>NC_068358.1:15215824-15553324 GCF_020536995.1 Dreissena polymorpha | reverse complement strand
GCCATGCATAATTGAGATTGACCGTATTGTCATATTGTCATTATAGAAGTTCAGTATCAATTAGAAGTGAATCGGTGTAGAAAGGAAGAAATTATAGTAAAAGGCAATTTTGGGTGGGTGTGGTCTATGTGGGCGGGGCGCCCCTGGATTGGTTATGGGGCCATGCATAGTTGAGATTGACCTATTGTCATAAGAGAGGTTCAGTGTCAATTGAAGTAAATCGGTGTAGAAATGAAGAAGTTAATGTAAAATAACCTAAAAGAATGAGTGAAAACCTCTGACCCGGCCCCACCCCAACCCCCATAACTTTTGACCCAGGGGTCAGATCAAAATTCCAAATAGTGCAGGGTCGCACATTTGCTCATAGCTACCATGTGTATAAGTTTCAAGGTTCTAGTGCTAATAGTGTAGGAGGAGATAGTGGCCAGGACGGACGGACAACCGGACAGACGGCGGAGATAACCACAATATCCCCTCGCTTTTCAAAAAGCGTGGGCATAATTATATTGTGTGCAATAGCGGAATACATAATAGAGCTCGATATCAGTCATATCTCGTGCGGAGGTTGCACACATTTACATTAGATCGAGTTCCCAACCAAATGTGCTTAATTGTGTGCAGAATGACATGTCAATTATAACGGACATTATGTTTAGGACGACAGTCAAAATTTTTTATTTCACGCGTTTCGATAGTATAGCGTGAAATATTTGTCTTACGCGAAACGAGACTGTTTTACAGTAATAAAATGATTGGTCAGTCTTGCACGAGGATCTCAAACGTATGATTATGTTGTGTAGAGTTCATTCTACCAGGCGTCTTCAGTCAGTGCGGACAGGTTTTATTTTAGTTCTATGTGCTAAGAAAAATTTGTTGTTGTTTTTTGTTGTGATTGTATATGTTTTGATTTGTATATGAAACCAGACACATGAATGAGGCTCGACATTCGTATTGTCTTCCGACAATTGGCAAACGAGCACAGGATTCCAGCGTTAACCGTCTCTGGTTTTTCCTGGCCGGTCGGTTCAC
This sequence comes from Dreissena polymorpha, assembly GCF_020536995.1. Taxonomy (NCBI): domain Eukaryota; kingdom Metazoa; phylum Mollusca; class Bivalvia; order Myida; family Dreissenidae; genus Dreissena; species Dreissena polymorpha. The sequence continues at coordinate 15,552,295 of NC_068358.1, read as the reverse complement.
ATTTTGTAGTTATAAATCTTGTCATGTAGGTATTCAATGTTGAACTTGGCTGCACAGTGTCCCGCAAATAAACGTCTCGTCTGGTATTGCAAACATGAGTTTGTTGTTTTTAAGGAGAAACAGAAGTGTAGCAAAGACGTACGAAATTCTAACGAAAACGCATACCGGTAGGTGAAATGTTTCAAGTTTTTATTGTTATCTTTGGAGCAATCGAAGTTTGGAAACTCTACAGGCTTAGAATTCATACGCTTAAAGTTTAACAGTTGTATTCATGTATAAGTTTTGTTTCAATCAAACAAAATATCCGTATATCTTAATCTATATTATGTCAAATTCACTGGTTCTGGCATGTATTACACGTAACGCAAGGTATATAACAATATTTCGCGTCATGTACGATTCAGGAAAACACAACCAACTAATACATAAAGTTTCATTTGAGTTTTATTTCCAAATTGGAAGTTAACCAAAATTGGGTATTTCAAATACATTTATGTTGAACAATTTACAAATATCAAATAATTAGTTCTAATTTTCATAAAAAATAAGCAAACATTCGAATAAAAGTTCAAGAAGTATTGGAAACTAAACATTCGATTTGATGAGTGTTGACTTTTTCGTCTCCTTTTCGGAGATGACAATTTTCCAGCGTTCCTTCACCTCCAAACATCCGGTCAGGAGAGGCATGGTTTCCGGCAGTATCGCGCTGAGAGTCGTGTACATGGGCTTACAGATGAAGTCGATGAAACCAATCTGAACAAAAATCAAAATAATGTGAGATGAACGTTCTTATTTATAGTTTTATTTAGACGTTTATCTTGTTTGTTCATGTTTTGATAATTTATCGTTCACAGTAAGTCAAAAGCCCCTATCACCAGTGGTGCAGAGAAGGATGATAAGACCGTCTGGCTATTAAGAAATGTTTTTGCTTTAGTGGAGACGAAGGTCATATAGATTTGGAACCGATTCGCAACTACTTGACTGGAGCAAGAGGAGACGTTTCAAATATGAAGAAACAGTTATTTTGCAGTTAGCCAACAAACCACACTTCATTTCATTTAATAGTTTTTAACTCGGTGATTTTGGGTGGATGACATCATCCCGGACGTGTACGATTTTCTCCGGTTTCCTAACACAGTGCATGGCCCATGTACAAATTAGAAAAGGTGTCGGTATTAATGATGACATCGATAGCTTAGCGTAAAGCCAAGCATTAAATCCCGTGATCAGCATACTAGCTTACGTATCTGTGAGTGCTGATTCGCGCATTTATAGACGTGTTCCTCTTAAACCCATCTATGCCTAGCGTCTAGAAAAAAGGCCCTGGCAAACAGCGTAGACGCAGATGAGACGCCGCATAATGCTGAATGGAATTTCTGTGAGAAATATTCTAAATATAGAAAAAAATTACAAGACATCCCTAATTTTGGAAATAAATTGATCCAATTTAGAAGGATGGGATAGTCCACTAGGCATAAAGGGGTTAAACAAAATAAACATCCGCATGTTGCAAGTTTCCTTTATTTAGCAACGTACCTGCTGTTGCGGTACCTCTTCCTGTGTAAGTCGGTCCATCATCGGCATCGGTTTGAAACCCTTTCTCTTTTCGATATCTCCCTGTAGAATAGTGAAAGTCGACATTGCAATTAAACAGGGATTTCTTTATAAATGTTTTTTGCATTAAATAGCGAAGTATAATCCTTATTTTATTACTTTACATATTTTTCAAATTATCGAGGAAAAGCGTACACACACTTTTTTCAACTTCGATTGATTTTTATCCAGTAATAGACCAACATATTAAACATATATTGCATCGAACAGAAACTGATTTTTCAAACAGATTCAACTATTGAAACTTTAAACTTAAAGATTAATATATGGATATTTATTAACTTATTAATTACATCGAACGAAAAAAGCTACACGACTATAAACTATATTATCAGAATAACCAGATCAGAATAGAACAGAATGTTTATTTACGACTTAAGCATTTACAGCTCATCGTCACAACAATACGAACAGAAAAAACAAATTCACATGCGTCAACAATACATGTCATTGTATACAGTACATCAGTTATATACTAGCATGGCTTAATGTGAGAATGCCAGAACAATATGAGATGGCTCTTAATTGCAAAGAGTATTAAAATGTTATACTTGAACAATTCACGTATAAATAATTGAATATATATACTTTTGAAAATATACTTTCACTTCGAAAAATGATATAACATATTAATATATTGTCAGCCCTAAGTTTAAAAGCTTTGATGCAAACATTAGCTAGACGGATTAATACCGTTTTTTAGTTTCATTCAATAATTGGACAAATTTAAACATACTTGGTCTTCTTTTGTAAAAGTTAGGCAAATAAGTATTTCTCAAATTGTCATAAAATGGACAAATCAGTACAACATGGTATTAATCTTCAATTTCGTTTAATGAACAGTTTTTACATATTCGTTCATTTCTGGGAATATTTTGATGTCTACCAGTTTTAATAAAAAGGCTATGGGATGATAACCGCATTTTTGCAATGATATTTCTAAATTTTGAAATCTCCACGATATTTAAGAAAACTGATCGTTCAAAAATAGGTTTTAATTCTTTTTAAAGGTACAGTGATGAACTTTCATTAACGTCCGCTCTCCAATTTGAAATAAAAGTATCTTTTAAACGGTTTTGAAAAATTGGAATAAAGGTGTTTATATTGACAGATTCTGGATACAATAAAACGGCGTTAATACCAGATTCTTGTAAAAGGTTTCGAACTTTGCATGCCCACGATTTGGAACGTGTAATGCTTCTTGCTTCTTCGCATTGTTTACGAATAACATTGTTTAAAATACGATTGGCAGATTTAAAGTCGAAAAGTCCTAAAAAATATTTTACTATTCGCAAATAACGGCAAATATACAACGGATATCTTCCAACTTCGCAATACAATGCATTTGAATGTGTTGAGGATTTTTCATTAAGCAGCCATTTACAGAATTTACGCTGTACACGCTCAGTATTTTCCGCCTTAGTAAATCCCCAAGTCTCGCAACCATAATTAAGGATCGAAGCAACATATGCATCAAACAAATTAAACTATATTTTAATTGGTACATTTAGCGATTTCGTAATACTAAACAATGCGTTCATCGCCCGAAGCGCTTTTGCCGACAGCGTTTTTGTAGCCTGTATATGGGCGCCGCTACTCGACAGTACTAGATCAACTCGATCACCCCGATCACCAAAGTTTCCCGACCAAAACCGACCAAGCTCGACTAAAAACGGTATACACGACTTCTTCTCGACCTCTTGTCGATAACACACGACCCCCACACGACTCATTCACGACGTCCACTCAACCATCTTTCCGATTTCCGCTCGATCATCTCGACCTATACGCGAGCCCTATACGATCTCAGCTCGACCAAGTGGACCTCTGCTCGATCGCCACCAGATCTTCAAACGACCAGATCGTGACGGTCGTACTACAGTCGCACAAAATCGCGAACGGTCGTGTATTGAAACTTTGAGAATAAAAACTTCAACCATTGTTGTTCCCTAATCCATTTAGTCATCATATATATTTTTACTAGTTTTAGCAGTATCAGTCGCCTTTTTGCCATTTCTTGGCATCTTTGGATGTTTACTTGTCCGATTCTAAGAAGGTTATGAGAGACAAGCACGACGTTTTGCACGTGAGTTTTGTTTTAGTGACATGAGCTCGTATGGTCGAATAGCAATCGAGAAGTGATCGTGTACGGTCGAGTAATCGTCGGGTAGCAGTCTAATAAATATGTAAATCAAATCGAATAGAGGTCGAGTGGATCGTGTTGCGATCTAAAATTAATCGGGTAGAGGTCGAGCGTATCGGGTAGAGGTCGTGTAAAAGATGTCAATCCGATCGCCACACGATTGCTTCACGATCAACTCGATCTTCTACTCGACTTATACACGACCATTTGCCGTGCGCTTCTCGATCCATTTCCTACTCGACCGCTACTCGATATTTTTGACATGTCAAAAAATATCGGGTAAAGCCCGACCAATGCCGACCTACCCGACCGCCCTTGATCACTCATGCCGACCGAACCAGACCAGTACCCGACCGCTTGGTCGGACTTGATCGAGTTGATCTGATCGGCAGTGCAAACGCAGCTTTATTGAAATTTTTTACTACTTTAATTGGATTGTTATTATAAAACCAACTGTACCCGGCAGGCAAACGACCTTTATGAAAGATAACACTGTTTTGTCTTTTTAACATTTACAGTTATATTCCACTTATTGCAATATTCGTTCAAATTATTCAACGACGAGTGTAATCAATCCGCAGATTCAGAGAATAATACTGCATCATCGGCAAATAACAAAATATTAATTGATAGCTGGTCAATGGTTATGCCAGCATTTACATCACTTTGTAAATGCATTTCAAGATCATTTAGGAACAGAGAAAACATAATTGGTGAACATGTTTCTCCTTGCAATAAGCCAATGTCGGATTTAAAGAAATCTGAGATACTATTCAAGTGTTTAACACCTAATTTAATTTGGTCATATAATGACCTTATTATGGTCAATAATTTACCGTCGACACCGGACTGAATAAGTTTAAACCAAAGATGCATGCGATCCGTTAAATCATAAGCATTTAAGTAATCGACAAAACAGCAGAACCGGGTAAGATATGTTCATTCTAAAGATAAAATTAAAATGTCATATAACACTTCTTGAATACAGAAGTGGTTCATTAAATATGACGTGACATTCGCCGACAGAATACACGTTTGACATCGGCTGCCTCGGCCAACATACATGTATATGGTGAATATCACATCATGTACATAGGCATGAACAGGCTTTGTTCACAGATTTCTTTTTCAAAATGTAAAATAGAATAGTCTAAATGACAAAAGTATTATATTTGGAATAGTTTTTAATAAATGTGATAGCAAGAAAAAAATTAATAAAATAATTGCACTCTTCTGGTTTTGAACTTGTGACCTTTGGAAGCAAATTTTAACGTGCTGGCAACTATTGAAGCTTTTATTCCAAATTTTCGATAAAAACACGCTTTATTTATTTACCGATTTGTATTCATAATCATCGAAAAACGCAACGTTATCTTATACATTTTGCGTGCGCAAGAGTGATATTTCGCCTGTTTTTATTAATTCATGATTGTGTACATTCTTTTTGCATACTAGCATAATGACAATTTTGAAAAAGTGACGTTTCGCAAGTCCGTTAAAAATCCTTTCAAAGCTCTTAAAATGGAGCGTTAATAAATTAGTATTGTTGAGAATGTCGAACTTTCGTTATCATTAATTAAATATTGCATTGTTTAAGGGCTATATTGCAATTTGATAATAAACTAAAAAAAGATTACATAGTTTTACTATTCGTGAAACATTACGTAACCGCAGGTAACGGCATGGCAGTATTAATTAATATGTCTCTTGTTCTGAGAAAACTGGGCATAATGCATGTGCGTAAAGTGTCTTCCCAGATTAGCCTGTGCAGTCCGCACAGGCCTATCAGGGACGACACTTCTCGCGTTAACTAGTGTTTCGGTAAAAAGGGACTTCCTTTAAACGAAAAATAGCATTAAAACGGACTGCACAGGCTAACCTGGGACACTTTACGCAGATGCATTTTGCCTAATTTTCACAGAACAATACACATATAATGTGATTTTCAATATGGCGCACCTGTTCGTAAAACTCTTTGTACAAATTGTCGATCGTGGGTCTCTGAGTTTCCCAGGGTTTCGAGATGGCGCAGAGGTCGGCCGCCGTCATGATGATGGAGGAAAGGGCCTTCCGGTGCTCATTGGATTCAAATGAGAACTCTCCCTTAGCCGACAGACCCGCAAGGAACTTCTGGTTGCCGAAATATAGCGACAAATCTGTTGCGAGGATGTTCAATCTGCAAACAGCAGTAAATACAGATATTTACTTTGATATGGCCAAACAAGACTGTAATTTGCAATAAATACAAATAATAAATAAGATAAATTTATTAAATGCGTGTTAAAACACGAAATTCATTCATTTTACTAGGCTAATAAAATTACTATTCAATTAAATGTAACAGGTAATGAATTTGAAATAGATTTATTTGTTTATTTCTTCAACATTTTACATTTTTTCGGATGACGGATGACAATTTAGGTATTTTTAAGACATACAGTTTCTTCGACGAATTTTCCCAAACGTCCGCTATTTGACGATATGATTTATCATCCCATCACTTATGGTAAGTACCACGACAACCACGATGTTGCTACTGATGATAATGATAAGAGTGGTGTTTGTGAGTTGTTTTGCTTGTGTATTTCGAAGTAATTTAGTCCCTTTCGTGCGTGACTGTTTTATTTGAGGACCCGGAGTGTTGCCAAGTAACTCTGTCTACTACCGGTATATAATACATGCTCACAATGTGGGTAGGGGTGGGGGCAGCTGGAAAAAATTCCACCTCTCAGGTATTGTGACGACCAACCAAACATACTTGCACCGTGATTGGAAAGTCAACCCATGTCGCCAAGGTGTGAGCAATTGTACCAAACACATCGCTAGCTAGACAGTCGGATCATGCTAATTCAAATTGCATACACACATGTGCACATCTTTAATCCAATATACTTACCGGATGAGTTCCAACAGTCTGCTGTGGTCCTCCGATGACAGGCTGGAGAAGATGTCGTGTCCCTCCGCGTGCAGGATGGTCACTGTCTGTCGGTAATGGTGCTGCTCCATCGTAGACGTCGAGTAAAGCGCCGCCAGCGGCTGTTGCAACTTTCGGAAGAAATCGTTGTTGTATCCGCGATGATCTATATCATGCGATATCCCGGCAAATATGAGCGCCAGTTTCTCAACTTTGTCAAAACCAGCGTTGTCGCATAATTTTACAATTCGCCACAGCGAATGCGCGACTGTAAAACCGTGTTGCCAATTGTGATAGGTAACCGGACGATAATTCTTTCGGACAGTGATGATAAATCGACATAGCTTGGTTAAATCGAACTGTTTTGGACCAAATATATCCGTGCATATTTTGATAAACAGCTTCGGCAGGTCTGGAACTATGTCGTCATTGATGAAGAAATCAAAACTCCAGAACGCGTAAGGAATTTTGTCGTCTGGTATGTAAGGGTCTTTACGCAACTCTTGGACCTCTGAGTCGGGACCCTTGATATGGAACTCAAGCACGTCCATGGCGACCTACAGTGCACGAAACATGATCATTACATTCGCGATAATTGAGCCACTTAATGCGAAAATGGGTCGTATGATAGATGCGACCGGCGCGGCTCTCGACCAGTCTGCGCATTTGTGCAGTCTGGAGAGGAGCTACTCTGTCCACTAAAGTTACCACGTGACATTGTGTGACGTTATAGCGGACAGTGTATCCCCGGGAGGCGGAAAACGACAACGGGCGAGGCATGGTATGGTATTGCGCAAAGGAGGGTTAGAGGGTTAGGGTTAAGGTTAGGGTTAGGGTTAGGGGTCGGGTTAGGGTTTGGGTTAGCTTAAACCCAACCCTAACCCTAACCCGACCCCTTACCCTAACCCTTACCCTAACCCTTTTTTGGGGTTATCATCCCTGACCATGCCTCGCCCGTTGTAGTTTTCCGCCTCCCGTGTATCCCCTGACCAGACTGGTCTGCAGCTACGCTAAGTGCATATGGCATAAGACCTATTTTCGCATGACGCGTTTCATATCATATAAGGTTCCATGCCTATTTGTCATGTGCGTTCCACGAAAGAGTTTTGTCGTGAGTTTGGCATACTGAAATTAACCCGTCACTGCTACGGACGGACACGTGCTATGTCGGCTCATGGGAAGGCCTGACTTGGTCATAAACATTAAATTGAAACACAAATTTGTTGGTATTATTTTGATTGAATTATTTTCATTCAGGTTTGCAAAACATTCAGCATCTATTGTACGATGTAATAAGAAATGCAAATACATTGAGTGCAAGCAATGGGAATGCAAATACATTGAGTGCAAGCTATTGGAATGCAAATACATTGAGTGCAAGCACTGGGAATGCAAATACATTGAGTGCAAGCAATGGGGGTTGGGTAAGGTGACACTGTTTTGTCAGGAGTGCAAGCAAGCAATGGGAATGCAAATGCATTGAGTGCAATCAATGGGAATGCAAATACATTGAGTGCAAGCAATGGGAATGCAAATACATTGAGTGCAAGCAATCGGAATGCAAATACATTGAGTGCAAGCAATGGGAATGCAAATACATTGAGTGCAAGCAATGGGGGTTGGGTAAGGTGACACTGTTTTGTCAGGATCCGCCCGTACTGGTGTAAGTGTGAAATAAATAAAGTACTAGTGAGAAAAGGAAACAACTCTTAATGCGCATGCGGCCCTTGCCAATTTTGAGTAACGTACCTTGTACTTGGCCTGCTGGTGCGTTAACTGGTTGAAAATCCGGGCATACTGGAGGGCGAGGGCAGAGTAGACGGAAAAACTCTGGAATGACCGTTCGTCCTCTTCTGTAAAGAACCTCTCTTCCTGTCTAAAATAGCATTTACAAGCATGAAGGGATTAAGCATTAACTTAAACAAGAATAAGCGATAAATTGTTATCACAGAAAATGCAAGAAAAAAAAACTGCATCACGCATATGAAAGTAAATAACACATGAATATCATCAAGGAGAATGCATGTGTAGGCGAATAAACCCTTCCATACTTTTAATCCAGTGTAGCCTCAATAAACATGATCCCTTTTTGGGAATGGATGCACCATCGACATTCATTAGATAACATGAGCCGCGTTCTATGAAAAGTGTGCTTAATACGTGAGCGTAAAGTATCATCCCAGATTATTGTGTGCAGTCCGCACAGGTTAATCAGGGACGACACTTTCGACTTCAATGATATTTTTCGTTTGAAGGAAGTCTCTTTTAAAAGAAACTCCATGCTAGGCGGAAAGTGGCGTCCCAGATTAGCATGTGCGGAGAGCACATGCTATCTAGAACCACACTTTAAGCACATGCATTAAGCCCAGTTTTCTCAGAACGAGGTTTTTATGAATGGTGTTCTGAGAAAATTGGGTTTTATGCGTAAGTTTCGTCCCAGATTAGCCTGAGCATTCCGCACAGGCTAATCAGGGACGACCCTTACCGCTTTTACGACATTTTTTCGTTTAAATGAAGTATCTTCTTAGCAAAATCCAATTTAGGCGGAAAGTGTCGTCCCTGATTAGCCTGTGCGGACTGCACAGGTTAATCTGGGATGACACTTTACGCTCATGCATTATAACCAGTTTTCTCAGAACAAGACTCAATTGTGTAAATGTGTCCTGGGAGCAATGCGTCGACACATGCTACTGAGCAACCAGGAACGGATACTTATTTATTGCAAATGATACTAATTGTTCAATTATTTATATTGAACTATTTTTAGATTGTTCCATTTTGTGATTTCATTTTAGGCGTTGTTACTCATTTCATGCAATCTAGGACCAAATAAAACAAGAGATTGCCAAGCAATATTGTCCCCTACCGATGAAACTCAACCCTTGTCAGTAAAGTCGCTTTTAGCCGTTTATATAAAATAAAACGCTTTTATTAAATTTGCCGTAGCTTTCGACCTCTCGGTCTTCTTCAGCGGCATTTATTTGTGAAGCATATCATGTTTAGCGGAAGTGACGTTATATTATTGAACATTACATTGCACGCCATTTTTATTAGTCTTTTGTGTTTAGTCCATATGGTTTGAACGTCCTCAATTTACGCTTCCAAAGTTGTTCGATGGTCTTCCGGTACTCGTCCGATCCATTTAATTTTTCGAGTCCCATGACCCGGAAGTCCGCGACGCTGTGGCCGTTCGTGTAAAAGTGCTCGGCAACCGGGTCATTGTGTCGAGTCCGTATCCGGGACAGGTTAAGGAGATGTCGCTGGTACAGGGTATCTCCCGTTTCCCCTACGTATACAAAGGTCTTACATCGTTCGCAGTGTACAGCGTAGACTACATTGGTGGATTTGCAGGTGACCTCGTTCCGCACATTGTAGCTTTTGCCGGTGGTATCGCTGAACTTTTCGGCCTCCATCATGTACGGACAGATTGCGCACCTCTGCGCCCCACTAGGTCCGCTCCTGTTTGGAACCCGGAAAAACATTCGGTTGTGTTTTTTATGAACCAATATGTCTTCCAGGTTGCAGTCTCTTCTGAATGCTGCTAACGGGGGTTCAGGAAATACATTTTTCATACGATCGGAAGTGTGGAGTGTGGGCAGGTGTTTCCGGAGGATATGGTCGACCTTTGGTAGCGCTCTGGAGAAAGTGATAACGAGCGGTACCCTGGAAGTACTTTTTGAAGACACCTTTGTACGCAGCAGATCTTCTCGCTTCTTGCTATCAACTTTCTTCAGTTCTGTCTCGACGAATCGGCCAGATCGACAGTGACCTTAGAAGGTATCTCACCAGCAGCGGTGGAACTTCCGGTAAGCTTCAGGGCAACCCGAAGCTTCATAAACCTGGGATGCCTCTCCGCACTATTGTAAACGGCCGTAATCACCCGACAGAGAAGATGGCGGAAATAGTGGAGAATGAACTGCGCGATCATGTGACGTCACTTCCGTCGTATGTGAGAGACACAACCGACTTTCTAAACAAAATAGCACAGATACAGCAGCCGTTACCAGACGGTACAATCATATTTTGTTTGGATGTGAAGGCTCTTTACCCCAGCGTACCAAGAGAAGAGGCCCGTGCTGCAGTAACTGAAGCTCTCAATCGGCGAGTGCAACCGGAAGTACCAACCAACGACATGATCATAAGGATGGACACTGTCCTAAATAACAACACCATTTCATTCAATGGAGACCACTACATGCAAAATGAAGGAACTGCCATAGGATCGCACTTAGGTATGAACTACGCATCGACCTACATGGGAGCCTGGGAGAAAGAATTATTTTCGAAATCAAATAAACATACAATAGCTTACTTCCGGTTCGTTGATGACGTTTGAGGCTTGTGGACACATGGTTTGGAGGCACTAAAGACATTCCACACGTTTGCAAATACAATCCATCCACGAATACAGCTCGAGCTCCGCTACTCAACAGAGCAGCTCGAATCCTAGACACTATGATGTCAATTCGAACAGGAATGCTGGTTTCAGACTTATACACCAAACCAACAGATAGGCACCTCTACATGCACAAGGACTCGTCTCATACCGAGTCTACGAAAAAGGCCATTCCGTACGGCTTAGGTGTGAGGCTGAAACGAATATGTTCGGAAGAGACGGACTACAAAAAACACAGAGATGAGATCAAAGAACAACTACTGCAGCGAGGATACAATGGCCGATTCGTCGAGACAGAACTGAAGAAAGTTGATAGCAAGAAGCGAGAAGATCTGCTGCGTACAAAGGTGTCTTCAAAAAGTACTTCCATGGTACCGCTCGTTATCACTTTCTCCAGAGCGCTACCAAATGTCGGCCATAACCTCCGGAAACACCTGCCCACACTCCACACTTCAGATCGTATGAAAAATGTATTTCCTGAACCCTCGTTAGCAGCATTCAGAAGAGACTGCAACCTGGAAGACATATTGGTTCATAAAAAACACAACCGAATGTTTTTCCGGGTTCCAAACAGGAGCGGACCTTGTGGGGCGCAGAGGTGCGCAATCTGTCCGTACATGATGGAGGCCGAAAAGTTCAGCGATACCACCGGCAAAAGCTACAATGTGCGGAACGAGGTCACCTGCAAATCCACCAATGTAGTCTACGCTGTACACTGCGAACGATGTAAGACCTTTGTATACGTAGGGGAAACGGGAGATACCCTGTACCAGCAACATCTCCTTAACCTGTCCCGGATACGGACTCGACACAATGACCCGGTTGCCGAGCACTTTTACACGAACGGCCACAGCGTCGCGGACTTCCGGGTCATGGGACTCAAAAAATTAAATGGATCAGACGAGTACCGGAAGACCATCGAACAACTTTGGAAGCGTAAATTGAGGACGTTCAAACCATATGGACAAAACACAAAAGACTAATAAAAATGGCGTGCAATGTAACGTTCAATAATATAACGTCACTTCCGCTAAACATGATATGCTTCACAAATAAATGCCGCTGAAGAAGACCGAGAGGTCGAAAGCTACGGCAAATTTAATAAAAGCGTTTTATTTATATATATATATATATATATATATATATATATATATATATATATATATATATATATATATATATATATATATATATATATATATATATATATTCCACAATTTTTGACGTAGGAACAAAATGAATTGACGTGCATAATCTCCATATTGCCATCTGTCCATGTTTCAAGTTTCATGACAAAATATGAAGAACTTTTAAAGTTATCGCAGGATCCAGAAAAGTGTGACGGACTGACAGACTGACAAACAGAGCGCAAACCATAAGTTCCCTCCGGTTTCACCGGTAGGGGACAATAAAATGTACACGTTATATTTAAATATGATGATTCTGTTTGACGAAATACGTTGATAACAAATTCACATATTGTAACAAAATGAAACTATTGTGTGAGATTATGCATGCAATTGAGCGTATATATTTTTACGCCACGCTGGGTACTCACTTATTGAGCAGCATCATTACACTGATCACTCCCGTCTTGCCATGAATCGGCAGGCATAGAACGCTTTGGGTGCGATATCCGGTCTTATTGTCGACTTCAGGATTGAACCGCTCGTCGCTGTTTGCGTCCCGGATGTTCACGCTCTGAAACGAAACACGGGCTCTAAAGAGATAGAATACACGGCTTCTAAAGGCAACTGCACATATTACAGTTCTGTTAAAGAAACCGACACGCTTATCTTAAGGCGGAAACGAGGTCAAGACGGTAAAAATTGGAGGTAACTGGTGAGCGTTTAAGGCTAGACGTTGTTACGCACCGTACGTCATAGAATCATGCCATAATCGTCGTTATGACGACGAATAAGATTACTATGATGATGATAATGATGATGATGATGATGATGATGATGATGATGATGATGATGATGATGATGATGATGATGATGATGATGACGATGATGATGATGAAGCTGCTGCTGCTGCTGCTGCTGCTGCTGCTGTTGATGATGATGATGATGATGATGATGATGATGATGATGATGATGATGATGATGATGATGATGATGATGATGATGATGATTATGATGATTATGATGATGATAATGATGATGATGATTATGCTGCTGCTGCTGATGATGATAATGATAATCTCACCAGCCCCGTCCTCGCGACGTATCCACTGATTCCCTTCTCAACTGAGAACCGGATCTGCGAGGTCTTCGTGTAGAGTGGTGTGCCGTCCTCAGACGACTTTCCCTCGTCAAAAAACTCCGCCACCAGCTCCTTCCTGTTTGGGCGACATGTAAATCAACACTTTTACATCGCTTACGTAATTTTATGTCGTAAGTACTTGTTCTAAACGTATTTATACTAAATAATTAAATGATGTTTATATTTATTCATAAACTAATTCAGAGGATGAGACCAACAACATTTAGATAGTTGTTAAATAAGGTGCACACAGTGCTTCAACCCTTCCATTTTGTAAACGGTTGTAAGCCACATTAAGCTTACCTACAGTTTGCGAGTTTGTTTCTGGGAGTAAACGGTTGAATCACCAATCAAAACATTACCTGCATTTTGATCCGTCAAAAAAACATCACTGTTTCATAGATTTCCAAAACGCTTATCATTACTATAAATTCAAAACCAAAATTAGCATGTACTATGCTATAATGGCCGCAAATGACATATAAATATATTAATATAAGTACAAACGCTCTGACGCTGATAATCTTCTAAATGTAAAGGGGTACACACAAACTGTTTTGATGTCGAGAGTTGAGTGTGAAACTGTTCTATCTGTTAAGCCTTTTCTATAGAGATAAAATTGTATCATGCTGAACATACAATTTACATCGTTGCCAAACGCACTGCACTATCCCTTTTTATACCGAATACTTCATAAAAATACAAAGTCAATTATAATATAGGGATAATACACGTTTTCGAGGGCATGATCATCTGCGGGCGCTCGAAAAATCAGTTCCTCGTGCTGCACACTCGAGCAGGAACGGATTTTGAGAGCGCCCGTAGATGATTATGTCCGAGAAAATGTGTATTTTCGCTATTATTGCATAAACAAATCACACATACCAAAATAAATTGAAATAACATTGAAAACAATATCTCTTGTTCATTCGACATCGACAAAATAATTCGATTAATTCAATACAGTTCAAGGTTGTGTTTTACATATGCCTCACTCGGTCATCATCCGAAATGACGAGGCTTTACCTTCGGATAGGCAGTTTTCGATTTAAAATGTGTTCAAACAGTGGATTAATGCTAAGTTGAAATGCAGCCGCGCAAAGTAAGAAATGAGGAATTATTTTGGAATTTACAACAGAAACGTTAAAGGTACATAAACAGTTTCATTTACAGCATAGTCTTTGAAAGTGTTGAGTAAATAACCGACGTTGCCAATAAAATTAAGCTGCTGTCAAGAGAGTGCAGATGGTATACACATGTAATTTGAAAAGTGGATTGAAACAGTCATTGCCATTATCCCTGCATGCATGAGGAAAGCTGGTGCCTATTCAGTTCCCCATTTATGCCACAGGTGGAAGTAACGTACCCAGGATAGTATTTTTATTTATTTATTTATATATTTTTAGGTTCAAATAAATATATAAAATCATGTTTAATGAGAAAAAAATTGACAAAGAGCCATGAAAAAACACCTCTGATATTGAAATCATAATTCTTTGTCAATTTTTTTTCTCATTAAACATGATTTTATGTATTGATTGGAATATATTGGGTTCCTTAAAAAATACTATCCAGGGTACGTTACTTCCATCTGTGATTTATGCATGGAAAGTCGTTGAAGGCTGGAGAAGGGAAGTAACTGCGCGTGGACCAGATTATGGATATGAAAAACACATAACAGGGATTGAACGGTGCGTGAATCGCCTTGTTAATACACGATTTCTCCCGTTCAAGCCCTGCTTTTGCCAATTTTCTGCACCCCGCCAGAGGTCATTATAGATGGAGTTTATGCAATAATACATATTAATGTAAATGTGGTAACTGTTTGTTGATTGCATCTTTTCTTTTTCTAAAAGTATTTGTCCTACCGGTGGGACATTTTATATTAAAATTCATTGGACGCATTTCAAAAGTCAGCTAAGGTCACCGGAAGTTCATTATGTACCTTACTTTGTGACAAATTCGCGATAACGGGACGTAAATTAAACAGGAGGTCATCTAGTTTTGGTAAAAGTCTTTTGGCTAGAAAACTGCTCCGAACGCCAACGGAGTTACCCACGTGAAACTGTACGCACCTGACCTGATCGACGAGAAACAGGCTACACCTGTCTGCACTGACAAGCTCCTTGGTGAAGGTCATGATCTTGGTGATGAGGAGGTCGATGTTCTGCATGTCGTCGAACAAGGAGCGCGCGCTCTGCAGAAGGTATTGGTTTAAGCGCGCCTGGATCTTCAGAAGCTGTGAGGGAGGCAGATGACATGTTATCTTCATGTATATCATACAACAACCATACAACAACCAAATAACGATACCAAATAAAGTATTGACATGCAAATGAGTGAAACATGTGGACAAACAAAGACAACGTTTGAATATTTATTTAAAAAAAGAAAAGCCAGTAAATTACAACCTTTTCGCTTGCGCCAGTGGCAGTCTTTACTAAAATATAAGTGGGTGCTTAAAGCTATATACGATATTGAAGTGTTCCTGTATCTCAAATTATAATTAATGATTTCATAGTTATTTGGTAATTTTGTACTTTTCGTTTTCATGAAGTTCCTTCTTAGCATAAATCCATTTTAAACGGAATGGTTTTTCCTTGATTAGCCTGTGCGGACTGCACGGGATAATCAGGGACGATTCTATACGCAAATGCATCAAACCCGGTTCTCACAGAAAGCAGGTTTTCTTTGAATGCTTTTCAGTTGCCATATCACGTACCTTGTTCATCTTGAGTTTCTGAACACAGGAAGCGACCCAGCAGAGCACGGCGTGTGCCATCTCGTACTCGCGCTTCGAGAACGGGTCTCGCTCCCAGGACCTCGTAAACTCGAGTACCGCCAGGCAGCGGCCGGTCTCCAATAGTACCGGAAGTGCGATCACATGATGAGCTTCGTCGTCCCCGAGGCCGACACCTGTGGTAGAAAGCCACGTACATGTATATGCACAAGGTATACTTTTGTAAACAGTTGTTCACACTGAAAAGAAACTCATTTGCTCATGTAAAACAAGTAAAGAGATTAACTAAGAACACATGTAGCCATCTCGTCATGCGATTACGTTTATGTTACCACAGTAGAATCTATTAATTTGTGTTGATAACGAAAACAAAAACTGGAAGCGTTTTAAAAATCGTATAAGACCGTACTTCTCTTCTAAAATCAGTTTTAGGGGGATGCACAGGCAAATCTAGAACGAGACGTTTTCCAAGCGAAAGGAAATGATGTCAAAGACAATAAAAGCGTTTTATGTACTAGTTATCGTTAATTATACATACTTGTGTTGTTTACCTTGATGAGAATTTAAAATTAAATATTGCCGAATTTATGAAATATACATCAATCATTGTTTATTTTCACAAATATGTCTTTGAATTAGTGTCCGAGGTAAGTAATTGATGACAGATTTGGAAATGACATTTTTTACAATATATAAACATGAGACCAATTCTCAAAAGATATACACTTAGTGTTTAAGTTACACTTGTTTGTTAAGCATCATGCGTTAACCATTTACACCGTTTTGTTTCACGGTGTTCCAATAACATGTTTGCAGCAGCTATGTTCAAAACAATACATATCTACATATATTTTACATATATTACCACAAAGGCGATCAAATATTTGAATATTAAATGACCGAATATTCGAATATCACATTTGCAATTCGTTGCCATCCCTTAAATGTTAAAAGAAAGGTATAACGAAAGGTATAATGTTTTTGTTGTGGATTTTTTTCTGCGCTTAAAAAGAGCATATACTTCAGTATATCGAAATAAGTTGGAATTCGTTGGAATTGCGATGAGCCAATGGAAACAGAAGTAGGATGACAATCATGTTTTGAAAATTAAATTACACATGCAGACCATCGCGATGTTGATTATATTAATAAGATGTCATTTTATTATATTGATAAACATTGTTAAAATTGAATCCTACTATCTTACTTTTTCGCGACAATCGTAATAATAGTAAACTATTTAGCGCAATACAATTCAGTCTAATGTTATCAATGACAATAGTTTTTAAAATGTGGCACACATATACTTATGTTTTCAACAAAGAAAATAGCATTTTAATCAATACATGGTCATACAAAGGTCTTCATAACCTGGAAGTTCGAAATTTGCGGTATGCATTTCCAGCTGCTATTTCACTATCCTACCTTTCGGGAACCTCGAATCTTGCGGAAGATCCGCAACGTTCACGCTCTGCTTAGTGAACGCCACGTGCGCCGACACCGTTAACTTGAGTCCCATGGGACCGACGTGCTTCCGGTGACTCTTTTGCTCCGGGACGTACCGGTACATGTCGATGTTATTGACGTCCGTCATGTACATGCTCCGTTTTTCGGCTTCCACAATTGCTCCAAGTATCCCGGCGGCCTCATAAATCTTTTCCAAAATTTCTTCGTCTGAAGAACACTCACAGATATTCCTCGCCAGCTTATCGATGCCAATCTCTGTGTACATCCTTTCTAGTTTCAGCTGCGATCGCTCTCTGTCGGAAGTTGCTCCTACATCGGTCGGCTTACGCGACTCTGCTCGCTTCCGGATCAAGATACCCTCTAGAAACTCTGTCGATACGTTTTCAATCAAGTATTCTTCAAGGATCCCTGGATATCGCGCTAAAAACTCTTTTACTTGGTACCCCGTGGTAATAGTGCACGGAACGCGCGATACCCAGCGTTCTGACGCCCGGAAGTGCTGCAGACCGGCGGAACGGGAACCGCTTACCAGGTTTCTTATCGGAGAGCTCATAATTGTTTTATTTAACTGTAGTAAAAGTAAGTGTATATTGTTTTTGTTAAAATAAATAGGATTTGATAAAGAGCGAAACACAACAAAAACCGTTGTTAAGACGTTGACGTCAATAATATATGAATGTCACGTTCCATTTGTGACGTCATTTTTATGACGCCATTGGCTGCGAAGCATTAACTGGATTTTGACTGATATATTTTTCCTCAAACGTGTCGTTATTTGTTAATCGTCTTAGCGAAATAAGATAAGTCCCCTCAAATAAGAAATATAAGCTTGAACAATTTCGTATGTTTCTTGAATTTATACATATAGTTTGATATTCACTAGATCGTAGTTAAGATTGCAGCTTAAAGAATACCGAACCTGATTTTATTGTTTGCTTCATTGTTGTAATTAACACATTTTAATTCATCGAAAATTGTTGCTAGTCACGAATATATATAGATCTTTATTATGTTGATGATGTTGATGACGAGGATGATGGATCGCGGGTTTGATTCTTTCTTGCTCAAATTATAATGATTAAGTGGTCGTTACAAATGCATATGAAAATATGCGTATTGTCGAATTATTCCATAGGAAAACGGATTAACATTCAATGTGTGATCAATGTGGGTGACCGGTCAGTCATTTAGCTAATTGTCGTAAAAGGATAAACAGGAAAATTTTTCATAGAAATGTAACCACATGCACAGAATTAGCATTGATAAATTAGCATTGTTATTTCCTAATCAAAGATATTTCATGTGTGTCTGTCTAAAAGGCAAAATGTGTGTTATGTATAATGTGTGTAAGACAATATTGTTTGAATGTTTTACTTGTTATATACCTATATGTGTATGCTGTTTTAAGAAGGCCACATTGTAAAAAAGTATTGATTCATCTGCATAATATGTATAATGTGTCATTGTCTTTATGTGTAACCCTCTGTAAATAAAGCTTTTATTCTTGTCCCCTACCGGTTTCATCGAAGGGGACTTAATGTTTGCGCTCTGTGTGTCTGTCTGTCTTGTCTGACTGTCAGTCCGTCACACTTTTCTGGATCCTGCGATAACTTTAAAAAGTTCTTCATATTTTTCATGAAACTTGAAACATGGATAGATGGCAATATGGACATTATGCACGTCATTTTAATTTTGATCCTACATCAAAACTTTTGGTTGCTATGGCAACAAATATATAAAAAAATCTGAAAATGGTGGAGCCGGTAAAGGACATATATTGCTTTGCAATATTCTTGTTATTATTATTTTATTATGCAGACTGCAAGTGCCCATGGTGGGCTACTGTGTTGTGTTCGCCCAATATCCGGCATCTGTCGTCGTGCATCTTGTTCCGTCTTTCGTTACTATAGAACCACATTTATCACGTAATCTTAACTTTTTTCAGACCGTGTTTGAATCAGGGTCATGTGGGGATAAAAACTAAAAAAGTCATCAATTCAAGACTTGGATAACTGGAGTGTCCATTCGAGACAGTTTAGCGACTGTATACTATCAAAAGAAACTTAAAGTGATATTATGGGCATCTAACAGTTCATAGGTGTCTATCGCAACCGTTGTTAATTTTTGGTGTTTTCACTTCATATACACTTATATCTATTAATGCAGCATCAACATAGTAAAACAATATACCGGAAAGAGAAAAAATAATGCATTTGAATATCAACCTTACTTTCGTTTGACAACTGATCATGCATGCACGATTTGAACCTAAATTTAGTTTTAGTGCAGATTCGTTCATACGACACAAAGACACAATTTTGTTTTACGGATCATTTCGGCTTACAGGACTGGGTGGGTCACGTAAGAATATCGAATATAAAATATATTTTTATAAACAACTGGTAGCAAGATGATTTGAAGATAATTGATCATTAACCACATATTAACTAACTCTTTTGACCTGTTAATTCTTTTCAGCTCAATTCAACAGTGCAAAATGCCCATAATATCACTTTAAATCTATGGAAAACAGCAATAAGTAGTTTGACTTGTTTTGTGCAAAATGACATACATACAAAGTTTCGTCATAAAAAGTTCATTTTCTAGTAAATTATTTCTGTATTAAAATTTCCGTTTGTGTTGTTTTCGTTATGTATTGCAAACTTTCTCTCAGAATATCAGCAAATTTTAGTTTTCTTGAAACACCATTCTGCTTATGACTATTTTTCTGACGCTGGAAAACATGTGACCTGTACGATTTTATTGACTGCGGAGTACGACATGATTGGGTGTCGTTTTTTAAGCTGTTAACGTTCAAATAAACTTCAAGGAAACATGTTTTATGGTATTTCAAATATTCTTACTTCATTTTCTCCAATATTCATTTCTATAAATGTGCCTTGTTTTTCTAGAAATCAACGGTCAACGAATGTCAGTTGGTCACGCAATATATTAATGAATTGTGACGGGATTGTATAACGACATATCGTGATTTTTTATGAGACATGAATGCAAAATTTCGATGTGTTGGAGAATAAAAGACTAGATAAGAATGGTTTATACATCAGCGATCTCCAAAGAAGATTCAGAGTTGCGTAGTTCAGACGGGCACGCTTTGCGGTGCTGGTGTACTTATACGAAAACTTTAATGCCTTCCATCAGGGGATTCATTTTAGCATAATATAGAGCTTAATTAATATATTGAGGATATTCCTATATTTTTACTCTTTTTTGTTTTAATTGGTGTTTTCCATATTCTGCTTGACAAGTCTTCTACATGAATTGACGTGAATTACAGTTATTCCGTAATTCGCGAGTGATTGACTGATAGTGTAACATGAGATAAATAATGAAAATTATCCACGTGTTTATGAACATAATTATCTTGTTTTCCCCTGATTCGAAAAAGGAATAAACATTAATTGGAAGTTCTCGGTTTCTTACAAAAGAACAGTGCACGTGCTTTGATATATCGTATTGTCTTAAAACAGGGATATATGACCATAGCGACAGATTAATTTACTTATTAGCTTAATATTCGTGGTTGTATACACATGAATATGATAGATATAATAGACGTATACGTACATATAATAATTAAAAAAAACTGAACAACCGGAAGCTTCTGCATAACGAAATGAAGTGAGTTAATGGTGGTTTGCATTCGTGGTATCAAAATGGATTATTATTTGTAAGAAAACAACAACAACAACATTATTTTTGTATTTAAGAAAATGGATTAATTTGTTCCTTTTGTGCGAAGTATTTACAATAGACGACTGTTGGTATTGACAATAAAATCTGGTATGTATTTTATTTGTGGAAACTTTGGCGTGTTAATAAGCGCGGGACTCGCTTCTTTGATTAGTGATCTCTTAGTTTTATTTATTCAACGATGACCCAAAATTGAAATTAACCATTTACAGCAGCCGACAACCAACACATTTAACTTTGCACCATTTTAGGCCGGAAAATTTATGACAAAATGCATTTTAGAACTTATTTCACTCAAGCTCAACTGCCATAAAACACCTTGTATTTGTTGATTAACTTTCTTTTAATAATTAAATATATATTGATAGAATCTTCACCATACAGCATCCATAATACATTTACAGAATATAATCAAGTTCGAAAATTTCATTTCCATTCTAAGCATGAAGTCCGTGGACAGGATGCCGCCATATGTGTCTGGTACGCATTGTTGGATGCTATTTATAGCATTGACACCCGTCATGTCAGAGAACCTAACTATCAAAGTTGGTGTAATACTCGTGGACAAAATGTCAGAACCCTTCGATCTTCCCCGGATCGGACCAGCGTTGTCTATCGCCTTTGAAAGAATCCAACGCGATTTCGGAATCCGGTTTGAGCCTTTTTACAGGAACCACACCGGTGTATGCCCTTGGGAGCCGCCCCTTGGGATCCTTGCGGAACTGTACTATATTAACAAAATTCAGGCGGTGATCGGACCGGCGTGTTCCCAGGGAGTTGAGTCCGCCGGACGCCTGGCGCACTACCTCGGGTTGCCCATGGTGACCGGCTTGGGTGATCTAACTCTCCGCTCGTATCCGAATGACATGTTTAAAACTCTGACGAAACTTTCCTACAACATCAGGAAAATGTCATGTACGTATTAGTAGTCTTGATCAACACAATTCGTTTATACATTTTATATGAACTGAAAAATGTATCGTTTTCGTATTAACAAGAAGTCTTTATGAATGTGGTTAAGTGCTTCCTTCGTGTATCAGTTTAATACTTAAATTTAATTTTTAGCTGATATTACATGGGCAGAGTGCCTAAACCCTCAATATTTGAAGGGTATATTTACTATATTTAAAAAAAGTATTTAACCGATCTTCTAACATCAAACTAACGATAACATAAGTGACATAATGTAAAATACGCGTTTCAAATTTTTAACGTATGGAAAAGTTATATTTAGGGCCTTATTAAAGTAAACAATGAGAGTGAAAGGCCCGACATCCGCTACCACGCTTCAAAAGTTCTAATTGCGGCTATATGCACCGCGCAAGTATTTTTTAATCATTTACTGCGTTGAAATGAACTCATGTTTGTACCTGTGTAGTTCATGATTCGTTGATTCGTTAACGCAGACTCCATGTCGGCCGTGATGTCCGAGTACAGTTGGCGCCATTCCGCCATCATCTACGACGAAGCGTACATCTTATGGCGCGTGATCGGCGAGAATCTCGTTCTGGACTTTCGCGAAGTTCCGATTCTTGAACGACCATACGACATCCCATTTACGCTCTCCCCGGGGTTCGACTTTAAGAAAATACTGATGGAGGCGCAGAGAAACGCACGTGGTTTGTTTTATTTACTCTATAGTACAATACTGGTATAATTCACCCATTCATAGAAACGGTTCACTACTCGGACTTTTAATCCATTCATGCCTAGTGGACTCTCCCATCCTTCTAAATTGGATCAAGTTATTTCCAAAATTAGGGATGTCTGGTATATTTATGTCTAATTTTAGAATATTTCTTACAGAATTTCGTTTCAGCAAACAGTGTAGACCCTGATGTGACGTCGCAATATGCGGCGTCTCATCTGGGTTTACGCTGTTTGCCAAGGCCTTTTTACTAGACGCTAGGCATAAATGGGTTAAAAACAAAATCTCCAACAGAAATGGCGAGTAGACTCTAAGTTTTAAGGGAGATTATATATTTCCTCTGTTCATGAAGTATTGACAGAAAGAGTGGGGGAGAAAACTTGGCCCAGTAATACTTTCTATCCGTGTAGGGTATTTTAGTCTACGTACCATCTTTTCTTGAGTGTAAAACAACATATTTACATAATCCTTCAACACTGTCAGGGCGCGTAAAGAATGTGAAATGCGCATCTTGAGACATGCATAAAAAGGAAACATTGAACCAATGGTCACGTTTTTAATAATATAATTGCTAGAAACATAGTATCTCGCAAGAATCTGTGAAACTGCAACTTAAAAGACGCTGCCTAGCGAGGTGTATGCTTATAACTACATAATTTTGCTTGACAAATAACGACGGCGAACAAAACATAAAAAAACACATTTATCAAATACAGTAAACTTGCAAAGCATTTTATTTCTCGCCAGTTTTTATTCTCATCTGCTATGCCGAGACTTTCCGCGAGATGATGTACGCGGCTTATGAGCTGGGAATGACGTCAGGTGATTACGTATTCATTACGCTCGAACTTTTCCCAAGCGAGTGGATGGGGTTCTATCAGCAATTTTTGAGAGGTAAGTTCGAATTTCAGCAATATTTTTTTCCTTATAAATTGGACAGACTCTGAAAAAAAAAGAATTTAAAGGAAAAGTAGAAGCAAGAACATGATTCACGTCATGAATTTGAATTTAATGAAACTAGTTTTTAAAACGTATTGTTCTGGTGCGTAGACAAAGTATGTAGTGTTAAAGAACCTATTTGAATTAAAACTTCATTTATCAGAGACCATTCTCAAAACAAAGTGTTTTTGCTCACATTGCTCAAAAACATTATATTAAAAAAGTTCACAAACTTAAAAAAGTCGGAATTGTTTATGGCATTTCGGAATAAAAAAATGAAACACGAGATTTACGATACAACTGCACAAACGTTTTTGTTCGCCATTTTCTCCGAAAGCTTGTATACTGAGGTAATTTATAATTATACTTTTTGGGATATTACAGTTTAAGTTTTCGATTACTAAGATATTGTAAGTTCACGAAAACATTTCCCATATCTTTTTCGCGTAACAAACGCATTCAGGTGACAGCAAAGATGACGCTGTCACGATGGCGTATCGGTCCGTTCTGATCGTGACCTTGACCCAGCCTGACCTTAATGACTCGGATCTCGTGACCTTCTCGGAAGAGGTCAAACGAAGGGCGAAAATACAGTACGGATATGTATTTGGGCCGGACGAGCACGTGAGTGCTATTCTAAATATTTGTTTGGAATCCATTATGAAAATATAGCAGACTCATCAAATTGTTCCCTTGATGTGATGCCTATGTTCTATGACAGTAATGCTAAAACATTATATTGTAATGCTAAATCCAGCTGTATCGATCTACGTTGAAACATGTATTTTTCATTTTAAGTATAATCTTTTTCTCATTATCTTTTAGTCCTTTTCAAATTTGACAATAGCGTGTTATATTATTGCACAAATTGACATATTGTGATGTAATTTAAGTTTTAAAACGGTAATATTTGTCAGGAAATTGACACACAAAGATACGTTAGCCGGTTATCCCTAAAGCGACTCGCTCACAGATATTCGAAATAACTATATTACAACATTTTGTCACAGATTCAAAACAAAAAGAACGCGTTACGCAGGGAGCGAAATATCACTGAAAATACGTTCACTCATACCGAAAAAACATCATCGTGTGTGGATAAGCATCTTTTGAAATCATAAAATGGGTTAAAACGCGAAACGATTGAAACCTTTATAAAAAACGTTTAATTTTGCTACGGAATGTTGATTTCTTATATCAAGTATAAAATAGCCGCATGTTTATGGCAGTCTGGATGTCCGGGTAACGTTTTGAAACTTTTTATCCAGAGAATACTGGTTCGAAAACCACTGGTTATACACTTTTATTTTACTTTCTTAAATTCTATTCTTCTCATTATAATGGAGCTCTACAAATCCTTTGTTAAAATCTATCAATTAAAGGCATTTGCCATGTTTCCAAAATATGTCCCAATCTGTGAATACGTCCCTTTAAGTAAAGTCGAGAAATCGGAGAAGCTTAGATTGACAAATGTCAATACATGCACTGCTATTATTTAAGAGAATTTTCTTTTTTTTAAATGGAGAAAAAAATCAACATAATATGTATGTTATATTTTATATATTCAGGTAAATTACTTTATCACGGCGTTCTACGACAGCGCCCTCTATCTAGCAAACGTCTACAACATTACGTTGAGCGAGGGTGGTGACGTCACTAACGGACATGTCGTCTCCCAGAGACTGTGGAACAGTTCGTTCCAGGGTAAGATTCGACTGGCTCCTTAGCTCTAATCCTATCCCTACAAGATTCGACTGGCTCCTTAGCTCTAATCCTATCCCTACAAGATTCGACTGGCTCCTTAGCTCTAATCCAATCCCTACCAGATTCGACTGGCTCCTTAGCTCTAATCATATCCCTACCAGATTCGACTGGCTCCTTAGCTCTAATCCTATCCCTACCAGATTCGACTGGCTCCTTAGCTCTTATCCTATCCCTACTGGCTCCTTAGATCTAATCCTATCCCTACTGGCTCCTTAGCTCTAATCCTATCCCTACTGGCTCCTTAGCTCTAATCCTATCCCTACTGTCAAAACAAACCACGTTAAGATGATCATTGCAAATATTTTTTCTATTATTTATAGTTTTGTTTTATGTTTTATTTATTCATGGCAGGTATTTTCTTTTAACTTGTTCCATAAATTCAAAGTTTAATTGCTTTCCTTAATAAGAAAAAATATATAACTGAAAACCGATTGTATGATGCAACATGCTAATCAATAAGCACAGAGATATTTACGTCCATGGCAAATTTTCAACAGAAAATACAACACAGAATAAAAACGTCAACTCGTATCATCACAATTCAAATCCATTTACAATCCAAGACCCATCGAGGGTTGACCATAACACGACCGTATCTGACTTTAATTTTAATCCTCGCTCTGGAATAACAACGGGGCTTAATGCACGCGCGTAAAGTGTCGTCCCAGATCAGCCTGTGCAGTCCGCTTTTATGTTTTATTTTCGTTTAGATGAAGTCTCTTAATAGCGAAAATCGAGTTGAGGCGGAAAGTGTCGTCCCTGATTAACCTGTGCGGACTGCCCAGGAAAATCTTTGTTGACACGTCACGCACATGCATTAAGCACCGTTTTAGCAGAGCGAGGCTCATTTCTCAACGACGTACCTTAGTTCCACGTTTTATTGCCGCCATTTTACCGTGCAGGTCTCACGGGATCAGTGGCTGTTGACGAGATCGGCGAGCGCGTGGCAGACTTCGATGTGCTACATATGGTGGCGGAAGAGTCACTGACATTTAAGGTATCGAACTTTGGTTATTAAATAAGCATTGTTCTGGGAAAATTGTGCATTTTCGTAAAGTGTCGTCCGAGATATGAATCTAGGCAGAAAATGTTGTCCATGATTAGGCTGTGCGGACTGCACAGGCTAATCTGGGATAGCACTGACTGTACCCACGTGCATTAAGTCCAGTTTTCTTAGAACGCGGCTCAAATTGAACTGATGCTATATTTTCTGGTGGATAACGATTATAAGATGAGCCAGATTATCCAATGCCCCACCCCCACCCCCACACCCATCCCCACCCGTTTTACACAATTTGGACTGTCTGTATTATATCTATCTATACTATTCAATTTTCTATGCTATATGCAATTCTAGTCACAACTCTTTTTAATGAAACGTTACATCCAATTAGCAATATTTATTACACCATTACTGTCTTTAATTTGCCCATGCTTTAGTTGATCTGACTAAAAAGTGGGATCAACAACATTTTTGTTTCTCCGTTAATGCTTCACTTTATATTCACTCTAATGATGCTGTACCTAGATCAATATATTCATAATAGTAATTCATACTTTAAAAAAAGCTAATATATATCATGCAATACATCCTTATTTGTATATTTGTTAGCTCGTTAAGTGTTATCAATATTCTGTTATGTTCTGTTCTGATATTGAGCAAAGCGTCAGATCAGTGAGGCTCGATTGGTCAGCCCTGGTACTACTTTAATGTACCCCGGGTACTCTTAAGTATACTTAAATGTAACCCGGATATGAAAAATTTAATAACACGTACCCGGCCAATTAAGACTGTACCCATGTTTTATTCCGCAAAAGAATCCGATGTCGTTAAACGCGCTACGGAATAGGAAACACAATTCTTTATAAACAAAACCTGCCTCAACATGCTTTTTGAGTAGGATTTTCGATAATATA
Source organism: Dreissena polymorpha (assembly GCF_020536995.1). Lineage (NCBI taxonomy): Eukaryota > Metazoa > Mollusca > Bivalvia > Myida > Dreissenidae > Dreissena > Dreissena polymorpha. The sequence goes on along the minus strand of NC_068358.1, from coordinate 15,524,771 downwards.
GATGCTTTTTTACAAAATATTGATAAAACAATGAACATACATGTAATTAATTTGAAAAAAAAAGCCGACAACGACCAATTTGCCGTTAGAATTCCCGGGTACGTTTCAGTAAATTTTCCGTACCCGGGTACATTTAAGTAGTACCTAGGCTGACAATGACCAATCGAGTCTCAGTGATTCGAGCCAGTATCGATCTTTATGTTCAGCGTGTTTCCGAAGATCTTTGAAATTAAAGCGATACGTGTCTTATTATAAAAAATCGATCTATAACAGATGTTTTTAGTGGTTAATCATTCTAAAGATGGTGACGTCACTACGGCATTGTCACCTCTATACTAAGACGCATCACATTCCCTTGGTTTGGGGAATTATGCTTCCGCCAAAGTAGTTCTGCGTAGGAATGAAAATGCTAATGATGAAAGAAAAATCGTTTTTATTGTGTGTTTAAAACGGAATGTTGTTTAAAGAAATGCTATTTAATTATGTTTAAATGTGATTTTGAATCTCTTTAAAGACTGATAGCGATTATCATAAGCACGATTACCTGACCTACTTTCGCTTTTCACTCGTAAAAGAAGGGCTACCCACAATGCCTTTCGCGTTAGTACACAGGTCAGTAAGACCGGTGTGTACACAATGTCAGTAAGACCGGTGTGTACACAATGGTGGTTTATACTACCACAGAGCGGCCATTATTCATAGATCTTTGATTTAAGGTCACATTATACTAAATAATTTCGTTATATAATTCAATGTAAAAGCGTCAACCTTATATGAAAATAAATGCAACATTTTGCATACAGACCCCATAACCACACCTTTTCTAAAAGAGCATTTCTAACTTAATAGATTTAATTAATACAAAGTTACGTCATGTTCTTTCCAAGGACGAACTCGACGCAAAACAAAATCGACTGTTTTTTAACCTTCATGTTTGCCGTTTACTGGCATTGTGTACACACCGGTCTTACTGACACACCGATCTTACTGACGTAGTGACAATAACGTAGTGACGTCACCATCTATGTATAGAATGGTTTACTGGTAAAATGTAACCCGTTTAAGTGCAGCGTTTTACTATAGTCTCTTTCTTTATCCTATTTCCGTGATTAAGAAGTGAACACCAATTTATGTCCTATCAATATATCCCAAATAATAATAAAAAATGGACAACTTTCTGAATTGAAAAAACCCCACATGCATTCGAGTAAAATATGTTTATTTATTTAGGGAGTAAAATATACCATTCTACGTATTTTTGGAGTGTCTGGCTATTAACCGTTTACTCAATTAACACCTCTTACCGCACTTAGTCATTTTTTTTCGTTAACTGTCTGTAATTTTCATCCCCATCAATCGATTCTTTTGATGCGTATGTTTAAGTCCATTATTAAAAGTTAGAAAATGGTATTTACTTGAAAGCATGTCCAATTAGTAAATTTCAGTTTATCTAAAATAAAACCTTTCTTATAAATAGATGAACAATTTGATTGACTGACAAATTTATTTCACTGTACTCTTATATTTCTTTTGGTCCGCGTATAGTTATGCATGCCATAAATATAGTTTATTTCTTCCTCTTTTGTCGTATAAATCATTACTGTCGCTTAGAGCATTGATGAATAAAACTCTGCCTCTTTTGTCGTATAAATCATTACTGTCGCTTAGAGCATTGATGAATAAAACTCTGCCTCTTTTGTCGTATAAATCATTACTGTCGCTTAGAGCATTGATGAATAAAACTGAAACAGGTTATTTAAAGTGACATTATGCGCATGTTTCATTGTTGAATTGAGCTGAAAAGAATTAAAGGGGCCTTTTCACATATTTTGGCATTTTTCAACTTATTCATTAAATGCTTTATATCGATAAATGTAAACATTGGATCGTAAAAGCTCCATTAAAAAATCAAGAATAACATTTAAAAAAGGAAAAGAACATTGCCCGGACCAGGTTTCGAACCAGTGACCCCTGGAGTCCTGCCAGAGTCCTGACGTAAAATCGCTTTAGCCTACTGAGCTATTCCGCCGAGTACACATACTGGACGTATTTTATACCATATATAAGTAATCTTCGTAGTTTCACAAAATTTAACGACAAAAACAGAACTCTCCAAATTATTCAATCGTTTCGCGTTGCAACGCTTTATAATTTTTAGGTTTTAAAATCGTCAAAAGATGCATATAATGGCTATATTAGACCATGGTAAATGTTCAGTATTACTGTTTCCTCACAAATATCATAACTAAAACGAAAATTTGCGAATCTGAAACAACAGTTGTTTATAAAAATATACATGTATATTATATTCGATATTTTACATTACTGTACAGTCCTCTAAGCCGAGCGGAACTGTCTTTTTATTAGGATCGGAGTTAGTGTTCGTGTGTCGTATGGACGAATCTGCACTAAAACTAAATTTAGATTCACATCGTACATGCATGATCAGTTGTCAAACGAAAGTACGGTTGATATTCAAATGCATTATTTTTCTCTTTCCGGGATATTGTGTTAGTATGTTGATGCTACATTAACAAATATAAGTGTATGTGAACACCAAAATGTACACAAAATGCACACCAAAAATAAACAACGGTTGCGATAGACACCTATAAACATAGCATATACTGTTAGATGCGAAAAATATCACTTTACAGTAAACTCATAATATACCCATCTAAATAACGTTCATTTTAATTATTGAACACCAACAAGTTAGTAATACTTGTCTTGTTTTTTGTGTGAAAAGGATTATTCTGATTCGCAAGAGTGGCCGGAAATCAGAAGACAGGCTTTATGTCACTTTATGTCACGGTCATATTTTTATTCGGGTAATGTTGCCCAGTTGGAGAGTCGAGCTGAAGATTATTTTTACATATGAGAAAACTACTGAAACATTGCAAAATATTATGTTTTCTAAATATTGTTTGAAGTTATTAAATGTCTGAATCTATATTAGCCTGTGTGGAATGTTTTCATTTAAATAAATTAATCCAAGTATATATAAATGGGACTTTTATGACACTATCACATAGGGATAGGACAGGACAAATTTTAAATATTAAATAAAGGCTCAACATGAAATCTCGATTTAATTTATAAATCTTTTTAGCTCCGTTATTTGAATTTACCACACACATTAAGAAATCAAAAATAAATTCTTTTTTTAATTGTGATGCATTTGTTTTTGCTTTAAAATGGTAAATAAACAGTTGAATATATTTAAGCCTATATACATCAATAACTGAATAAGTGAATAAAAGCATGCCATAAAGAACAACAAAAATATTTTAAAGGTCGGTTCTTCAATCAATATAACCTAATATCTGCATAGAAATGTCAATATTATTTTTCCAAAATTTACATAAGTTTTCGTGAATGGGTGAAAATGACTGATAGAATACATATTAATTGATACTTAAGTTAAAAATCGACGGTCTCCATGCCAATTATCATGAACAAATTTATATTTAATCAAAAGAAATTTGATTTTCGTGACGAATTCGACAATGTTTAATGCATATATAAAAATGTTGTGTTAATAACAATTACTTTACCCGGTCTCCGTACATTTTACTTAATGCCCATTTACTTACATATAAGGAAACACAAAAAAATGACCTATATACATTTTAAATTTAAAAAAACGACGGTCCTATTGTTAATTTATCAAAACGAATAAAAAAAACAGTTAAAAAGAAATGTTACTGATATATTTTCCAATATTTCACTGGAGGAATTATGATATTTAAAGTATACAGACAAATATGAATGTTTGCTAAATCTTATCATCAATTTGATCGATTGCGGCTGAGTGGCTTCATCGTAAGTAAAGCATGATTTACACCCTTACTGGGCGTCCGCGAACGTTCATAGCCCTGCACAGTTCAAGTGTCCCTCTATTCATATCGCACACTATTTGAATTTCTCGCGCAGATGGTGGGGCGATTCCTGGGTGCCACACTCCGATACACGATAGTTCGCAAGATTAACTGGGTCAATGGCCAACCACGCGACGTCCCGGTCTGCGGCTTCGTGGGAGACCTCTGCGTTGTCAGTAAGAAATCTAGCCACGTCCATGTCAGAATGGCCGAAAACACGCTGGTCAAAAGCTATAACTATCTTAAAGGGGCCTTTTCACAGATTTTGGCATTTTTTTTAACTTATTCATTAAATGCTTTATATCGATAAATGTAAACATTGGTTCATAAAAGCTCCAGTAAAAAATCAAGAAAAAAAATAAAAAAAGGAAAAGAACATTGCCCGGAGCAGGTTTCGAACCAGTGACCCCTGGAGTCCTGAAGTAAAAACGCTTTAGCCTACTGAGCTATTCCGCCGAGTACACATTCTTGACGTATTTTATACCTTATAGAAGCAATCTTCGTAGTTTCACAAAATTTAACGACAAAAACAGAACTCTCCAAATTATTCAATCGTTTCGCGTTGCAACGCTTTATAATTTTTAGGTTTTAAAATCGTCAAAAGATGCATATAATGGCTATATTAGAGCATGGTTAATGTTCAGTATTACTGTTTCCTCACAAATATCATAACTAAAACGAAAACTTACGAATCTGAAACAACTTTTTTCAATTTTGTCAATTTACCAAAGCGTGAAAAGATCCCTTTAATGGAAATACAAATTTCGACGTTTTCTTCATTTTTGTTTAGCTTGAATTTCAGCTAGGAATGTCAGATAGTTCTACATTAATGTGTTCATATTAAAGTTGATAAAACATACAAATAAACAAAAGAATGTACAATGCCGCAGCAAAGTTATTTTTCAAATTGTTTTTCCTTGAGACTGCGTTATACTTTCATTATTGGAGTGTATAATAACTCACATATTCAGACATTACACCGTTCATACATGTTCATACAATTACCATGTCCTTTGGAGTCTGTCATATTGCACAATATTGATCAGTGCTGATTTAGTTAAGCGACCATTTCACAGTATACTGTAGATTCACTTACGAGTATTTGCGTTGACATTTAATTTCTTGGAATCATAAATCTGGCATTTTCGTTTGATTTTAAATTCATTGATTTTTTTGATTTCTTGTATAAGACTTTGGACTTGAACGTTCGTTGGACATTGATTTCGCAGTTAAGAGGACCTAATAAAATCTCCGAGCATAAGTGTCGTATAAGATTTGTTTCACAGTTCATGCTTTGGAAAAAATATAAACATGGTCATGCGTTGGTGAGAGTTTGAAGATAAATAAGTTTAAGCTTTTAAAAAACGTTCTCAGTATTGTTTCTCATGTACATTTATATTGTTGTTGTTTTTTTAGACGAATCATAAACTTTAAATATGGGCAGTAACAAAGAGTATGTTTGACATGTCAGTGACTTCCGGTGTCGGCTTACCATGTGAGAGCATTTCACCCCAAACAGTTCTTAATTAACCATTGTAATGAGACAGCGGCTAGCATTACATCTCTTGGTTGTCGTTGTTTCAAATAATATCCAGAGGATGACGAAGACCTTTTGGGAGTCATGGTGACGACACCAATAGCAGTGGTAACCATGGTGATAATGGCCGTCGTTCTACTATTGTACAGGTAATACACTGTGTCTCACTACGCAATTTATTTTCTTAATAAAACCTTATTTACTATAATTGACTAAGCATTATTAGTTGGCGTTCAATGGCCACTTGTGAATTATCAGCATCCGCAAAGTAATTTCATAAGTAAGAGTATATTAATGTAGATTTATATGAGCCTTGTTCTGAGAAAACTGGGCATAATGCATGTGCGTAAAGTGTCGTCCCAGATTAGCCTGTGCGGACTGCAAACACTTGGGGGACACTTTAAGCACATGCGTAAGCACCGTTTTCCTAGTGCGAGACTCATATGGTTGTAATTTCAAGTGCACAACAATATCTTATCATGTAGCACTTGAAATAATGTTATAATTTTCTTCGTCAATCGGGCATTTTTTTGGCTTTCTGATCGCTACACATTACTAATGTATTCCCAAAGAATCAGAACTCAACAAAGTTGCTTACTCGTCGATAAGCAACAAAAACCCAGCAAAAAGTCGATACCTATTTCTTCAAATAACTAAGAGAAGTTATACCAGTTTAAGTTATACCAGTAATACCAGTTTAAATTATACCAGTTATACCAGTTAAAGTTACACCAGTTTAAGTTTTACCAGTTATACCAGTTTAAGTTATACCAGTTACTAGTATGCAAGTTTAAGTTTTACCAGTTATACCAGTTTAAGATATACCAGTTATATCAGTTTAAGTTATACAAGTTCGCGGCTTGGCTGTTGTAGGCGTATGAAGCGGCGGCACGCAATTGAGCGCCGGATGTGGCAAGTATCGATCAGCGAGATCGTCGTGCAGCGTCACATGACCGGAAGTTACTTTGGCTCCAAGATGTCGGCCTTCACGATTCCGTCGGTAAGTTGAAACACACCAACGTGATCAACACCAACGTGAATTTATACAGCTTATCCATAATCCAAATGCTGATCACAATAAACGACTGATGGCGTGATTACAAAACGCGAACTAATATATTATAATTTTATTTATTTCTTCGGAATTAAGTCGGATTTTTTTCTTTAAATCTTATTATAGAAGCATAATAAACGCATCAAAATTATACATTAATTTACTGAATATTAGTCTGTCGAGTAAAAACTGTCCCAGTTTAATTATTCTGAACCGTCTAAACGATTTTGGCTTGCGCTACCATTTTAAATTTAAATTTACCCCCTTCCCTGACCGCAATCATATTTAAAGAGAAACAATACAAGTATCCCCTTCCTTGCCAGATGAACAAGAGCGATGAAGGGCATCGGATGTACATCGAGATTGGCTACTGCCGCGGTCAGAAGGTCGCTATCCGCACCCTGCACGCCAAGTCGCTCGTCGTCACGGAGAAACTGCAGCGGGAACTCTATGACGTAACACACATATGTCTCACAAAAATGAGCTTTATTCTGGGAAAAACTGGGCGTATTTTTAGCATTTGCGTAAACTGTTGTCCCATATTATCCCTCGCAGTCCGCACAGACTAATCTGGGAAGACACTTTCCGCTTTTATGGTATTTTTCGTTTAAAAAAAGTATATTCTTGGCGAAAATCTAGTTAAGGCGGAAAGTGTCGTCCCTGAATAGCCTGTGTGGGCTGCACAGGTTAATCTTGGACGACACTTTACGCACATGCATTAAGCCCAGTTTTGCTAAAACGAGGTTCAAAGAATTTCTACATCCCGTGACCAATACGATCTGGTTTTCACATTTTCAAATTTTAACAAGGGCGTGAACTATCGATGCAAACATAAGTTGCCAGCGTGTTTGTTAAACAGTCTTAAACTGTATCTAAATCACATTTCGGAAAAACTTTCCCCCTAACCCTTTCCCACTTATAAGCAAAGTGAAAATGTGCAAAAAACAGCATAAAACCAGAACAGCCCGCGAGTAACACGCAGTCTGTTCAGGTTTATGCTGTTTTCTGCTCTTCAGTATGTAAGGTTTAGAGATCACGCCTTAAAAAATTGAATTTAGTAAGAAAGGTCTTCAATTAAATATAACTTACTAAGGGACTACACTTGCGTATAAATACATATCTAAGTGGTAAAGGGTTAATACATTTTAAGCACGCTTGGTCATCTATGTCTATCGCGACGGAAGAATTTGGTAATTGTTCGGAAATCGGTTTGTTTCCTTTAATGTCTTTTTTGTTCTTTAAGGTCGACACACGGCACTTAAAGTGAAAGATTTTAAGATTTCAATGTCACATAATTAGTAGGTTTATGCAGGAATTATTTCATTAAACTTTGAAAATCGTAAGACAATGTCGAGCCCGGCTGTTCTGTGGATTATCGTGGATTATCGTAAATTCGTGTGTCGCGTTGAATGTTGTGTGTTGTCATCATGAAATTTGGTTCGACAGAAAGAATAAAAATCCAAATTATTAATCATTAGATAATCGAAATCGAATCGGGATAAATCGTCGGATGTCAATTTCAGATGTATAGAACGTCACACCAAAATGTCGCCAAATTCGTCGGCGCATGCATGATAGCCGATGGTTGTCGTGTGCTCATGGAATATTGTGCGCGTGGCAGTCTACAGGTAAACAGTTCTTATATAATTTATTACTGGATATCCACATTTTTTTTTTCGAAAACCCCATCTGATCCATGTGTCTAAACGACGCCCAGCCAATTGTATCTACAAATTGTAGTTTCAATGAAATAATATAAATGGATAAGTTATGGGATTTTGAAAGGATTAAAATGGTTTTCTTTGGTATATTATGCTTATTTTCGCCACACAAAATCTAGCACATTCCAGTGTAAATCTTGTGTGTGTATTTATTTTTTATTTTTTCAAAATGGAATATACTTTGTTGTGCTTTGTATTTCTTGTTAGTCTAGTGTACATATAAGAAACATTTAATATTTGTATCGTGTGCTGCAACGGTAATGATCTTAATAAAATAACATCTAATTAACAATACGTACTGTGTTAAAACTCTATTAATCTGTTACAGAAACGAACCCCTAAGAAGCTTAAATATATAGTTACTTGAAATCAAAACTACATATTGTTATTCTGGTTCCTTATTTAAATACGTAATATGAATTTTATTGCAAGGGCTTGTAGATTTTGCCTTTAAGTGCTTTGATTGAACATTAATGGCACCTGTTGACCCATTTATGCCTAGCGTCTAGAAAAAAGGAATTGGCAAACAGCGTAGTCCCAAATGAGACGCCGCATGACGCGGCGTCTCAGCAGGGTCTGCGCTGTTTGCTTAAAGGAATTCTTGTAAGAATATTCTAAATATAGAAATAAATATACTAGACATCCATAATTTTAAATAAAAATTAATGAAATAAATTGATTCAATTTAGAAGGATGGGAGAGTCCACTAGGCATAACTGGATTAATATCTCGTTTGCAGGACATCTTGCAGAACGACAGCATCGACCTTGACTGGCACTTCCGGTACTCCCTCATAAACGACATCATTAAGGTTCGTCTACTCGCAGATTATAGTCGCATGTAAAACACAGCAAAGAGCCATAGAAGTGATTTACGATATGTGAAATAAATACAATATCGTCATTAGGCGTCAGAAGTGTGTCATGCAACATGGTAATTATATCATGTTCTTAAAATATGTTGTGTCTTTATTGTTAAAGGAAATAATTTTGAAATTAACTTCTCTTCCTTTGTAGCATCAAAATGTTAAGTGTAGCTCGTGTCACATTTTAGTATTCTATTTCAGAAATGCATTTGATATGTTAAACCATTACAATTTGTAAACATGTCAGACGCGTCAGAGAGAAGCCGTGTTCTTGCAAAACAAGGCTAAATTCATGTGCGTAAAGTGTCGTCCAAGATTATCCTGTCTGGGTGGACACTTTCAGCCTTAAATGGATTTTCGTTTAGAAGAGGACCTCCATTAAATGAAACATACCATAAAAGCGTACTTCACAGGCTAATCTGAGACGACACTTAAAGCCCGTGCATTAAGCCCAAAATGAGGCTCATACCTTGGCCATGCGATTATCTAAATGGGAACTGGTTTCGTTAAATATGTATGAGAAATGCATTTCGGCCTGTTCGAGTATAGGTAAATAAAGATATCGGTTTGATATGTGTTTGAGACAAACACCAATATATTTAAGACATACCTGAGATGTTTTTGAAACACAGCTCTATTCGAGACATGTTCAAGATATGTTCGATATTATATCTGATATACACCTTAAAATGTTTGATAGATTTTCGAGATAAACTTGATTCATATTTAAGACATACATTCGATACATATTCGAAAGAAAATAATAACAAATATTCGATAACATACTAAAACATATGTTACATTCTTTGGAGACACACATTCGAGACATATTAGAAACACATTTAATACACATAATCTATACATATGTTAAACACGCTCGAGAAATTGAAACACATTCGAGACACTTAGTCGAAATATAATTAAAACACATACTCGAAATACATTCTAGACACATATTCGTGATATTTCAAACACATTCTGAACACATATGCGAGACATACGCGATACACATTTGATACATACACTCGAGAGACCTAAACCACATTCGAGACACTTATTTGAAACATATTTTACTAACAAATTCAATACGTATTTAATACATATTATATTCGAGACATATTAAAAACATGATTGCACTTGGTGGTGTCAGGTCTTAACCATCATCTTAAGGCATCGGTAATTTAATACAAAATACTGTTCAACAGATAAAACAGGGTGCCGAATCAATGGGGTTTTCAGGGTTTTATATGCCGATATCTTAAGGCATAAGAATACATCCTTAAATACGTCTGAAATGAGTGACAAAATTTCACGTTGCGTGAAGCATAACCGTGCAGTACACAGGGAAGTTTCGAACAAGAACTATTTTAAATTTTTAAGTTATTTGAAAAACAAGCTCCACTTACCGGTTTGTTTACATCCATTAACGTGTAATTGGGAACCCCACAAAGTCACGTGATGCTGCCCCCTGAAAAGATAACCATTGGTATTATAAACAAATGGCTATATAATTACTTGTATATGCACATATAAACATCTTTACTACTTTTTTATAATGAAAATATCCGAGCAAACATTAATAGAGCTTTATGTGCGACCCATTTATGCCTAGCGTCTAGAAAAAAGGCTTCAATGCGGCGTCTCATGTGGGTCTGCGCTGTTTGCTTAAAGGAATTTCTGTAAGAAATATTCTAAATATAGAAATAAATATACTAGACTTCCCCTATTTTGGAAATAAATTGATCCAATTTAGAAGGATGGGAGAGTCCACTAGGCATAAATGGGTTAATAGAGCTTTATGTGCGACCCATACGTGCTATCGCCCCCAGGGTATGGTGTACCTGCACGCCAGTCCTCTACACGTGCACGGGAGGCTCACGAGCACGAACTGCGTCATCGACAGCCGTTTCCTACTCAAGATAACCGATTACGGACTGCCGGCGGTGTTCGCCGGCGAACGGGAGAAGGAAGGCGAACTCAATGCCGACGTCGTGTTTAACAGTAGGGCATACTTGTTTTTCGTCGTTTGCAAGAATATTTGTCGCGTTCTGAGAACACTGGGAATAATGCATGTGTGTAAAGTGTCGTCCCAGATTAACCTGTGCAATCTGCACAGACTAATCAGGGACGACACTTAACGCTTTTATGACATTTTTCGTTTTAATTTTAAGTCTCTTAGCAATAATCCGATTTAGGCGGAAAGTGTCGTCCCTGATAAGCCTGTGCGGTTTGCAGTTGCTAATCTGTGACGACACTGTACGCACATGCATGAGGCCCAGTTTTCCCAGAACGCGTCTCATTTTTGAGTCTCGTCGTTCGAAAAATGGTCTTATGACATATATAGCCAGAGTGGCTCCAGACAAGGCTGCGCATTTGCAAAATTATATCCACACCTATGAACTCCCCTCAGAGCAAAGGGATGCACAGGCATATCTGGAGCTACACTGCTCGCCTTGTTATGAGAAAACTGGGCTAAATGCATGCGCGTAAAGTGTCATCCCAGATTAGCCTGTGCAGCACACACCGGCTAATCAGGGACGACATTTTCCGCCATATCCTGATTTTCGGTAAGGAGGGAATTTCTTGAAACTAAAAATACCATAAAAGCGGAAAGTGTCGTCGCTGATTAGCCTGTGCGGACTGCACAGGCTAATCTGGGACGACATTTTACGCGCATGCTTTATGCCCCGTTTTCTCAGAAACTCATTTTTGCACGATGCGGCTCATTTTTTCATGTGATAAACATTCCAAACACAGCATTGTCCTTATTTTTTGCGAATGTTGTTTTACAGCATTTTGGTTGTAGATAATGTATGCAATTACATTAATTGGGAGTCTTTAGCATTGAAAAAAAACCATATAACTTGGGGGTCTCTAGTATTGAAAAAGGCACGTCTTAAATATTTCGTTGGCTACCATATGGCGTTAAATAATTGGTTGTTTTCACTAACACTGGCGACCCTTTTTATGGAAAATACTCTTTATTTATTCTCTATTCGAAGGTGGGTGTAAAAATTCTGTATTCAATCGTTGTCGCTAAATTAATTATTTCATTTTTCTTATAGAAAAAAATATTGCATATAGGTTTTGACATTTTTTGTCATCAAAGTGCCTTATTATAGTGGAAAATAACTCGTGTCCGAAACCAACAGAGTATTTGGCGACCGACCTAGTTTCTACATAATATTATGTCATAAATGTCGAAACAATCACCAATTTATTTGGTTTGATGTTTTATTCAGTGTTGTTACAGAGCAGTCTATTTAATAATCAGTATCCAATATTTTGTGAATATATAGAAAGTTAAAAATATGATGTGACTTTTGAATTACATCCATTTTCAGAGTTAATGTGGACAGCCCCTGAACTATTACGTGACATGACGTCATCATTTGCCGTGCGACAGTCCCAGACTGGTGACTTGTATTCATTCGGCATTATTCTGCACGAGATTGTCACGCGTGAAGCGCCTTGGGACGACACCGGATATACCAAAATGGGTATTTCCCCTACTGACAAGTGGTTGTTACCTGTGACTCCGCACAGGCTAAACAGAGACGACACTATCCGCCTAAACTTGATCTTTGCTGAGAAGAGACCTCCTTTCAACGAAAATACCATAAAAGCGGAAAGTGTGGTACCTGATTAACCTGTTCGGACCTTATTTGCGTCGGTCATTTTGCTTGTCGACAGGGACAGTAATTCCGGTACTTGTAGTTCCATATTTAATTAAAGTTATACATAGTTCAATCGTCATACAAAACCAACTGTTTAAAACAAATATTTAAAATAAAATTGGTAATGATTCAGGAAAAGTCGCTATGATTGTAGCTTAAACCTATTTATTTTTAGCTCGATTGCATCGAAAGACTTAGGATTATATAAACGCTCTTGAGTCCGTATCCTGGGCCTAACCAGAACTTGGTGTCTTTGGGGGAGATCTAAATAACGCTCGCTCGGTGGGATCGAACCCATGACCTCCCGGTCGCTAGGCGGACACCATATCCATTACACCACGGCGAGCTTAAATCGTTGTACTACCCAGTCATACCAATTGCTTACGTACCCTTATCAGACATCTAAAACTTGAACATTCAATGGGATACAGTTTAGCACAGAAGCGCGTACACGAATATGAGCAGACACACATATGGTGAACAAACTATCAAGTCGTTCTATAGCTAAGTGTCTGTTCGTCCGTGTTCTCATTTTTTTTCTCCACATATCCGTTCACCTATTATTTGAGTCGTGCTCTGAGAAAACTGGGCATAATGCATGTGCGTAAAGTGTCGTTCCAGATTAGCCTGTGCAGTCCGCACAGGCTAATCAGGGACGACACCTTACGCCTAAACTTGATTTTCGGTAAGGAGGGACTTCATTGAAACTTAAAAAAAACATAAAAGCGGAAAGTGTCGTCCCTGATTAGCCTGTGCGGACTGCACAGGCTAATCTGTGAGATACTTTACGCACATGCATTATGTCCAGTTTTCTCAGAACACGACTCATTTTTTTCCAGAAATAGTTAAACAGCTGATAGAGAGGCGTGACGGAGTGTTCCGACCGACGTCATCACCGGAAACTGAGTGCCCGTTTGAACTGCGCATGCTCATGGAGCAGTGCTGGTGTGAGGATCCAGATTTGCGACCTAACTTCTCCATCATCGATCACAAGTTCCGCAAAATCAGAGCGTATGTTAAATAAATCCGACAACTTTTCATCATTTCTGTGCAGTGTTCACCAATTTTTTATTACTTTTAATACGCTTTCTTTTTTAGTATTATAAAAATCTGTCTTGCTTGTTATCAGTTATAATTTGACTACACACGCACTTAGTGTAATTATTTTAGAAACGAGTACATGCATGAATGTCATGCAATACGTGCATGTTCAAGAATTTATTGCTGGTAGCATGCACTGTGTTTCCTGATTGATGAGTTTCAATTTATTTCCGGGTTTTGTTCGATATTATACATGACACAAAGACATTTAAAAGTTGATAACACAATTATTAAGTATTAGATTTTTATTACCCGAAGTGGTATGTTGTATGACACAAATGCTCGGTACTTATTCAAACAGATATCTTTCACTGTGTTCAGTAATGTCCAATCGATATAGGAATCACTTAAAGATATTAAAACCCATATTACTGGATGACTTGTACTGCGCGTCACTAGCGTGTGTGACGTCATAACGCGGCATTCAAATTCGCGACGTCATGACGTTGATGACGCATACTCGTTCGGTGTTTATTCATGTGCAGAACACACCGGTAACTACAGAAAAGAACAGGCACACATTCGACCAATAGCATGTTATAATTGAGCAACATAAAGACACGCGTCTGTGTTTATACTCTACATTAAAAATAAATATGTTTTCACTGTCATTAAATGACGCTTAATGCTTAATTTCTATTTATGGAGGTTCCCTTTGATGTAATTAAGAACATACACATTCACTTACACTGACCACTACGCCTGTTTTCATAGAGGCAAGTCTGGCAACCTCCTGGACAACCTGCTTGAGCGGATGTCGCAGTACGCGGACAATCTCGAGGCGCTCGCAGCCGAACGCACCAAGCAGTACGTCGAGGAGAAGAATCGCGCAGAGGAACTGCTGCTTCGTCTGCTACCGAGGTAAAGCTGCTGCCTAGTCTGGTACTTATGTAAGGACTTTTGCAACCAATGAAATAACAGCTTCTACAGAGGTGACATATTTTTTCGGGCTTCTACCGAGAAAACAAACAGCTACCCCTTCATGAAAAGACCAACTTAAGAACTTCTTCTCTGAAAGAATTGCGGTTCCGTCAGCTACTGAGATAACTATTGTTCCGTCTGCTACCGAGCTAAAGACTGCTGATCCCTATGGTACCGAGGTAAAAACTGTTGCTACGTCTACTACCGCGATAAAAAAATGTTTCTACGTTTGCTACCATGGTACAAACTGTTGATCCGTCTGCTACCTAGGTGAAAACTGTGGCTCGGTCTTCTAAAAAGGTAAAATAAAAACTGTTGCTCGGTCTGCTACCAAGGTAAAAACTGTTGCTCCGTCTGCTACCAAGGTAAAAACTGTTGCTCCGTCTGCTATTTATGTAAGGACTGTTCATCCGTCTGCTACCAAGGAACAAACTGTTGCTCCGTCTGCTACCAGGGTAAATACTGTTGCTCCGTCTGCTACCTAGGTAATAGCTGTTACTTCGTCTGCTACCAAGGTAACACTTGTTGCTCTGTCTGCTACCAGGGTAATTTTTTTTGTCTCCTTCTGCTTTCATGGTAAAAACTTTTACTCTGTCTGTTACCAATCTAAAAATAATCATCACTCTGCTACTTATGTAAGAACTGTTGCTCCTTCTGCTACCAAGGTTAAAACTGTTGCTCCGTCTGCTACATGGGTAAAAACTGTTGACCGTTCTGCTTTCATGGTAAACACTTTTGCTCTGTCTGCTACCAAGGTTGTTGATCCGTCTGTTTCAAAAGTAAAAAACTGTTGCAACTATTACTTTGTCTGCTACCAGGGTTAAACCTGTTGCTTTGTTTGCTACCAAAGTAAAAACTGTTGCTCCGCCTGTTGCAAAGGTAGAAATAGTTACTCCGTCCGCTGCCAAGTTAAAAAACTGTTGCTTCCTCTGCTTCCTTGGTAAAACCTGTAGTTCCGTTTGCTTCCAAGGTAAAAAACTGTTGCTCCGTGTGCTACAAATATAACAACTGTTGCCCCGTCTGCTACCACTGTAAAAACTGTTGCCCCGTCTGCTTTCATGGTAAAAACTTTTACTCTGTCTGCTACCAAGGTAAAAACTGTAGCTCCGTCTGCTAACAATGAAAACAATAATCTTAACTCTGCTACTTATGTAAGAAATGCTGCTCTGTCTGCTACCAAGGTAAAAAAAACTGTTGCTTCGCCTATTACCAAAATAAAAAGTGTTCCTGCATTTGCTACTACAATAAGAACTTTTTCTCCGTCTTCTACCAAGGTAGCAACTGTTCCTTCGTCTGCTACCAAGGTCAAACTGTTGCTTCGTCTGCTACCAAGTTAAAAACTAGGAGATTTAAGAGGTTACAGCAAATATTAACCTGTTAATTTTTGTCGTAACCGGTTAATAACCGGTTTAGCGAAAAACCTTAATGCGCGAACTATCAACCTATGTGAGCAATTTATTTATAAATCCAATATCCCTAAAAAAGTGCAACATTTCTCTTGAGTCATTTAACCCATCATTTATTTTGCTCAAACGATAAAGGTGATTATTCTGAGCGGTGTCGGTTTGAAACAGTCTAACCACCCCAACAATTGTCAGACATATTCACAACACACATTTTAAACAATAGCATGATAACTAAAACTTAATATAATCAAAACAGAATACTAGTACACAATTCAATTGGCTTGAGTATTAAAAGCAGTAGTTTAATATTACTATTTATACATACTGTTGAAAGTTGGTATTCACTTTTGAAACGGTTTCTGTCAGCTCCTTTATAATGTCTGTATCAATTAAGTACATATCATGGAAGCTTATCTGTTACATAATTGTGGTTTCTGTTTTGTTTTTAAGGTAAATGTTGTCAACAAGGTTTAATGATCGAGGCATAAATATAGAAACATGTTTGAGATTATGCTATAAATCATGCCAGATCATTTATAAATATAGACATGGAAAAGCTGAATGCATTATTTTGTACGAACTTTTTTCGGCATGCTCAAAAACAGAAACCGAAAATAAATCGAACTTTCGGACATTACGGTTTTGGAAGAATAAGTATTCAGCCCGCCGTTTATTCATCGTTTCAAATGTGTTTGAGCGACACACATATAAAAAAGGTTTTAAACATCGATACTCTACCCGAACAATTTAATAATAAATATTGTGGGAGATGGTGAGAGCTCTTACAGTGTAACCGCTTCAACAAATTATTTTTTATTCAGTCAACGGTATCGGAATAATGAAGACGCTGTACGTTGTCATAACAACCGGTGTCCGATGTTGGCACATACTAATCAGTCAATTATAGCATTAAAATAGGCGTGAAAGGACTTAATTACGTTCGTATATAAAGTCATATTTCAAAGAAATTGGTTATTCACATGATGACACTTTTTATTATACCTCACTTTTGTTTCAACGGTATACATCAATTACCTCGGGAAGGAATATACGGCACCCCTCATCTGCCTATGATATGCATTTATTATAGGATTAGTTATCTTTATAAGTACTCTCGTTGTCGGAAATTAGCAGTATAACACCGGAGTACATAAACAGAATCATTAACCAGTTAATACATAGCTTACGGAAATTTACTCCAAAATAATGAATAGTTTCTCTTCAAAAATATCCTATTAATTACATCAACATCTGCATGAAAGGAAATATGTCGTTTTATCACCCAGCATCGAATCAGTATATCAAAATATCAACTTATTATTGATAAATGAACACCATGTTGAGAGTACGTTATTATTGGTGTACAAATTAATGGGGATAAGGAGCAAACGGATACTTTCTCTAAGAAATCTAACTACCTGTAGTGGTAACTAGATATATATATATATATTAATAACATGTATGTTATATGCCTATATAAATAACATCGTAGGAAAAATATAACTTAACGGTAAACCTTACATTTAAGACATGTTTTAGTTTTCCAACCCAACAAACCAGACATAATGAAACTTAAAAACATTGATGACAGTACCTTAAATGTAACTTGCTCCTTGTTTTGTGATAATAGGTATGCAATCAAATAAATGTAACTTCATCAAATGAAATCATTAAGTCGCCAAACTAGTTTTCGTGAAATAAATTGTTAAACAAAATACTTTTTTTTCAAATGTATCTAATTTAAAGTAACGTATTGACA
This sequence comes from Dreissena polymorpha, assembly GCF_020536995.1. Classification (NCBI taxonomy): domain Eukaryota; kingdom Metazoa; phylum Mollusca; class Bivalvia; order Myida; family Dreissenidae; genus Dreissena; species Dreissena polymorpha. Next base: position 15,506,849 of record NC_068358.1, on the reverse strand, counting down.
TTTTTTCGTTACTTAAAAAAAATACTGACACAAATATACTAACAAATATACTGTGTGAACTATTTGTGAATAATTTCACTTGAAAGGAAATACTTTTTATTTGTTTTGCCTTCACCGGTAAAAGAAGGTTTATTCAATATATACAATAGACAAAAATTCCATGGGTGTACATGATCAAGTCATAATAACTTATATAAAGGCATGTCATGTGATCAGTATTGGAATTCATAAGTTGATAAATAAAGTACCATTACATGAACAGGTCTAAGACATTTTTTTGGGAGTACAGCATTAAGAATCTATTTAAAAATTAATGCGATAACTATCACAACAAAACAACTAAGACTAATCTACTAGAGTAGAGAGCGAGAAGTCAAGTTTGGGTAATGCATTATATACAATTAATCATAATAATATTTATATAAGTTTCTTTGACTAAATACTTTATGTACATACACAGCTAAGTTTCTGTTGGTACTTGTATTATCCGATTGCATTAATTCAATAAATTTTATCATGTTTGGTATTGTCCAGAAATATTTGTTTAAATACAATTTCCTAATATCATCATATAATGAACATTCTAATAAATAATGATATTCATCCTCAAAAACATTGCAATTTTGACATGTTCTATCTTGAAAAGGTATAGCTTCAGGTTTATGCCATCTGCCTGATTCGATTTCTAATCTATGTGATGAAACCCTTAATCTACACAGATCAGATATAAACTTATCTATAATAACATTTTTTAAGTAAGGTTGCAATTCAAATTTACAAAACTGCCTGCAACTTATAAGAAGACGAACCAAAACTGATGTCACTGCGATAATAAGGCTTAAGAAATGAAACGGTTTTTAGCTCCACTGGCCAAAGGCCAGCGGGGCTTATGTCATGGTCCTGTGTCCGTCGTGCGTGCGTCCGTGCGTGCGTGCGTTAACTTTTCCTTTAAACATCTTCTTCTCCTAAACTACTGGTCCAATTCTGATGAAATTTCTCAGGAATGTTCCTGGGGTGAACCTCTTTCAAATGTGTTCAAATTATGCCCCTGGGGTCATATTTGACCATGCCCCGGGGGTCACAAAATTGAAAATTGCTTATATAAGGCCTATTTTGTGAAAACGTTCAAAATCTTCTTGTCCATAACCATTGGGCATAGGGCAACCAAATTTGGTATGTAGTGGCATCTTATAGTCCTCTTCTTAGTTTGTTCAAATTATGCCCCTGGGGTCAAGATTGACCCTGCCCCGAGGGTCACAAAATTGAACATATGCTTATGTAAGGCCTTTTTTGTGAAAACTTTAAAAATCTTCTTGTCCGTAACCGTATGGCATAGGGCTACCACATTTTATTATGTAGTGACATGTAATAGTTCTCTTCTTAGTTTGTTCAAATTATGCCCCTGTGGCAAAATTTGAATCTGCCACGGGGGTCACAAAATTGAATATATGCTTATAAAGGGCTTATTTTGTGAAAACTTTAAAAATCCTCTTGTCCATAACCATTGGGCCTAGCTAGGGCTACCAAATTTGGTATGTAGTGACATCTTATAGTCATCTACCAAGTTTGTTCAAATTATGCCCCTGGGGTCAAATTTGACTCTGCCCTGGGGGTTACAAAATTGAACATACGCTTATATAAGGCCTATTTTGTGAAAACGTTCAAAATCTTCTTGTCCATAACCATTGGGCCTAGGGCAACCAAATTTGGTATGTAGTGGCATCTTATAGTCCTCTACTTAGTTTGTTCAAATTATGCCCCTGGGGTCAAGATTGACCCTGCCCCGAGGGTCACAAAATTGAACATATGCTTATGTAAGGCCTTTTTTGTGAAAAATTTAAAAATCTTCTTGTCCGTAACCGTATGGCATAGGGCTACCACATTTTGGTATGTAGTGACATGTAATAGTTCTCTTCTTAGTTTGTTCAAATTATGCCCCTGTGGCTAAATTTGAATCTGCCACGGGGGTCACAAAATTGAATATATGCTTATAAAGGGCTTATTTTGTGAAAACTTTTAAAATCCTCTTGTCCATAACCATTGGGCCTAGCTAGGGCTACCAAATTTGGTATGTAGTGACATCTTATAGTCATCTACCAAGTTTGTTCAAATTATGCCCCTGGGGTCAAATTTGACTCTGCCCTGGGGGTCACAAAATTGAACATACGCTTATATGGAGCCTATTTTGTGAAAACGTTCAAAATCTTCTTGTCCATAACCATTGGGCCTAGGGCAACCAAATTTGGTATGTAGTGGCATCTTATAGTCCTCTACTTAGTTTGTTCAAATTATGCCCCTGGGGTCAAGATTGACCCTGCCCCGAGGGTCACAAAATTGAACATATGCTTATGTAAGGCCTTTTTTGTGAAAACTTTAAAAATCTTCTTGTCCGTAACCGTATGGCATAGGGCTACCACATTTTGGTATGTAGTGACATGTAATAGTTCTCTTCTTAGTTTGTTCAAATTATGCCCCTGTGGCTAAATTTGAATCTGCCACGGGGGTCACAAAATTGAATATATGCTTATAAAGGGCTTATTTTGTGAAAACTTTAAAAATCCTCTTGTCCATAACCATTGGGCCTAGCTAGGGCTACCAAATTTGGTATGTAGTGACATCTTATAGTCATCTACCAAGTTTGTTCAAATTATGCCCCTGGGGTCAAATTTGACTCTGCCCTGGGGGCACAAAATTGAACATACGCTTATATGGAGCCTATTTTGTGAAAACTTTAAAAATCTTCTTGTCCATAAACATTGTGCCTAGGGCTACCAAATTTTGGTATTTAGTGACATCTTATAGTCCTCTACCAAATTTGTTCAAATTTTATCCCTTGGGTTAAATTTGACCCTGCCCCGGGGGTCACAAAATTGAACATATGCTTATATAATGCATATTCTGTGAAAACTTCAAAAATCCTCTTGTCCATAACCATCCGGCCTAGGGCTATCAAATTCGGTATTTAGTGACATCTAATAGTCCTCTACCAAATTTGTTCAAATTTTATCCCTGGGGTCAAATTTGACCCTGCCCCGGGGATCTCAAAATAGAACATATGCTTATATAATGCCTATTTTGTGAAAACTTTTAAAAATTTCTTGTCCATAACCATTAGGCCTAGGGCTACACAATTTGGTATGTAGTGACAGTGTATAGTCCTCTACTTAGTTTGTTCAAATTATGCCCAAGGGGTCAAATTTGACCCTGCCATGGGGGCCACAAAATCGGACTGTGTTGGATATTGGTTAACAGTACATCAAAATAAGCCGTCCGTGGTCTCAACCGATTTGTATCGCGTCTTAGATAAATGTATAAATTACGTCTACGTTCATAGCCCCCAGCCCCCGCAGTTCGATACTTAAATGTGCGCAAGTACCGGTAAAATAAAACAATAGCGCCAATTATCAAAACGTGCCCCATGCTTATTATCACTAAGGTACTGATTTATTGCTTTATTAATTTGTTTGTCGCCAGGGCAAGTTGGCACTACAAACGTAAAATCGTACGAATTATTCCATTAACAAAGCATAAAACATGTTTTGAGGTAAACCTTTTCTCGAAAATGTAACCGGTTAACTGGTCGTATCTGTAGGTTTACCGGTTAACCTCTTGCATCCCTTGTAAAAACAATTTCTCCGTCTGCTACCAAGGTAAAAACTGTTGTTCCTTCTGCTTCCAAGGTAAGCACTGCTGTTCATTCTGCTACCAAGGTAAAAACTGTTGCTCTGTCTCCTACAAAAATAAGAAACTATTCATTCGTCTGCTTCCAAGATAAAAACTGGTGTTCCTTCTGCTACCAAAGTAATAACAGTTCCCTCGTCTCCTACAAAAGTAAAGACTGTTCCTCCGTCTCCTACAGAGGTAAAATGTGTAACTGTTGCTCCGTTTGCTACCATGGCAAAAACCGTTTGCTCCGTCTGCTACTGATGTTACCTAGGTAAAAATTGTTCATCCTTCTGCTGCAAAAAGTGTTCCTCCGTCTTATGCAAAGATAAAAACTGTTGTTCCGTCCGAAACCAATGTAACTAATGTTTCTCCGTCTGCTTCAAATGTAAAAACAGTTTTCTACTTATGTAAGAACAGCTGTCCCGTGCGCTACGAAGGAAAGAACTGTTGTTTTGTCTGCTACCAAGTTGAACACTTTTTCTCCGTCTGCTATCAAGGTAAAAAGTTCCTTCGTATTCTACCAAGGTAAGAACTACTCCTCCGTGTGCAACCATTGTAAAAACGATTGTTCCATCTGCTACCAAAGTAACAACTGTTGCTCTGGTACAGAAGTGAGAACTGTTCCTTCGTCTACTTCCGAGTAAATAACTGCCACTTATAAGGTTAGATCTGCTTCTTTTTTATGCAACCAAGGTTTGAACATTCAATTCATTTACTGACTGCGGTTACTCTATATTGCCTCGTGATCGATTGTGAACATTTTCAGATCCGTTGCTCGTCAGCTGCAGAGCGGAAACGTCGTTATACCGGAGATGTACCAGTGCGCAACCGTGTACTTCAGCGACATCGTCGGCTTCACTACCCTCGCCGCTATGAGTACGCCTATTCAGGTGCGCCGTCTATAAACATTACATGTGTATATTTGTTTACTTTCAGTGTTTACAATAATTTATCATGAAAGGACAAAGGGAATATATTATGTGTATATCCTAGATAATACACAGATGATAGTCACGTAAAAATAGTGTGTACAATTATATGGAGAACACTCGATAAGAGTTTTAGCTCGATATTTTTTTAGCGAAGCTCATAAAACCAAAATCACGACCGTTCGGGAATGGTTCAGGTTTTCGCGACAAGCAAATACACTTTTCCGGGTACGACTCTTACCTGTCATTCTAGTTATCCCATCATTTCAACCTATTTCTGTCATGAAACGACAGTAAACAAAAGAAAACGACAGGAAACAACTAGCACCATGAAAGTCACCAAAATAACTGCACTATACTTCGCGTGTTTGCTGTATTTAACAATTTTTAAATGCAACAACATTTATCAGATGGGGTGTTATTTCGTCCATGCGGGTATGATTATGAGATGTAACCTGTAAAAAGCATGATATGTACAGCATTCTTTACATACCGCTATAAATGTCGTGAATCGGGCGTTTGCAAAGGTGATGCTTTTAGTCCTTTGATTGTTTTTTTTTTTGCAGGTTGTGAACTTACTGAACGATTTGTTTACACTCTTCGACCAGACAATAGACTCGTATGATGTCTACAAGGTAGACTACCGAACTTTAGTTCTTTCCATTAAATGCATTTTTAAATTGGTTCAACAAGACCCGTGTTCATCGGAAAATCTTGTAATTAGATTGTATTTATTGTGCGTAACCAGTTCTGATAAATATCTTTTCAATAAGAAATATATGATTTAGTTTTGATGTCAAAAAGAAAATTCTTAAAACGTTTCTGGCTTTCAAGTGATTTTGTACGCTTTTTGAAATCGACAACAGACATATACCGGTACTCCAATTTGTGTTTGCTTCATTCGATATAGTTTTATACTATTTTTTATACTATTAAGTTTCATGCGATGGAGTTTTTTAAACGCGTTTTATGTGAGCACTTGCGGCGGTCGGGTGGGCAGCGACAAGAACTTTACTCTTTCTATAAAAAAAAGTTCAACCGGATCATCAGTAAGTGGATAATACTATTCGTGAACATTCTATCTCGATCAAGGTCGATAATAGAGCCAGATCGCCTGAAACACTTTTGAAATATGGCCCTTGAGAAATGAAAAAAATGTCCGCACGAGCCTTTTCTGCGCTAAAACTCATATAGTTTGAATCTTATCATCATCAAAATAAAAAAATAATTCTGATATATATTATATCAGATTATTTTTTTGGTCAAAATGACTTGGCCACGCGCCCAATACCTGTGAGCTGGATAAAATCCCTGCCTTCATAACCAACCACGTGATGATAGTCTAGCCACGCGGTACAATAATTTTACCGTTTTTTTTTTAAATTTTTATTTAATTTAGGTAATTTATTTTTATCATGAACCTAAACTTATCCACTATTTTCAAAATAAAAAAGAGACTTCTTTTCATAATATAATACTTAAACCAAAATATTAAAGCCTAACAAATCTGTTAGGAATTTCTTGTGGTGGCAGAGATTGTATGTGAGGGCAAGGAACGACAACTCTGCGTGGAAATTGCAAGCTAGGTGATAATGTTTGTTGAACTACTTGCCCAAGTTCGAATACCAGTCAGATCACCCGAATCATTTCGGAATTATGGCTCTTGAATTTAAAATTAACCAAATAAAAAATGTCCGCTTTTCAATGCAAATAGTCCTTGTCGTATCACAATTGACAATCTGTGTCACAATTTTTGCGGATATAATATCCCGGCCAAGCACGACAACCAGCGAGATTGCATCGCTTTATTAAAAAAAGACAAATAAATGCTCATTTAAAGTCGAACCTTAATGTCTATGTTAACTATCATCGCTTAACATGCCCTGTGGTGATACAGGTGTACATATGTTTTACACGTGCATGCTCTTTAGGTGGAAACCATAGGAGACGCATACATGGTGGTCTCGGGACTTCCGGAACGTAACGGGGATGCGCACGTGACTGAGATTTCCGGCATGGCGCTGGACATGATGAAGATAATCAAGAACTTCACCGTCCGACATCGCCCCGACCATCAGATGAAAATCCGAGCGGGCATTCATTCGGGTAGTTGGGAGTAAAAATATTAATATCCGTTAAAAGCTTTATTTTCAAACGTTACTATCCGCAACGTTACTATCTTTTTAGCAAAAATCCAGTTTAGTCGGAAAGTGTCGTCCCTGATTAGCCTGTGCGGACTGCACAGGCTAATCTAGGACAACCCTTTACGTACTTGCATTAAACCCCCTTTTTACAGAGCACGGCTCATGTATACATTTGACCTGTTTAAATGCACACTGTTTACAACGTTCACGTGCAATTTCTAAACCAACAAGATATGTTAAGTTGATACTAGTATGCCATTACCAGGTCCCGTGGTGGCAGGGGTGGTGGGTAACAAGATGCCGCGATACTGTCTATTCGGGGACACCGTCAACACAGCGTCACGTATGGAGTCCACGTCAGAACGTACGTTAACATCCTTTTTAGTTTGTAAACTTATCTATTACCACATGTTTTTTAATGCATATTATTATGTAAAGTTCAATAAATTATAATGTATGTCAATTAACTTTTTTTTTTAATTTAGATGTGTATGTACTTAACACAATTCGGTGGAACCGTATGAATTAAACCATGAATGTGTAAATCAGAAAAAAACATTTTTGTTTATTTACCGATATTTTTTTTTATAAATCTGCATGATAATTGATGTCAAATTTTAAATACACGCCTTTGAAAAGTTTTTAAGTAGAAAGTGAATTAAACATCCACAACGAGGTACTTTGCAGTCGCTTTAATTACGTGTCTCTCCGATTGACAGCGCTGCGCGTGCAACTGACAGAGGCGACGAAGATACTTCTGGACGGTCATCCGGACTTCATCACCAGCGTACGAGGCGTTCTCGAGATCAAGGTAGGTCCCAATGTGCAACATAACATTGTCTTAACACTATCCCACTCAGAAGCAAAGTGAGAATGACTATATGCAAACAGCATAAAACCAGAACAGTCCGCGAAAAACTCGCAGTCTGCTCAGGTTGTATGCTGTTTGCTGCTCATCAGTATCTAAGGTTTGGAAATGGAACCTCTAAAACTTCTATCTATTACGAAAGAACTTGAACTAATTGTAAATTTTTAAGGGACTAAAATGGCGAAAAAATACGAATCTAAGTAGTAAAGGCATACTAAAGAGTTATGTTTAACGTTGCATTTGAGATATTTTCGCCGTAACAAACATTATATGAAACGTTTCATAACTAAACCTGTATTATGGTGTTAACCCTTGTGAGAGCGCACCATTTACCAACATGGATGTTGCATTGTGGTATAACCGTCACTGATGTCACTATTTCTGTTTTTTTCTTCCCATTGACTGCAGGTCTCCATGGAGCAAACAACGCACTTTGACAATACAAGGAGTCTTGGGCCTGGGTAGAACCAGTACTTTGTGTCTGTAGGGGAGTTATAAGGAACACTCCATATCCACCACGCAACGGCAATCTAACTATTTGTTGCAGGAACGGCTCATATATAATTATCTCCGTTGTCATAGAAATATGATCTATTGTCATATTTGTGTGTGACATTACTTTTAAAAAAAGCAATATGTATTTATTTACATGAAACAACAATTCCCTCTGCGTGTAGACAAACATAAGCAGAATTTGCTGTACTATATATATATACGTGGTGGTCTGCATTTGATTCTAAATATTTCAGGGTAAAGGTCAAATGGTGACGTATTGGCTTGAAGGTATGACGGGATCACGGATGAAACCATTAGTCGCGCTTCCTTAAAGAATTGGGCGGGACACTGAGGCTTTTATCAATGTTTTATTATTTGTTATGCATAGTCACGGTGTTATTGTGCGTCAGTCTGTTGTCGACAATCAATTTGTGACAAATTGTCATTAATTCCGGGCACGTTGGACCTCGGTTACGTACCTTGTTGATTCATGAACACTGGACTCTCAATCTGCCTTCAAGTGTGCAAGCTTCAAAACAAGGCGATTAAAGTGGCTCTATTGAACATAATGATTAGCAAATATATTTCAATAACCTTTAAGTTAATAGGTCTCTGGTATAAAATAGAGCTTCGTGACTAAATATACCCCGAACGCAGCAGACACGCCCATGGCATACACCATAGTCCAAGGGCACATAACTAAGACTTACATGTATCACTGCATGTTAAGTATAAGTATGCGTCTTGCAAATCTGCCCTGCATGTTGATGAAATGATATATTTTAAGTTTCAATTTAATTGCTAGAGAAAATTGGGAATAGCTCGCTTACTAACTTAAAACATTTTATGCTTCTGTCATAAAAATGCTTAACCCTTTCCCACTCAGAAACAACGTGAAAATGGCTATGTGCATACAGAATAAAACAGAACAGCCTGCGTGTAACACGCAGTATGTTCAGGTTTTATGCTGTTTGCTGCTCATCAGTATCTAAGGGTTGGCAACGATGCCTTTAAAACTTGAATATAGTAAGAAAAGTCTTACATTTTATTTAAAATTCTAAAGGACTACAAATGCGTCTAAATACGTTTCTTTGTGGTAAAGGGTTAAATTCAAGGCATGTAACTCAGGAAAGTACTAAGTGCTGAGTATGAAAATAATGTCTTGCATATCTTCATGGTAATGACATACGTCAAAGTTCAATTAAATCATTTGTGAAATGTGAAAGAAGTTCACTCCACAAACTTTTATCAGTTTATACTTGCCATGAACATTGTCAGTTTAAGGGCACATTACCGGTACTCAGGAACATGGAGATTTAACTTTGTTTGCTTGGGCATAATAACCTTTTAAGATCTGTAATGTAAAATAGTTGGTGTTTAAATCGACGTGTGTGCATTATTATGGTCGCATATCATCATCTATGGCAACCAGCCCTCATTATCCAAACAAATGTAGGCATGTTTAGGTTGCATAGTATTCTTTCACACAAAACATATAATACCCATGTATCATGTTTTCTTCTAAGATTTGACCCGGTGAACTTTGTTTGGATGCCCTTGACATAGATTGGCAGAGATATTTGTTTAATAACCATTTTGACAAAGTTTCATCAAGATTGAGCTATAAATGTGGCTTCTGAAGTTACATGTACAACAATGTACTTCTAAGATTTGATCTAGTGACTTTGTTTCTGAACGTATTTGACCCAGATTTGATCTTAGTGTAATAATCATCATGATAATTATTCTGACCACTTTAAATCAAGATTGAGCCATATACGAGGCTCCCGGTGTGGTAACGTACTGTTAAGAAATATATAATCCAGATTAAAACCCGGCCTATCCATTGTAAAGAGAAACTTTCTGACCAAGTTTTATTGAGATTTAGTCATGAAAGTGACATGTAGATTGGTAACAAAGTTTTTTCTACGTTTGACATATTGACATAGTTTTTGAATACAAGTGATCCAGATAATAACTTGGTCTTGATATTGTAAAGATAAACAATCTGGACAAGTTGTATCATAACTGAGTCATTATTGAAACCTCTAGAGAGAAATCAAGTTTTCTTTTATAGATTTATCCAGGTCACCTAGTTTTTGGGAACACATGACCAAGGTTTAAACTTGACATAGATATGCGACGTGTTCTGAGAAATTGGGGCTTAATGAATGTGCTTAGAGTGTCATCCCAGATTAGCCTGTGCAGTCCACACAGGCTAATCAGGGACGACACTTTCCGCCTAAACTAGATTATTGCTAAGAAGAGACTTTCTTTAAACAGAAAATATCATAAAAGCGGAAAGTGTCGTCACTGATTAGCCTGTGCGGACTGAACAGGCTAATCTGGGATGACACTTTACGCACATGCATTAAATCCTCTTTTCACAGAGCAGGGCCTATATTATCATTATACAAATTCTTACGTATTTTCATCAAGATTGGGTCATACATGTGGTATCTAGAGTGGTAAAAAGGTTTGACCTGGTGGCCTAGGTTTTGGATGCAAACGTATCTTACTCAACATAGATATTGTCTAGATAAACTTACTGACAAAGTTTTATCAAGATTGGACGAACAAATTTTACCATGCACAACAAACAATCTGGACATAGGATGACTCGTGAGTATGTTAAACTTTCTTTAAAAGCGATAAAAGGGGAAGCATAACTTTATTTCCAAAATTTCTTAAACATTTTAAGAAGCAACAGGCTTCGGTCAAAGACTGATTGGTAGTGCTTAACAAAACATGTTGTATAAATATTTTAATAAGTTCTAATTTGATGATAAAGTTATAAATGAAGCTCATTTCAGTTCAATATAATGCATTACTGTCAGTAGTTTCATATTGTAACTGTTGCTTTGTTGTGGATATATTGCATTATTGTTCCTTAATGTTTCTTATCTTAACAGCATATATATAACTGTTGTTGATATTGTTATATTGAAGGTGTAATTGTTCGCATGTTTAAAATAAAAAAAATGGAAAAACATGAGGTTTCTTCTTATCTGTACATCATATTGGTTTCACATATCTGTACCTCAAATGAACAATCTGAAACAAATTGATGTAATATCTCTACACACAAGCACACAATTATGTATGATGCAGATACCAAGATTTATTTGTAAAGTTTAAAATTTCACAATACAATATGACAATTCATCAACACAAAATAATGTTTACAGTGCTCACTGAGAAATAAAACATCGAATGCAGCTGGTATAACTGTAATATAAATAAATGAAATGCAACAGAAATACAAGTTTTATAATATTGCACACAAAAGAAAAACACAAATAGATACATGTACCTCTTCCACATCATAACAAAGCTCATCTCGTCGTTTTCCTTTCTACTATAAAGTAGCTTATATTAAAAAAACTATTTCAAATTAGGGATGACAACAAATGGCAAAGTTCATATTCAAATACTAGCACTTGGTTATAAAAGTATTCAAATGTTTGATCATCCGATATTACAAATTCATTAATACATCAATAAGAATAAACTTATTAAGCTGTAACAATATTCACATATTTAACAACCATAAGCATCAATTCTCAAAGGATTTTCCCCTTAGATGAATTAACAAAGCTAAATAATGCATTAATTGAAAAGCATGCATATCTGAATATAATTGGAGCCAAACACATTTTATTTTTTATTCTAAGTTACTTGCAGTCTGTTAAGGTTTTATGCTGTTTGATGCTAAACATTATCTTAAGGTTTGAAATGAAGCCTTTTTTTAAATTTCTTTCTCTTAATTTTAAGGTCTTAAATTTAATTTGATTTTCTAAGGGACCACAAACGCATCAAAGTGCGTATGTGAGTGGAAAAGAGCTAACCAAGGTATTTTGGCAAGGATACGAACTTGTGAAAACAACGCTAGGTTACATACAACTATGAAAATAAATACCCGGAGCCGAAATTTCCAGGGGTGGATCCGTACCCGCGAATCTGAAGTTGGATCCGATATCATCGGATATTTCGGGTACCCGTTGCAGCCCTACCCATATTACTCAAACATTTCGTACAGTATTTCGTAAATTAAAGTTTAACAATTAAAAGCCAGTGTTCCTTATGGCAATTGCCGAAATTTCAACGGCATATATGGTCTGGTAAAATGGATGTTTGTAGATACAAAATGCTCGTTTTTATTATTGTTTTGCATAGTTAATTCCATTTTAATTTCCCGCAACGATATCTATTCATACGACACATGAACATTAAGATGGTACCATTTTAGTGTTCGTGTGTCGTATGAATAGATATATTTGCGGGAAATTAAAATGGAATTCATTGTGTCACAAATAAATAAAAACGAGCATTTTGTACCTACAAAAATATATGTAATCATACCACATCTAGCGTTGAATTTGTGGCTTTTGCTATAAGGAATACTGATTGTTTAGAAGTTAACTTATTTTACGAAATACTGTACGAAATTTTCGTTGATTTGGAGCTATATAGAGGCTTTCAAAAGGCAAACATACATGTACAAAAGAGCTTTTTAAATGCATCTATACCACTTTGTGATTGCATACTTATAAATATTGTCTATAGGTAACTAATCAATTTGTAATCTAAAAATATTTTCCTTTCATTGAGTTGCATAAACTACATATCCATTAAATGCATGGGGAAAAACAATTTAAATAAGTCATTTACATGCTATGTACATTTATAGACCATCTACATTTTAAGTGCATGGTTATTTTCAATGAACAATAACGTTAAAACTATTATTGTACACACCTTCATATTTACAAATTATTTTGGGAATCCGGTATACATACTTTCGTAAGAAACTATGTAAAATCGCAAAACAATGTCAACATATTGCCTGTACAACTATGCTTCAATAGCAACGTCTTAGTAAATCTTTACATTCTATTGGTCAAATGTCATGAATCGTAACTATATCAATCAAGATTAAAAAACAACGCTATAAAACGTAGCACCTCCCGTCATCAATGGCGGCACAATCATACACAAATGGCACACACACTATGTGCAATTTACGCAACATCCTGCGAAAGTATTGTAACTGAATCCATTTATCAAAAAGAGTAAACCATGTAGGCATGAATAACCAGTTATTGAAACGTTGCAAATCGTGGATAGTAGAGCTGCTTTTCTTCTTCATCGATGAGGAATACCGTGTAACCATAGATGCTTGGGCAATGGACAGTGCAGTTAAGTATGCGGTGGACGTTTTTCTTGTTGCAGAACTTCATCCACAATCGCGGTCACTGGAAACTTCTTATGAATTGCTCCCACGAGACCACGGGGGTACAACTCCCTGTTCAAATTAAACAAACCAAAAAGCAAACTCTTTATTTATTGTGTATCTGTTTGAATTAACCAATGAACAAATATGATTTTGATATTGATTAAATATTCTAAACAATCGTGAGATATAAAACAATCTAAAGTATAATACGTTTATGATTAACATTTGACTCATTTGTCTTAACGCCGTTTACATTTTACATTTACGATTACCGACGTATCTGAAAAACGGTAAACGTACATGAAGCAAATGTATGTTAATTTGATAATATGACACATTAGAAAATATTTTAGAACATTATCAAGGATGTCCCCACATTCAATTTTGTCTATTTAGAATACAGCCTTGTTTAGCCAAATTTGACTTTTGACCTTGACCTTTTAGGTAATGAGGCATCTGATACACCATACAATCAAGCTCCTGGTAGTCATTTGTAGTAAGTTGTTTCAAAATTGAATGACAAATGAAAACGTTACAGTCCACACGAGCTGGTTTGTAGCAAGATTTAGTTTAAACCTATTTATTTTCCCTCGATTGCATAGAAAGCCTTAGGCTTATTGAAACGCTCTCGAGCCCTTTTTCTGATGGGAGAGATAAAAAGCGCTAACACAGTCGGGGTCGAACCCGTTACTTCGAGGTTGCTAAGCGGACACAAAATCCACTACTCCATGGCGATCTTTGACCTATAGGTGTGACCCTGACCTCTAAGGAAGGGAAACAGTTTTCCACACGAACTGCCATGTCCTCATTGTTTTCAGTATTGGTAAGTTGTTTTAAGCATTATGAATTACAAAGATGTAGTCCGAATAAGCTGTTTTAGAAAAAGAAATAGATCTTTGAAGTAAGACTTTTACCTTTGAGGTAGTCGACTTATGGTGAAAAGAATTATATAATAAGGTAATATTTAAACATAACAATGACGACGCATCAATAGAGAGCAAAGTGATGACTGAGATAGAAATTGTCAAGATGTTTTATGGACGCACGTTAAACGGCTTAAAATTCGGCCTAGATATTGTCAACATAAATGTTGTGACCAAGTTTGATCATGATTGGATAAAAAGTGTGCCTAGAGTGGTAGAGAGATAAATATTGACTACGTACACCGCAAGACAACGAAGGACGCCGGTAATAAAGTGAGGAAAATAGCTCCCCTTGAGCTCCTCAATAATTTCATGCAGTACAAACAATATAAAAGTAAATATGTATACCTTCAAGTAGCGTTCGCTGCTTTATGCTGCTGACTTGGTTAATCGGCGATGAAGACCATAGTTTGCGCTGCTGAATTGGTAATTCGCAGATGAGGACTATGGTTTACTCCGCTGAATTGGTTTCGCGGCGACGGTGACCATGGTTTACCCCGCTGAATTGGTTTCGCGGCGACGATGACCATGGTTTAACCCGCTGAATTGCAACTTAAAAACGAATTTGAAAAAAAGTGAATCCACGGTTTCCAATCAACGTATTATCCTTCTCTTCGTAGTAAATATTTATCATACTCGTCATCAGCATCATCAGCGGTAGCAGAAAGTGTGCGAGAAGCCCAACCACCACCAACAGCATGTCGTTTGTCTACAGCTTCAAACAGTTGCACATCCAATAACTCTTGGTTACAATATTCTTCTTTGATTTTCGTATATTCGTATTCATTCCCTTCAACACGGAAAACAGTTTAAAATGTAATCATGTTTGGTAGTAAGCATGATCTGCACGAAATGTTGTAGCGAGGATGGAGACAATGTTTTAAAAATCATAAACGCATACTAAATAGATCCCGGCATCCTCATATTCATATGATAGTTATGCAAACAAATCCTCAGCTGCTCCAAGTAGGCAGTGTCTGTGACAGCATGTCAACGTGATCTATCTGAGTCATGTTCAGACTGATGATGTGCATTGTGGGTAAGGATTCATACAATCCAGAGCAGCCCTTCATAACCTCTAATTTATCACTCGACAGATCTGCACATCGCAGTACGGGCGGTTCTGAATCTATATCACTGTGCGATTAATTCTGTAACACTGCATATTTATTTAAGAACAAGCGCACGAAATGACAAAACTGTGAATGGTGTATTAACAAACTGTGTAGCCAGTCTGATGAACACGATCCTTCGTATACAAAATAACAAATTGAAGAGAAGCTGGTAATATGTATTTAAACTCTGTCTTATAAATCCATTTGAAACTAAGTTCCTTTCACAATTCCAACACTTGATCCGCTCAATATTTCCAACAGTCCCATACTGCAATTGTTCACTAATATCTGGATATTGGACAGGTCACGTGACAATATTTCAGATCGCCAGTCTGATACATGTATATGGTAATCATCTCCACGAGCTTCTTCACATGGCTGCAATACAACATCCGCCAGCTCACACTTTACAGGATGATCTAATGAAGATAGCGTGATCAACAAGCTGCACAGCCACTCAGATGAACATTCGACTTCCTCCAGACTTATACACTGCAATGAAGCAGGAAGCCTAAGATCACATCGACCCGTATATGTCCCCGACAAAAAGAGCGTTGCGAGCTTGTATAGCGTGTGAAGAATCTCTGACGCTAATGAGACACAATCAGCCGTTCTTAGATCTAGGATCCCTATACTTGAATCACGTAATATTTCCAACAGTTCCATACTGCAATTTTCCATTAATATCTCAATATTTGACAGGTCACGTGACAATATTTCAGAGTGCAAGTCTGATGCATGTATTTGAGAATCATCTCCACTTGCTTCTTCACATGGCTGCAATACAACATCCCACAGCTCACACTTTACAGGATGATCTAATGAAGATAGCGTGATCAACAAGCTGCACAGCCACTCAGATGAACATTCGACTTCTAGCAGGCCAATACACTGCAATGAAGCAGGAAGCCTAAGATCACATCGACCCGTATATGTCCCCGACAAAAAGAGCGTTGCGAGCTTGTATAGCGTGTGAAGAATCTCTGACGCTAATGAGACACAATCAGCCGTTCTTAGATCTAGGATCCCTATACTTGAATCACGTAATATTTCCAACAGTTCCATACTGCAATTTTCCATTAATATCTCAATATTTGACAGGTCACGTGACAATATTTCAGAGTGCAAGTCTGATGCATGTATTTGAGAATCATCTCCACTTGCTTCTTCACATGGCTGCAATACAACATCCCACAGCTCACACTTTACAGGATGATCTAATGAAGATAGCGTGATCAACACGCTGCACAGCCACTCAGATGAACATTCGACTTCCTCCAGACCAATACACTGCAATGAAGCAGGAAGCCTAAGATCACATCGACCCGTATATGTCCCCGACATAAAGAGCGTTGCGAGCTTGTATAGCGTGTGAAGAATCTCTGACGCTAATGAGACACAATCAGCCGTTCTTAGATCTAGGATCCCTATACTTGAATCACGTAATATTTCCAACAGTTCCATACTGCAATTTTCCATTAATATCTCAATATTTGACAGGTCACGTGACAATATTTCAGAGTGCAAGTCTGATGCATGTATTTGAGAATCATCTCCACTTGCTTCTTCACATGGCTGCAATACAACATCACACAGCTCACACTTTACAGGATGATCTAATGAAGATAGCGTGATCAACAAGCTGCACAGCCACTCAGATGAACATTCGACTTCTAGCAGGCCAATACACTGCAATGAAGCAGGAAGCCTAAGATCACATCGACCCGTATATGTCCCCGACAAAAAGAGCGTTGCGAGCTTGTATAGCGTGTGAAGAATCTCTGACGCTAATGAGACACAATCAGCCGTTCTTAGATCTAGGATCCCTATACTTGAATCACGTAATATTTCCAACAGTTCCATACTGCAATTTTCCATTAATATCTCAATATTTGACAGGTCACGTGACAATATTTCAGAGTGCAAGTCTGATGCATGTATTTGAGAATCATCTCCACTTGCTTCTTCACATGGCTGCAATACAACATCCCACAGCTCACACTTTACAGGATGATCTAATGAAGATAGCGTGATCAACAAGCTGCACAGCCACTCGGATGAACATTCGACTTCTAGCAGGCCAATACACTGCAATGAAGCAGGAAGCCTAAGATCACATCGACCCGTATATGTCCCCGACAAAAAGAGCGTTGCGAGCTTGTATAGCGTGTGAAGAATCTCTGACGCTAATGAGACACAGTCAGCCGTTCTCAGACCTAGGATCCCTATACTTGAATCACGTAATATTTCCAACAGTTCCATACTGCATTTTTTCACTAATATCTGGATATTGGACAGGTCACGTGACAATATTTCAGATCGCCAGTCTGATACAGCTATATCTGAATAATCTCCACGAGTTGCTTCACTTGGCTGCAATAAAACATCCCACAGCTCACACTCTACAGGATGATCTAATGAAGATAGCGTGATCAACAAGCTGCACAGCCACTCAGATGAACATTCGACTTCCTCCAGACTAATACACTGTAATGAAGCAGGAAGCCTGAGATCACATCGACCCGTATATGTCCCCCACAATAAGAGCTTTGCGAGCTTGTATAGCGTGTGAAGAATCTCTGACGCTAATGAGACACAATCAGCCGTTCTTAGATCTAGGATCCCTATACTTGAATCACGTAATATTTCCAACAGTTCCATACTGCATTTTACCACTAATATCTGGATATTGGACAAGTCACGTGACAATATTTCAGATCGCCAGTCTGATACAGGTATATCTGAATAATCTCCACGAGTTGCTTCACTTGGCTGCAATAAAACATCCAACAGCTCACACTCTACAGGATGATCTAATGAAGATAGCGTGATCAACAAGCTGCACAGCCACTCAGATGAACATTCGACTTCCTCCAGACTAATACACTGCAATGAAGCAGGAAGCCTGAGATCACATCGACCCGTATATGTCCCACGCAAATAGAGCTGTGCGAGCTTGTATAGCGTGTGAAGAATCTCTGACGCTAATGAGACACAATCAGCTGTTCTTAGATCTAGGATCCCTATACTTGAATCACGTAATATTTCAAACAGTTCCATACTGCATTTTTTCACTAATATCTGGATATTGGACAGGTCACGTGACAATATTTCAGATCGCCAGTCTGATACAGGTATATCTGAATAATCTCCACGAGTTGCTTCACTTGGCTGCAATAAAACATCCAACAGCTCACACTCTACAGGATGATCTAATGAAGATAGCGTGATCAACAAGCTGCACAGCCACTCAGATGAACATTCGACTTCTTGCAGACTTATACACTGTAATGAAGCAGGAAGCCTGAGATCACATCGACCCGTATATGTCCCCCACAAAAAGAGCGTTGCGAGCTTGTATAGCGTGTGAAGAATCTCTGACGCTAATGAGACACAATCAGCCGTTCTTAGATCTAGGATCCCTATACTTGAATCACGTAATATTTCCAACAGTTCCATACTGCAATTTTCCATTAATATCTCAATATTTGACAGGTCACGTGACAATATTTCAGAGTGCAAGTCTGATGCATGTATTTGAGAATCATCTCCACTTGCTTCTTCACATGGCTGCAATACAACATCCCACAGCTCACACTTTACAGGATGATCTAATGAAGATAGCGTGATCAACAAGCTGCACAGCCACTCAGATGAACATTCGACTTCTTGCAGACTAATACACTGCAATGAAGCAGGAAGCCTGAGATCACATCTGACAGTATAGATTCCCCACAAATAAAGCGTTTTGAGCTTGTTGAGCGTGTGAAGAATCTTTGATGCTAATATGAGTTCACAAGCGGTTCTCGGTGAAAGTTTCCCGATAGATGTGCCATGAAGTAATCCATATAAATCAGTATTGCCCAGTTTCAAATCAAGGCAAATATTTGTCATGTCACTTAACAATAATTCTGACTGATATAGGTTTGTTTTGCAATCAGTTACAATCTCAAACAAAGCACATTGAATATCGTGTTTTAATGACGCTAAGTGCACCAGTAACCTACGTAGAAACACGTCAGTACATGTACATTTAAACAAACTAATGGCTTGTATTGTGTCAGGAAGCCTGATGTCTTCCGAAAAACTTGAGTCTTCGATTTTCAAAAACGTTAATTGAGACAGGGACGGCAGTACGCAAGAAAATGATGGTACGTCAATTTTCCCAGTACAGTGAAGCTCTTGTATGATCATCTGATGTAATTCTTTATTAATTTCTGGAGTCACTTTCGTCGAAACGCGTTTCAGACTACGCTTGGAATGTTGAAGGGCTGTCAGTATTTCGCCTGTTTGTAGAACATTAGTTTCTAAAATAAGTGACCGCACATTTGACTTGTTGAACATTAACAGTCCTTTTAATGCATTTGAATCGGCATTACTCAAATATTTACTAAATACAAAGTCCCTACAATTCAAGCCGATTTCCTTCTGACCGCTGGTTTTAGCCTCAATGCAGCATGAAATAATTATGCGCTGGAACAAGACTGAAAGTGCAATATTAAAAGGTGCATCTTTAGCCATCTGAGTGTGTTTTGATTTAACATTCTTGATATTTGTATAATCGTCAGTCTGATATGCCAATATGTGTTCAATGTCAGAGTGTCGCTGTACGTACATGCTTAGTCCTTCGTTTATGTTTTCGAGGAACTCGACGTCAGTCAGACGGTTTAACAGTTCATTAGCTTTCTTACAGTCTAGCCCACACAGACAAATAACTGTCTGACTCATTTCTAAAACATTATATTTCGTTTCGGTTTGGAAAAACTCATCAAGTTCTTGCTTTGAATTTGCGATATGATATGCAGCCAGGAATTCCTGAACTGTCTCGTGTATAAAAGAAAACTGTGATTCCTGTGCTGCTATACCGACACTGTGTCTTTGTGTTAAAACACCAGCATGGAGGCAAAATTGCAACTGTTCTTCAGTTAAATAATTCATTAATTCCCGTTCGCTGAACGCTAAAGATTTTTTTGATGAAAACGTAAATTGAAACGCAGCATTCGCAAGCGCATCAAATATATCGACACTTTCCTTAATGAAGCTCGTATTTGATAAACACTGCATCGAATGCCCAATTTTAAAATAACCCTTTTTTGCATTTGCCTTCTTAAAAAGAAGGTCAAGTAGAATGCAGTTAATTTCGCACAAAGAACCTTTAAAAGCGTTATTGTTTATCCACACATTAATTAACAACATCTGCAACCAGGGCGACGTAAGAAAACGCATCAATTGATGTCCCTTAACGTACATCTTGAATTCAGTGTGTGTCCTGTCAGTACCCGTGTGAAGACTGAGTATGTTCTTCGTGAGCGCTTCTGAATCAGTTATCCCTTCAATTTCTATAAGTCTGTCAATTTCAGAATCCTTGATCCGCTCACCAATCATTTTCCATGGTCGCGTTGTTACTAAGGATACGCACTTTGTATGATTATTTGCAATTAAAGGTACAGTGTATTTGTTAAAATCATCTGCCCATTCGTTCAGTCCATCCATAGTAACGATGCAAGTTTCTTGTTTCAGGATTTGTTGTAAAAGCTTAAATGCCTTTATACGTTCATCACCCGTGTAAATCAAGTCTATTAATTGTGTTTTAATCATCTTTATCACCTCAAGCTGACCGATGGCATCTCTTAGTGAAATGTGAAACAGAAACGAGAAGTCCCTTAACGTATCAACATCTCTGAATGTGGATACGCAATTTGGATAGTGCAATGACACTGCCTCGCACCAGTCAAGCGCAAGTTTAATTAGGAATGTAGATTTCCCCATTCCGGCATCTCCTTGAATAAATACACGATTTAGTTTTTTATAATTGTAAAATATGTCCTTGTATTGTTCTATCGTGTGGTTTGTTTTCGTTCGAGAACCATCTTTTTCGATAATAATAGGAATCAATTTAGGTGTCACAAAGATATCCCACACGGGTTTGTCACAACCCTCCCTTAATGGAAAAACAGATACAGTATTCATCTTCGTCGTATAGAACTGCATAAGGTTGCTGCGAAAATCTGAAATAATACATGTAACTGGGCTTGACATCAATATCAATAATGAAAGCAACGCCTACACTAACATTAATACTACTTCTTCTACAACTTCTATTAAAACTACTTTCAATCGGCTGCTGAGGCTGCTACTTTTACTAATTATAATACTACTATTACCTCTCTACTACTACTTATTTAACGAATAGACTACTATAACTGATACCGCTGCTACTTCTAGTGATTTTACTTCAAATAATATAAAGACTACTACTACTTCTATTACTGCTACTATTAGTAATAAAACTACTGCTAATTCTACTAGTATTGCTACTACTTCTCCTACTTTTAATACTACTTTTACTACTACTACTACTACTACTACTACTACTACTACTACTACTACTACTACTACTACTACTACTACTACTACTACTATTACTACTTCTACTACTACTACTACTACTACTACTACTACTACTACTACTACTACTACTACTACTACTACTACTTCTACTTCTACTACTACTACTACTACTGCTACTACTACTACTACTACTACTACTACTACTACTACTACAACAACAACAACAACAACTACTACTACTACTACTACTACTACTACTACTACTTCTACTACTACCACTACTACTACTACTACTACTACTACTACTACTGCTACTACTACTACTACTACTACTACTTCTACTTCTACTACTACTACTACTACTACTACTACTACTACTACTACTACTACTACTACTTCTACTACTACTACTACTACTACTACTACTACTACTACTACTACTACTACTACTACTACTACTACTACTATAACTACTTCTACTGTTAACCTGCCTTTTCTTAATATGAAAATCAAGCACAATTCTGCTTAATTGGCAGGGACCTATCATAATGACTAAGTGGGCGAAGTCTTAATTTGATACATGTAGTATTTGCAGAGATTTAAAGTGAATAAACACAAACGTTAACCCTAACATTTCGCAAACGCCTAAGACCCAGTGAGCAGTACAGATTGAAGGTATCAAAACATAGTCCAGATAAATTTTCTGGACAAAGACGTGTAGACGTGATCTTTAATAACGCGCTCGATTATTTTTCTGCAGACTTACGTATAATACTATGTACATTTCTTTTACTCGAAAGTATATATTGACCCCAAAATCAAACAGGAGAAATTTAACTTAATTTTACATGTAATAGTTATATTTAAAATTTCATATAACTAATATTAATTATTATTCAATATACATTGCTAGTACCATGTACAATTTAAATTTTTTACAATTATGTTTGATTGCAGGTCAGAGTAATGAGCCTTTTTAGTGACCTAACATAAGACGTTTGTGAGGTTCCAAGTGAAAACAATTGGTAGTAACATGCATTTTAATTTCTTACAAACAACAAGCCTTAACCAGAACATAAGATTGATAAAAGTTGAGCAGGTGATAAGTGTAGCTAAAGAAAACTCATTGGGGATTAATTGTAACGAGACACGTCTGTGTATATATGAAATATATGGATCATTTTCCCATATATGAGTCCAACTAGGGTTCGCTTTCTTTTTGCGATGCTTATGAGTACATGTATAAAAGGAAAAAACCTGTTTAACTAACCTGCTTTTTCTCGTTCGTATTCTAATTGTGTACTTTTGTTCGCTGCCTGTTGCATGCGTGTAATGCTATCCTGCATAGTGTATTCAATTCGTTGTGTCCCATCCTTAATCTTGCTTTCAAGGCATTGTTCCGCAACTTGTCTCTTGCGTTCAATGTGTTTTAGCCCAGCTTTTGTCTTGCTTTTAATGCGTCGTTGACCAGCATGTGTCTGGTTTGTAAGGCGTTGTTCTCCATCCTGAGTCTTCTTTTTTAGGCTTTGCTTCAAACACATAAAATATGCATTAGCCTCTGCACAGGTCCTTTTTGCTTCCCCGGAAAAACGTTCACCCGCCTCTATCGCATGTTTGAGCGTTTGATGGGCCTCCTTTAACAGCTCTCCCAATTCTTTGATGGACATGCGATCATTCTGCATCTGCAACCAAATCCGATGATTATTTAGTTGATTTTTACAAAAAAAAATATATGTTAGTATGCCCAATAATATTGTACAAAATACTGCTATATAAATATTTCTTGCTTTTCTCGTTTAATTCCGTGTCATTTAAGCATTTCATGAGCGGTCATATATATTTTTCACGAGTTGCAGATCCAGGTGTAAAAATAAATCATTAAGATGACGCAAAATGAAATGAAAGTACGATCTTAAACAGAAATAAAACACCATTTATTTCAGTGTAACTGTTAATGTCTCGCTCAAGTATGATGGTTTTATTAAATGCCCAAGATTGTCTTGAGCGGAATACATTTTGTGAGTTGTGAAGTCATATATACGACACAATATCATATAACAGAAAGAATGCTCTGTGTTTTAATGTACACTAGCGAATCCTCTTATAATACACCTACGTTAATATTTCAGCATCAAAACGTTTATGAAACTAACGGAAACAATCATTTGACAATATTTCGGAATTGCGCATTTATGAAAATTACGGAATTCATCATTTTCTACGGGTTTAAACTGTTTAGACCCATATCAAAGATGAAGTCAATGTTTTTAAACGTTAAATGACGTTGAATGAGATGGCGTCATAAACGACGCTTTATAATATGGCGCTAAAATTGTAAAAAAAGTACGCAATGAATTCCGTTAGGTCTTAAATATTATATGTCATTAAGTTATGTTAAGATTAGTCCTCGTACATGAAAAACAATTGATATTGTACAATATAAATCATTAACTATTATTATTAACCTGAACTGCTTACCGTTCATTAAATAAACACATTCAATTATATAAAGCTATATCTGCATAAACAATTATAAGTCAATATTGATATATACCTGATATTCATATATACAGATCAGACACATTAGATTAAGTACTGTTACTTTTCTATTCATGTATATTTAAGATAAATATAAAATGTTTTTCACATAGAGTTTTATCTAAATCATTTCCCGCAGCAGGACATCTCATTGGTAATTGGTTTTAATGCCATTTGGAGGCCGAGTTTGAAACTGTTTAATCCATTCTAAGTCTATTATAGAAGGAACTGTGACGCATTTGCGCTAACATTCTATTATAAAAATGTATGAATCCATGTCCGCAATACAAGTTTAAATGTATATGTGTGTATCAATAGTACTAACTTATATTAATATAAATATGTGTTCATCTGAATAATTATCAGATTAATTGGCTCGTCACTTCTGTTTCCTTATCACAAAGTTTTCTCCACATTGTTTTGACATTATGCGCACATTTTGTTATTGAAAAAGTTGAGCGTGTGCGTCATAATATTTGCGTCCACATATATATCACTTTAATCAGTACAAAGCATCTTATGCCGTACTTTACGATTATTGACACATTAAGGTCATTCAGCTGTACAAGTTTGAGCAATACTGTTCAGTAATTAAAGAGAACCAGAGTAGACACATTTTAGGTTTATATAATTTTAAGTATAAAGATAGACAAAAAGCCATTATGATACCATACAATGCCGAAGCCGGAATTCCTTCGTTTACAATCATCTCTACATTAAGCTCATTCAGTTGTATTTTTTTGCGAAATCATAATTTTAAGGAAAATCTTCGGGATGGTCTTGCATGTAACAAAACGTACGTACGTACGGACGAGTGCAGACTTAATGCCTTACACTTTGTGGGGAAACAACCTTATTTCACAAAACATTTATACTGCCTTAATGATATTTTGCTCATTTGTTTTAAGTGATTTATTAATGTGCACTATTTGTTTGCATTTTGAAAGATGTCGAAAACTGTTTTGAATTTGTAAATGTAAACGTGTCCTAAAGACTTACATCTCTTAGTCTCGTACATGCAAGCGTTGCTGATGGATCATGTTGTAAGCAGTTTGGGTCAGCCAGTAGCGTGGACAGTGTCTGGAAATAGTCCTGCAGGTCAGCATCGGTAACCTTGCAGTTGGATGTGTGACGTACATCTCGGCCGATCTGACGGACCTAAGAACAACTCATCATATTAAATGAGCTGCAAGTTGAATGTTATCCAAGCGAGTATTGGGATTTTAATGACCGCATTTTATACTTGCAATCTTATAAAAACATATTGATATGACCGAGGAATATTAAATAAATGCTTATAATTAATTAACATTGTTATATGGTAACGTAAATGAAACATCATTTACTTCATAGAAATGTGTAACGAGCAAATTAACGCCGATACCGAAACGTGTATTATTATTATTATTATTTACCATATTTATATAGCTCTTTTTTCATGAATTCACACGTTCAAAATAACTGGACAATATGAATGCATGGTTCAACCAATAAAATAAACAAAGACATTTAAAACTATGATAAACAATAATATATTTACACATATAAAACTAAGATGGATGGAAACCTATATAATAAGAGGACATAAATGACAAGCATTTTTAAGAACAATTGTAAAAAACAGTATTTAAGAATTGAAGCAAAGTATAAAAAATATCTATAAACGCTTAAGAAATTATTACCAATCTAAACATAGAATAAACGTTTAATATAACACACTCAAGTGCTATAAGATAGATCAGTGCTTTATTTTAAAAACAAAAAATATCTTTAAAAAAGATATACGGCGTTGATTGTGGTTTGAGTTTGTGAAAGGTAAAGAGTTCAAAAAAATGAGACCAAGGATAGCGAATGTCTTTTTCTGTGCAGTTCTTAGCTGGATCACACGCAATAAGGGATGTTACGCGGAGTTTTCGCGGCTTATTTTACATAATTACATATTGCTGGTCATAAACCTATAGATACAAAACAGAAAACCAAATGAAGAATGGAAGTAATATTTAAACATATGAGTCAACCGAGCACACGCGAAGTATCCGTACATATTTGAAATATTTATACGCGCGTTCTTCGAACAAACCTGTTTTAGTGGTTTGTCGGGCATTGCTTTTTGATTCGATTATTAACAGTATCGAGAATCATCGCGCTCATGCTTAATACATTAGGCAATATGGTGGAATAATTCTTGTTAAATTAATTAAAAATAATAACAAGGGCTGTTTGTAAAACATGCATGCCCCCCATATGGGCTCTCCGTTGTAGTGACAGCCATTGTGTGAATATGTTTTTGTCACTGTATGTCAATGACCTGTGAAATGTATCCAACTAATAGTGCAAAAACCAATCAGGACCTATACTAATCAATTATATCCATTATATGATTGAGTCTTTGATTTTTTGGATTCCTTTCGCACATTTTGAATTATTTGACAATATGTGAAACGTGCACACAATTTGTAATGTTTTATTTATTAATGGTAATGAAACATGTTATTTATAGCAGTTAACTCCCCTAGTCAATGACCACCATAGATTGCAATGCAATCTGATTAAAAATAGCCAAGGCTAGTGTTGTGTATTGGGCAAATGTATACAAGTGCAACTTGACCACATGACCAGTATCATGTGTTTACCACACACAGAAGTCAGTTATGTAATAGACCATTAATTCCACTCCCAACTTTGGCCACTTGCCAAGATACTGACCAGTATCAGATGGGGTTGTGAAACTGTGTAAACAGTGAACACCAGTCCATGTAATACTGGCCTACCACTTGTACTAGGTGATTTGGAGTTAATACAGTAATGCATGTACAAATGAGACACTAAGCTCAAAAGTTAATTATATGTGCCTCTGAAAACTAACCAGAGGAGTGGGTTGAAATTTACAATCTTTGCTTGGCATTTGAGGAAATCTGAACTCTCAGGGTTTGGATAGAACATCCCCAAATTAACTTTTCTTTACACTGTTGTTATTTTTGTTCAATACACAAATATTAACCTAACTTTACAAATCCTGTACAGTAAAGGAAACTAAATCTAAGTTGATATTTTAATATGCTTGATCCTATTTATGTATTAACATTGTTTTATACATACAAACTGTGTTGCTGTTTTTCAATTAACAAGCAGATTAAAAATTAATTATATTTTTATGTATAATTTGAATTGACAAAATTAAATGCAAGTTGCGTAGCAAGAATTACATGTTTGATTTATTGTCAGTGAATCGTGACATTTTCTCAATGTTTCAGACCACCAGTTTGTCAAAGCTATCAACCGCTTGGATGGTCAAGCTAAATAGAATTGACCCAGCAAATCACAACTGTCCTGTTGCCATATAATATTACATATCATATTACATTGTTTTTTTAAATGTTGAATTCTCACGTCATTTCCATAAACATAGTATTTACTGGCACAGAAACAAAGGCTTATACATCATTATGAATGAACATGTGTCAAAAATTCAATTTGTAAGTCTCTTTACTGGACAGTGTGAAAACAGAATAAACTAGTGACCTGAAAATCAATAGGGGTCATCTGCGAGTCACGATCAATGTACCTATGAAGTGTCATGATCCTAGGCAAAAGCGTTCTTGAGTTATCATCCGAAAATCATTTTACTATTTCCGGTCACCGTAACCTTGACCTTTGACCTTGTGACCTCAAAATCAATAGGGGTCATCTGCGAGTCATGATCAATCTACCCATGAAGTTTCATGATCCTAGGCATATGCGTTCTTGAGTTATCATCCGAAAACCATTTTACTATTTCGGGTCACCGTGACCTTGACCTTTGACCTAGTGACCTCAAAATCAATAGGGGTCATCTGCGAGTCTTGATCAATCTACACATGAAGTTTCATGATCCTAAGCGTATGCATTCTTGAGTTATCATCCGGAAACCATTTTACTATTTCGGGTCACCGTGACCTTGACCTTTGACCTAGTGACCTCAAAATCAAAAGGGGTCATCTGCGAGTCATGATTAATCTACCCACGAAGTTTCATGATCCTAGGCGTATGCATTCTTGAGTTATCATCCGGAAACCTTTTTACTATTTCGGGTCACCGTGACCTTGACCTTTGACCTAGTGACCTCAAAATCAATAGGGGTCATCTGCAAGTCATGATCAATCTACCCATGAAGTTTCATGATCCTAGGCGTATGCATTCTTGAGTTATCATCCGGAAACCATTTTACTATTTCGGGTCACCGTGACCTTGACCTTTGACCTAGTGACCTCAAAATCAATAGGGGTCATCTGCAAGTCATGATCAATCTACCCATGAAGTTTCATGATCCTAGGCGTATGCGTTCTTGAGTTATCATCCGACAACCACCTGGTGGACGGACCGACATACCGACCGACCGACCGACCGACCGACATGAGCAAAGCAATATACCCCCTCTTCTTCGAAGGGGGGCATAATTATCATGGTATTGTTGAAAACACATAAAGACTCTATTATTGACATACCATTATTATATCGCTGAATATCTTCATTTAACATCTTTTGTGGTCTAAAGAAAATCTCAGTTCACCTAGTTCACGGATAGGGTCTATATTATATAACAAACTGGCCACGAACACAGGGCAGCACATAAGCGTCTTCGGACGCAGCGATGACCTGTAAATACACCCTGATAACTCGCGGGTTGAAATGCAATGTATTCAAGTGAAGCCACGCTTTCACTGCTTTTTATACTTTTACATGTTAACATGTTGATAGGAATATGAAAGTCAGTACTTAAATGAGAACATAGCCTTTAAGTAAAAAAGCTGTTGCCTCTGAAAATAAAAGGTGGACGCACAAACTGTATTGATGTCGAGATTGAGTGTAAAATTGTTCTATCTATTAAGCCTTTTCATTAGAGATAAAATTGTTTCATGCTGAACACGCAGTAAAACAGAATTACAAAGACGCGGACATGTTTCTGTTCTGATGGTATGCATATATCAGTCTATGGGATAACTGAAGTGTATTCATTCTGAACTAGCCGCGGGAAATTTTATTTGAATTTTATTAGACAGTTACAAAGGTCAGGTAAGGTGAAAAGCTGGCGTATACAGCTAACGCCGAATAAAACTAAATTAAAACATTAAGTTAAAAACAGTCTTGTCAAAGAACATAATTTTGAAATAATCATCATTGCAAGTAAACGTTTGCGAAATAATGTGTTTTCAGTGCTTTCTTGAAGGCGGGTAATGTTTTAATGTCTCTGAGCGATGCTGGTAGCGCGTTCCAAAGTAATGGAGCGGCAGACCTGAACGAACGGCCTTCGTACGAGTGATTCTCAAATCTGAGTTCTCTACGTGGAGTGTAAATCTCAAGCATACTCCTAATGTAGATCGGTGACTGTCCATGAATTTCGTTAATCACATGCATCAGTACTTTGCACTCCACTCTTGCATGTACAGGAAGCCAGTGGAGTTCCCTCAGCACCGGTGTAATGTGACTTGTCGTGGTGTCCTGGTGATAACACGAGCAGCGGTATTTTGAACATCCTGAAGTCTGCTCAGAACATAATTCGCTGATCCACACACAGGGAATTACAATAATTAAGTTTTGATGTTAACAAAGAGAGTAGTATAGAAAATGCGCGGCTGGCCCACTGTCGTTTCCCGGTCGTTTCCCTTTCGTTTCCATTCCGTAAAGAAATATACTAAAGCAGTTTTCCTTTCATGTCAACATGAAGTAACCACAATTTT
The DNA here is from genome assembly GCF_020536995.1 of Dreissena polymorpha. Taxonomy (NCBI): domain Eukaryota; kingdom Metazoa; phylum Mollusca; class Bivalvia; order Myida; family Dreissenidae; genus Dreissena; species Dreissena polymorpha. The sequence goes on along the minus strand of NC_068358.1, from coordinate 15,476,867 downwards.
ATAAATTTATGACCTTTTTTTAACCATAAATATAAAACAAGTATTAAAACTTTCGAATAACACCTTAACCATGAAAATTCAATTTTCTTATTATCGTGACGGGGCGGCTGGAGGACATTCGACCGTTAAGGCCTCTGCAAAATATTCTCCTTTTATATGTTTAATTTCAAAGTCTTGGTAAACAATGTCGTTTGTTTGATCATTCCGAGTAAGAATGCCGTGGTTATCTTGAAAAGATATTATTTATTCCAGTTCCACAGAAAGGTCATGCCTTCCCTTAGATATTCGCCTTTCGACCTTGAAGAAACGTGTTTAAACCCTCCCACTCTCCATTAGCTTCAACCCACGGAGTAACATTCTGTTTAGCCATATCTCCGGTAACTCTGAAAACTCTGGGTCGTAGTTGGATTTTTTAACCATCTGCTGTTGAAAGGTATACATAGTTAAGATTCTCCCCCAGTTAAGATCTGGTAGCATCTCATTCGCAATTAGTACAAATACTGCTTTGCATACCGGAACGGTATTAACCACATCAAAGATAGCCTTGCTGTACTTGTTATTCTGTAACTCTAAAATACCTTTTTGTAAATAAGTATTCATGGTTTGTTTTGTATATCCTATTTTATAATATTCAACCTTTTCCAAATTACATTTTGTTTTTGACGCTTAGAACAGAACACACCCATAAGAATCAAGATGTTGGTGTAAAACTCCAACCCAGGATTATAAATAAATGTGAGCAAATCTTGTCGCAAAACTTTTTCTTCTCAATGGTTTTCAAAACCACGAAATCCTCCAATTTACACATATGGTTTCGGTTGCGGAGCAGTTGAAATAGGATACACTGAACATTTATAAAGTTCTTACGTTTAAGTTCCATTGGTTTATCCTTCCCATAAATGGAGTCGTATAAGGACGAAAGCTCCTTAAAATCTTCGATTATTTTGTCCTCTAAATACTCAATATCGACTATACGTTTTCCAACCAAAGCGTAATAAATATAGTTTGCATTTTCGTAGTGTTTGGCACAGTTAAGCTGTTTTAAAAACATTATAATGGTATTCTTGGTTATTCTTGAGTAAATAATGTGTGCGTTATCGGAGTCGTTAAGCAGACGAAACGTTTGAAACTTTTGATGTAGCTTATCAAACACCTCCTGTGGAATCTTGCAGTTTTCTTTCCCCTGGTACTGCTTTATGCACTCGTGAAAGTGTACTATACGCGAGTACGCAACCTTCGTAACAATTTTAACTCGATCGTAGTCTTTGTGCATCGCCTGGCTTGTTTCAAGAACGTCGTGTTGCGTTGAGCATATTATACAAAACTTTTTACTGCTCTCGCCCGTTTCAAATTGTCTCGGGTCGTTATTATGACAGACGTCGCACACCGTCTTTTTCAACGAGAGAGGTTTTAATATCTTAATGTTCCATTTCTTATCCTCCACCAACTCGGACGAAATGGCCACGTATACAGCGACTAACGACTTGTTTCCGCGTTTTCAAATAACTTTCAATTCAATATAGTTCTTGATTGTCTTTTGTAGTTCTTGTTCATAAAACGTACCTTGTATTTCTTCACCATTATAATCCATAATTTTATACGTTGGCGGATCCGTATATTTAACTTGTGACACTGTAAACACTTCCTCAGTACATCTAGGCGTATATCCTTTTTCAAATATTCCCTTTTTCTTAGTGATTCTCACCTTATCGCCGACTTCAAATATTGGCTTACCGTACTTTTGAGGGTGTTTGGAGTACAAATTGAGCCAAACTACACTTTCGTTCTTTTTATGACTAGCATCAACAAGTGTCAGTGTGATTGATGAGCGCTTTGTGTTGTTAAAATCATTTCATCTAAGACATCGATATATATTCTGGTAGAGTTGGCTGAAAAATATTTGAATATCTTTCCATTGTTCTGTTCCACCGCTCTACCACGGAACTTTTCTCTTCGTTTTCTGTGGAATACAACTCGACTCCCAACGCCATTACATCTTTATTGTAAAACTCTTTTCCTTTATCGACCCACAATTTTTGGGGGCTGCCTTTCCTTTAATATTTTTTTGAAATGCTTCTGCAACCTAAAATCCGGTTTTACTCTTTAATGGAACAATCCAACCATATTTTGAAAATACATCTATAACTGTTAGCAAGTATTTTACACCATTATTAAACTTAGCAAAAGCGTGCATGTCTATTTAATCAGCAGCCAATATTTTATCAATGCCATGGGCAACGACTATTCTTTTTCTTAAACGTTCTACAACGGGTCTATGCAGTTCGTCTACGACCTGATCAGTCCATTTTAGTTCTTTAGCCACATTTTTTTCCCTTTTAACCTAACCCAAACATTGCCTTGGTAGATATTATTGGTTTTATTTTACTACGCTCAATTCTTTCACGGATCGTTGGGTCTTTAATAGCATCTATTTTTTCAAGCATAATTTTATCAGCTGCGTTTCTACTTGCTGTATCTGGAAATTGTTTACTCCAGTCTTTATAAGCACCAGTTGAAGTTAATCGTTCGTTTAAATTAGTTCCAGGTCCTGCAAAGTTTATTCCCTGGAATATGCATTTCACCGGGAAATTTAGCCCACGGAAGCTTTACTTTACTAGTTACCATATTTAACGACGAAACCAAGTCTCCTCCAGTTTTAGCATGCATTTTTACAAACTGTGTTTTAACACAACCGCAAACGACGCACTTTCCGCGAAGTAATGGTGTATTGTTTTTACTTACAACATTTTGCACATCATCTGTTTCAGTTTTGCTTTTGCACTTTACACAATACATTTATACCTGAAAAAGTAATTTATATTAAAAATGGCAGTTACAGATCTTTCGTGGAATGATGATATTTCAAAAAGATGCAACAGTAGACTTTTACCGAGATCAATACGAGGTCTTATTATTGGTAAAAGCGGATTCGGAAAAACTATACTATTGTTAAACCTTTAACTACGACCAGGATGGTTAGATTACAACAGCTTTTAAGTTTTGGGCAAGTCGCTATTTCAGCCGGAGTACAGCATTATTAAGAAAGCGTTTGAAGAAAAGCTGTCTAAAGAAGAGATTCTGAAATTGTTTGCCGAACAAGACTATATAATAGAGAATGACGTTTCACCAGCTCTTTTAGTTGAAGAAATGGCTAAATGTTTAGATAGGCCAGCTGATACTGAATGTAATTTTTTTGAAACGTCTGATGATGTACCTGCTCCTAGAGACTTGAGTAGCTCTAAAAAGAATTTAATGCTTTTTGACGACCTTCAGTTTGAAAAACAAAACATATGTGAAACTTATTACATAAGAGGACGCCACAGCAATGTAGACTGCTTTTATCTCGCACAAAACTACTTCAAACTTCCAAGACAAACAGTACGTGAAAATGCAAACTTTATTTGTTTGTTCCCACAGGACATGAAAAATATTAATCACATCCACAACGATCACGTTTCAACTGATATGCTAAACGAAGAATTTAGACATTTTTGTAAAGTAGCCTGGGATCGTCCTCATGGATTTGCTGTTATAGATCGTACTAGTAAAACAAATAATGGTAAGTAAAGATCGGGATTTGACTATTTTTACATACCTCACTAATATTATTTTCTATAGAAAAATGGAAACAAGAGTGCTCGAGGACATGTTATCAGAATTAAAACAAATTAGGATTAATACAAGTCCGAAGAATTCTTTTCACATTATATTGAAAGGAAATAGCTCTCGAATTTGTACTTCATTAAGTGCAACAATTCAACTAGATGTAGACAAAAAATACGAATTGGCCTTAGTTAATTTGGAGACCTACTATTCATTCCAAAAAAAGACTCTTTAAACAATAATTTTCGCTATAGTTCTGTCAACGAAGATGGTTTGATATAAATATTCCCGAAGGTTCATACGAAGTTGATGATATTAACGATTACGTCCAACGAATAATGATGGAAAAATCATTACAACTCTGTCTCGGACGAGTATGCTGTACCGCTAGAATCAAACGACAGCACACTTAAACAGTACTAAAAATAGCACCAAATTATAAAATAGACCTGACACCTGCAAACTCTATCAGAACGGTTTTGGGGTTTAATGCAGAAGTATACGAATCAGGATATCACGAGTCAGAAAATATTGTAAATATATTAGTAGCTTGAGAGTAATTTGTGATATAATTAACTCATCATATGTTAACAACTCGACTGACAATTCCATTTTTCCATTAGTCGGACCCGGGTATAAAATTATGGAAACACCAGTTAATTTGGTTTTTTTACCTGTTAATTTATCGACAATTTCGTCAATTGAGACAAAACTCACTGATTAAAACGGGAAACTTGTACATTTGCGTGGTGAAGATCTTTCGATAAGATTTCATATAAGAGAAAAGTAAAAATAAATTAAATCCTATATAAAATGAGTCGTTACGAGCATGTAAAAGTAAAGCGAAGGTCAGAGGACAAAAAAATTAAAAAACTATTCCAGCAGGAGAGGCAGTGTCTATCCGTTTATCACATAAGGATATATCCGGAGAAGATGAGTTGGCCCTCACTCAAGCACAGGTCAACAAAATAACAAAAGCGTACCAAAGTGGAAAAGGAGTGACGATTAAAATATAAAAAACACAAATAGAACACAATGCAAAAGTTGAAGGGGGATTTATTGGAGCTATTTTGCCGATGTTGGCAACCGCGGGTAAATTTCTTATGTCAAGCGTTTTACCAGGACTTGCAACCGGCTGACTAACCGGCGTAGGAGCCGCATCCGGTAGTAAAGTTGTTAACAAAATTAGTGGATCAGGTGTTATGTATTTAAAGAAAAACGGAAGAGGTTGTAAAGTAACACAAGCAGGTAAAGGATTGTATTTAGCTCCGTGGAAGAAAAGGTAGTTCGTTAGGAGAGGGGCTGTATCTTAAATCTGGAAAAGAAATGTACATGAGAACAGGAACAGGATTGCTACTTGGGCCAAATTCTCCATTTAGCAGTTTTCCAATATTAGGGATGCTTCTATAAAAATACATACATATATAAAAATGCAAAGATATAGTATGCCAATTCACAAGTTTATCCACAAGTCTAAACGATCACCACAGCGTCAGTTAAATGGTTGCCTCACGAGAATTTTGCACATCCTGCAGAACCACTGTTTGGTTAGTGGAACATTTTTGCGCAACAATCGCTCACTATTCAACCGAAAGCAGTACGGACTTTTGCATTAGGAATAGGTGAACAATTAAGAGACGGCGTTTGTTCTGTATCGCTCAGAAAAGTTTGAAGAAAAACAGATGTAGTTTACAAGATGGAACTATTGCTGAATCTGTTGACGACATAATTGTTCCAATTCAAAACAACTCAGACGCTGCAGTAGATATTGATGAAGGTGAATCTTTATGTTTTGTTACACATCAGTCGTTTTAAAAAATATTTTTTTAATAAAAAATGGAGTACAAAGATTCTAAATGCAACGCATACGATACGTATGCTAATGACACTAAACTATATCCATCTCTACCACCAATTGTCGTTCCGTCGGCTCCCGAACTGATTGGAGTTAAAGGAAGTGCTCAGTCATACAGACTTCAAAAGATTAACGAAATTCAGAAAGAAATTGCCGCAGAGAGAGAAAAGCGTGCAAACTTGTCTAAAACGTATCACAGAGCAATGAGAATTGTAGCAGGAGAAGACAACGCTCTTGTTGTTTCTTCAATGGTGTTAGGTGCTACGGGGATAGGAGTATTGAGTACAATCATTGCAGCGCCAGTTACAATAGCAATAGAAGGTGCTGCCTTAGGTTCAGGACTAGACGAGGAAACAAAACAGTCTCTTATTGCAAAAGGACGTGAAGATGCAATTTTATCGTTTCAAAACATGTTTAGTAAATAAAAGACGAACACCTCTCAATCAACGTATAACGTCAAAAATCACGTCAAAAATCACGTTGAAATTACGTTTAAAATGACGTAAAAAATTACGTCTCAAATCTCGTCAAAAAACATTATTATTTCTATTTAAAAATGTCGATTTTAAAGATAACAGATCCGGGAAATAGGGACTCCATGGTGCAGGAGTATCCTATGTTAAGTAATAAAATTCGCCAAGACTCTTTTAAAAAAGAGTTAAAAGAAGCAACGTCAAGTGCGATACAAGCACTGCCAGCAGGATAAGCAGCTACAACACCTAATGCCATTACTTTCCCTCAATACCCAAGCATACAAGCAGAAGAGGATAAAAGACCGAAAGAAACATTTATAGAACTAGGTTCAATAGCAACTGAATACTTAAGATCGATGACAGGCAAACAATTAACCGATAAAACATTTTGACTGTATGATAAAGGTGGCGCTTTTATATTTTAGATTCAGAGGTTAAACTATCTGGAGATGATATTATTGTTGGAGAAACAAATGAAATTTTATGCACACATAAAAGGTTTTTTAATCGAACTTGGTTCTAAGTTATTTAAAGACGCGGGGCGGATTGGAATTGTGCCAATAGGTTGCCTAATGTTGAATAACGCTCAGCCAATCGGGCGCCGGGGTCCGAGTCACTTGACCTAGCGCTTAGCGTCCTTTCGCAGACAAAGCAAAGCGCCCTTCTCTCAGTCTTAGAGAACGCTGTTAGCAGAAAGTTGCTAGAAAAATTATCGTACCACCATCCCGCCTCCGCTAAATACATGTATATATATATATATATATATATATATATATATATATATATATATATATATATATATATATATATATATAAACTTTTTTAAATTAAAAACATTTTAAAAATGAAAAAAAAAATTGTGAGTGTGTGTGTGTGGCAATACTCGAGTGTTTCGTGCGAATTCCTTTGTTCGGAATCTCAAGATGGCGGCGCCCATCAAGGCGCAATTGTTTGGACATTTGTTTGTTTCACGTTTGAAAGATTTCATTCGGTCTAAAGAACTTAATTACCGTCTGGGCCTACAACTCGGGTCAATGGTGCAGTTCAACGGTTTTCCTGGAGCTCGAGCTAGGTCATTAATCGGGAAAATGGAATTCGTTGCGGATTATTCTCCAGAGATTTTGGTCCTGCTCGTGGGTACTAACGATTTGTACGAGGACGTTTCGGTGTAATCCATCAAAGAACAAATTTGTGACATTGTGTATGAAGCAATATCAAATATTAAAGTACCAAAGGTCATTGTTTGCCAAGTACTTCATCGTTGCGAACCTACAATCAGGACTAGGTTTCCAGTGGATTTGCATTGGTTCAATGCCAGAATGGACAAGTTAAATTCATCATTGAACACAACACTTAAGACCCGCTTTCCCAACAAGGCTTTTCTATGGAGGATGAAGGGATTCTGGTCTCCGGAAACGAAGAGCAAGAATTTTGCGTCAGATGGCTGCCACCTTTCTGATGACGGGCAATTCAAGCTACTGTCGACTATCCGGGCAGCTATTATAGCTGCTCACCGTCATTCTCTCAAATAGAAGCTAAGTATTTTTTGCCTGTCGTTTTAAGGTGACGGATTGACCCTTGTTTATCATCGTTGTTTGCCACTGCTTATTAAATTGGGCGTCCTTGTCAATTATATTGATTTAAGGGCATAGGGGCAGATATTCCATTTTGTTTGCAAGTGGCTTTTATTTCTGGGAACTATGGTTTAGTAATTCCAATTGGTTGCTTATGGCTATCATTGTCGGGTCCTGCGGTGCAGATATTCCCATTTGTTTGCCAATGGCTATTATTTATGGGACCTGCGGTGCAGTTACCCCAATTTGTTTGCTTATGGCTATCATTTACGGAACCTGCGGTGCAGATATTCCGATTTGTTTGGCAGTGGCTATTATTTATGGTAAACTGCGGTGCAGATACCCCAATTTGTTTGCCTATGGCTATCATTTAGGGGACCTGCGGTGCAGTTATCCCCATTTGTTTGCCGGTGGCTATTATTAATGGGACCTGCGATGCAGTTACCCCTATTGTTTGCTTGCGGCTATCAGTATGGGGACCTGCGGTGCAGTTATCCCCATTTGTTTGCCGGTGGCTATTATTTATGGGACCTGCGGTGCAGTAACCCAAATGTGTTTGCTTGCGGTTATCATTTAGGGGACCTGCGGTGCAGATATCCCCATTTGTTTGCCAGTGGCTATTATTTATGGATCCTGCGGTGCAGAATCCCAATTTGTTTGCCAATGGCTATTATTTTTGGGGCCTGCGGTGCAGATATCCCAATTTGTTTGCAATGGTATTTAGGGGAGCTATGGTGCAGATTTCCCCTTTGTGTATGTCAGTATCTTAGTTAGGGGAGCTGCCATGCAGTAACACCCTATCATAAATAGTAAGGCCTTCAGTGTCTAGCCGTGCACACCACAGGCATGCCTTACTTGGTATCACGTCAGTTTATTAATGCAATTTCAATTAACTTCCAGATGCCTCGGAACAAACGAAAGCCGGCAACAGCTTTAAGCTGCTCTTGCTGCGAGGTATCCCCTTCTCCAGCTAAACAAGCGAAACCATCACCAATGCCGCGTACGCTGGATTCTCCCGCCTTACAGTTGGCGCACCAAGACATCCAGTCTACAGAGACAGCTGTCCCGGCGTCGTCCGCAGTTAATCCTGTAGTGAGAGCTAGTTCCCATGGAATAAACAGACTGCATGGACACACAGTGTCAACAGGTAATGTTGTGTCCTTTGTTCACGAGAGTTCGGGTGACGAATCTGACGATGCCACAACCGTTTCAGAAAGACGCTCATTGTAAGTGCGTTCCAAGGTGACAGCGGTCAACATTCCCTCTACTCAGTCACAGAGGCCACTTTTGGTCGACGATTCCGATTTTGACACAGAGCCCGAGTCGATGGATCCAGACATTACCCGTACTAACTTGATTACAGGTATTGGCACACCATATGTCGAACCGATAAGCAGTTCCATTTTAGATCAAATTAAGGCCCCTTTAAAAATTCAATATGGGCAAATAAGTTTGTTGACATGTCCTTACTACTTCTATCCCCATTTGCTTCTGATTCGGACTCATTCTCTCTGCAAGTATCAAAGGACTCACACATCTCTATCCAACCTTCGGTTAAAACTAAGAAAATCCTTTCAATTGAAATGTGGTCATCGGCCTTCATTCAGTACACAGCGGTGTACACTCATAAATCCCCTCTGCAAGCCCCTCAGCTGATGAAATATATGGAAATTGTACGGGACATCGCTCATCGCAAGTCAGGCCTCTCTTTTGCTTTTTACGATAATCAATTTCGTTAGGCTCGTGAAACACCCCCTTGCCCTGGGATAGACTACATACTGAGTTCTGGTTGATGGCAGTTACATTTCCATCAAACCATGTATCTACCCAGCCCTTTCGTTCCTCACGCACAGGAAATGATAGAAAAGAAACCGGAACAAAGAGGTTCCTTGAGAACACATCTTGGCATTTCAACAAGCTTTCGGGATGTAGATCTCACAAATGCTCCCTGCCACATGTCTGTGGGTACTGTCGTGGACCACACACAGCCATTAACTGTGGCCCGTCAGTCAAAGACTCCTCCTTCAAGAACCCCCCTAACCACACCCCTAAACCTAACAGTCAAACAAAATCTGGTAACACCAGATAAAATTGATAAGTTAGCCCCGTATCTTCAAGGTTACCCACTGGCACAATACCTAATACAAGGGTTTACAACTGGTTTCAAATTGGGTTGCACAGGTCCTCAAATGAACTCAATATGTCCGAACCTAAAATCATGCAAAGACCACCCATAACTAGTTTCTTCAAAATTGCAAAAGGAAATAGATAGCAATAGAATTAAAGGTCCTTTCATAGATCGACCCTTACAAAATCTTCGTTTGAGTCCAATCGGTTTGGTCCCTAAAAAAGAACCTGGTCAGTACAGACTAATTCGGAACCTCAGTTATCTTGAAGGAAATTCAGTCAACACATTTATTGACAGAAATTCGGCACATGTTAAATATGCATCTTTCGATGATGCCGTACAAACGGTTTTACAATTAGGTCGTGGGTCATTAATGGCGAAGACTGACATTGACTCAGCCTTTCGAATAATACCAGTGAATCCTGACGATTTTAATTTGTAAGGATTTTAATTTCAAGGTAAATACTATTACGACACTTGTTTAACTATGGGTAGTTCATCTGCGCCAGCCATCTTTGAGCGTTTTAGTTCAGCCATTCACTTTGTGTGTAACACATATTTGGGCATTGACCAAATGGTACACATATTAGATGATTTCCTAATTCTAGGCCCCCCAGTTTCACATATTTGCCAATAAAACTTATCTAAATTCTTGTCTTTTTGTGCTGAAGTAGGCATTCCTATTAAATTAGAGAAAACCTAGTCTGCTCGAACTGTGACTACATTCATGGGTTTGGAATTGGATAGTAACTTAATGGAAGCTAGACTTCCCCAAGAAAAAATAGATAAACTTAGAATCCTCCTTCATTCGGCCAAACGTACTATAACTTTGAAAAAACTATATAGTCCTTTACTCTGCTATGATATAGTTTCATTTTTTGGTTTGTTTCGCGCAGGAGAAGTTTCGCTGTCTAACACTGGTTTGAACATCATCTTACATAAAGAGGGTTTACAGTTAAACCATGATGGGGGTAAAGTATCTTCTGTTACAATCAAAACAAGGGCCTTTAAACATTCCGCATGACGTGCGGCAACAATTCCCCTGTGCAGGCAACAACCTCAAGTTATTTGTCCTGTTAGAGCTTTAGTAAAGTATCTAAGCAAGTCAACAGGTCATCAAGGTCCTCTATTCCACCACCCTGACGGTACTGCAATCACAACAGTAGACTTCCGTTCCATTCTATGGAAATCAGTTAAGGCAGCACACTTGGATTGAAAACAAGTACACCTGTCACTCACTCAAGATAGGAGGCGCCACGCACGCTCATCTTTCAAATATGCCGCACTCTCAAATTCGTCAACTAGGTCGTTGGCGCTCCAACGCGTACAAAAAATAAATAAGAGTTACACCTTTGGCCGTCTAAGGCATTGCTCCTTGCTCCCATGCATTCTGTCCAAGACATATGGTGTGCCGATCCTTATACATGTAAATAGTTTTTTCATTTATGCCTTACTGTGATGAAGTAGATGGCAAATTCATATGTTTATGTTCATGTTCTTGTTGGACAAAAGCCCCACTGTGATTAAGCAGGGGTCTACTTTTGTCCCAACAGGAGTTTCCTATGCTGTTTATGTTCATGTCCCTGTTGGACAAAAGCCCCACTGTGATTAAGCAGGGTTCTACTTTTGTTCCAACAGAAGTTTCATATGCTGTTTATGTTCATGTCTTTGTTGGACAAAATCCCCACTGTGATTAAGCAGGGGTCTACTTTTGTTCCTGCAAGAATTTCATATATGCTGTTCATGTTCAAGCCCTTGTTTGACAAAAGTCCCACTGTGATTAAGCAGGGGTCTACTTTTGTTCCAACAGGAGTTTCATATGCTGTTTATGTTCATGTCCTTGTTGGTCAAAAGCCCCACTGTGATTAAGCAGGGGTCTTCTTTTGTTCCAACAAGGAATTAATTTTCTTTCCCTGAACACCGGGTTTTGCACATTGTTGTTAAAGTTGTATAACAGCATTTTAATTATGTTCTGTTCACTAAAATCGGCGGTTACTTGCAGCGATTTCAATTTTATATTGTTATCTGCCGGCTATGTCGACTCTGTAGCATCACTGTGTTTGAGCAGAAGTCTGCGACGATTTAGTTGTAATAGCCATGTAAATATCATTGAAATGTTAATTCCACTGTTGTTTTAGTTTTTCATTGTAAGTCATTTCTTATCCGGTAAAAAAGGAACATGAACAATTACGTTATTCTGATAGCCTGTTAGCCATGTATATTTTGTATATAATTATTCATTCTCTTTAATCACTGTAGTCAATTTAGTAAATTTGTTCTATCAGAGTTTCGATCTGTTCTATCATGCTCTTAAGCTGAATACTTAATGCCACCGGGGGTTCCAGCTGGGCGGGCGTGAAACGTCGTTTCACGTTTGGCGGGTTTCTTGCTTGCCCAGCAGGGTAGAAGGGAACTTGTCATAAATCTATTGGATTAATTTAGATGTTTTGTTTAAGTTTATGACATTTTGCAATAAATGTCCTTTTCACTCAGACTGGTTTTCTGTACTTTCTTCGTTACTCCGTCCTAATCCCTTGGTGGTGATAAGTCGCTAGTTAAGTGGAAAGGCGATTCATAAATGAAATTTTATGCACACATAAAAGGTTTTATGAATCGAACTTGGTTCTAAGTTATGTAAAGACGCGGGGCGGATTGGAATTGTGCCAATAGGTTGCCTAATGTTGCATAACGCTCAGCCAATCGGGCGCCGGGGTCCGAGTCACGTGACCACGCGCTTAGCGTCCTTTCGCAGACAAAGCAAAGCGCCCTTCTCTCAGTCTTAGAGAACGCTGTTAGCAGAAAGTTGCTAGAAAAATTATCGTACCTCCATTTCGCCTCCGCTAAATACATTTATATATAAATAATTTTTTTTTTGCTCATTCATAATACCTTCTATGTGTGTTTTTGACTAATGCCTTTTACATTGTCATGCATATTGATGCAGTTGTAAATATGCCTTTTATTATGTACATTCAGGTATGCTTTGCCTTTATATGTAATAAGGCGGGTTTCTTGCTTGCCCAGCAGGGTAGAAAGGAACTTGTCATCAATCTATTGGATTAATTTAGATGTTGTGTTTAAGTTTATGACATTTTGCAATAAATGTCCTTTTCACTCAAAAAAAAAATTAAAATAAAAAAATAAATCTAATGGAACCCTAGGACTTTGGGAGCTAATAACATCGAAATATCCTGATTCCGATAAATATACTTCACATGACATTGAATCCTACAATACCATTTTATTAAACACCAATGCTATTGTGAATCCTGACACGGGTAAGGTTAAATCAAGTTCTGGAGAGAAGTACAGAAAAAATATTAAACCAATCTATGAAGCATATTTAAAACATAAAAAGGCTTAAAAAACAACTTCATTATTCAAGAAGAAAGGAGAAGGACTAGCGTTAATGCCTTCTGATCCAAACATACTCGTTGAAATGCTTATATTACGAGTTAATAGTTATAATGCAGGTAATACTGGAGTAAATACTGAAATCATAGACATAGCAGATGAACTGGTGAGACAAGCGGTAATAGACCAAGAATATTATAAACATTAATGTTACGTATTTAAAAAATGATTGTTAAACGAAGGTATATAAAAAACACGTTATCGGCGGTTCTGGAATGTTTGATACCGTCTAAAATTACTTTAAGCGAATGGTAGGATCAACGGCTGCGAAAACTGCTGCAAATGTCGCAAAAACGGTGGCATCAAAAGTGAGTAGCGCATCGAAACAGAAATAGGCAAAACGGCTATCGAAGCCGGAAAATCGGTTGTAAAATAAGTTGGTTTAAAAGCTATTGATGTTGGAAAAGATGTAGCTATAGCCAAAGCTAAAGCTTTGATTGATGGATATAATACACCAAAAAATCGAAATAACGCAAGAATCGTGGGACGCGTTAGCGTCTCTAATAAATATGGGTTCTAATAAAGCAACAAACATTAACAACTTGATTGCGGGTTCCGGCGTTGGGGTGAAGAAAGTTACTGCAAGGGCAAACGCAATATCAATTCAAGATCTTGTAAAAAGGTTGAACACAGGATCCGGTCTTCGTCTGGCTTTAGAATTGTTTTTCTTTTATATTTAAAATAGCAACAATGTCGAGCGAAATATTAAATTTTACGGAAGCTGCACCTATTGACGAATCCATTGAAAAATATGAGTTTAAGGCGTATGAGCCTGTAAATGGTACGAATTTAAATTCATCGGGCACCATAACTATCGATATCGGGTTGTATGATGTATTTGTTCATCCTGCGGAATCGTACCTACTGATTGAAGGTAGACTAATCAAAGTTAATGGGGATGCATACGCAGACGATGATGTAGTAACGTTAACAAACAATGGGCTTATGCATTTGTTATCTAATATTACGTATAAGCTATCCGATCAACAAGTAGAATCGTTGAATCATCCTGGACAGGCTACGACCATTATTGCTCAAGTATCCGGATGGGTTTTCAAAGGCGCAAGGACTCAATCAGCTTTGAACTCATTTGGTAAATAATACAGGCTTTGCTATCAGGCAGGCATACCTTATTCAGAAGCCTTACCCCAAGGGAACATTCTCGTTCGTTGTTCCGCTGAAACACATTTTCGGCTTTTGCGATGACTTTGACAAGAGTGTGTATGGATTTAAACATACGCTCGCACTTGTTAGAAAAACTGACAACGATGCCATCTTTAGACACAATGACGAAGAAGAGGGTAAAGTAAACCTTGATAAAATGCCATGGTTAATGCCTCATATTTTACCTGCAGATATGGAAAAAATCAGCTGTACACATCCACTCAGGCAAAGGTAACAGTACCCGTCGTTTTTAGTTCTAGACATTGTGAAAGTATTACAGTTCCACAGTCTACGTCGTTCAACTGGAAACTAATTGTTAGAACACCAACCGAAAAACCGCGATACATTTTGGTAGGATTCCAAACGGATCGCAAACATAATCAATCAAGAAATACATTATATAATTTTTTTAATTTTTTTTTTTAATCTGACAAGATCATTGTGAATATGCAACAAAACACACAAGTCCAGTATGCTTTCTTCCGACTTTATACAACTCATCATTTTTTATAACTATTCCTATGTTGTTCTTTTCTTTTCTCTCTAAAAAAATAATATATATTAGCATATCTTGTATAACATGTCTGAACTGTATTGCTTTGTACAATCACTATGTTGTATGATCATATACATGTTTAGATTGTAGGTATGATATTGAATTAAAAAAAAAAGAAATACATTGATATTCGATCATTGCAATTTAAATAACATATATGTGACTGTTAACAATCAGCGATACCCTGAGGCTGATTACAACTTATCTTTTCCAAACCAAAAGTTCTCACGAGCTTACTATGAAGCGGCCAGATTTAGCGAAAAGTTTATGGAATGGATCCGCTGATAACACTAAGTAACATTACACCGGCGGATTTCAAAGACCTGTTTCCTATTATGGTGTTTGATGTCAGCAAACAAAGTGAGCGGTTAAAATATGCATCGGTACAGATGCAAATCCAAACGACATTCCACCAGAATGTGCCAGCGGGAACAGAAGCGTACGCAGTTGTTATTTCCGACCAAATGATAAAATTTACCTCTGACGGATCTTAAATGTATATAGTAATGAAATAAAAAAAGTGAATTGACTTTAGTAATTTATTTACCATTTTAAAATAATGAATCGAAATGTAATAAGTTTGCGTGGTGTAGCGTCAACGGTCTGGCGCACGGCAAGGTATATGTGGTCCTCCATATGGTTTGATGATGATTGGAAATGTAGGGAATGGGAAATGGAAGGACAAATAATACTAGAAAAGAAACAAAATGAATATTTGGAATGGCTAGACGCGGGCAGGCCAATGGTAGAGAAAGATGAATATTTGGATTGGCTAGAAAAGAAAAAATGACTATTTGGAATGGCTAGAAAAGGAAAAAGAACACGCATACATATAGAAATGGTAAAGATGAATATTTTGTTTGGCTAGACAAGAAAAAAGATTAATATTTGGATTGGCTAGGAAAGAAAAAAGATTTCTATTTTGATAAGCAAGATTGGGCATTGGGCGATCGAATAGACCAAAATAAAGAAAAAAGAAAGTGGAAGAATGAGTCAGAAAATATTGTAAACATCCCTTATGAATGCAATGTGGCTGAATCAGCTTAAAAAATGAAAACAACTTAAAGTATTTTATTGTTAATATAAAAATGAGATACAAGAAGAAAGTGCTAATTAACATGTTAAAGGATATCAACATTACTACTACGACTAATCAGAGTATAATGGAGTTAATGTTGATTGCAAAGGAGAACGGATTAGATTGAAATCGAAAGGATATTGTTATTCCAGAACCTAATGCCGATGAACAAAGACCGCGAGGTAGGCTTGACAGTTTTCGCCAAAAGTAATTGTTAAATTAACGAATGTTGAAGCTGGAGAGGATACAACCTATAATTCAAAATACCACGCAATAAAAGCGCTTGGTTGTAATATAAGAAGAAAAACAGCGGACAAGTGGCAAATGGAATGAGGAATAAGGTAACGTTTTCATAAGCAAAACTATATTCTTATAAAAAAATTAAAAGACTTAAGTAATTTTTAATATAAATAAAATGAATACCAAAACTGTGAAAGAGATGAAAAAGGCCGCAAAGGATCAAAGTCTGCGCGGATATTTGAAGCTCACAAAAGCTGAGCTGATAGCGAGGCTGAGCGCTCGTAATGATGAAGATGATGATGTATGAGATGATGCAAGAGCTGATGATGTATGGGAAGATGCGAGGGGTGATGCAAGAGCTGAACCAACTCAAAAACCTACTATGATAAATAGGTTATTTAATTGGGCTGTTAGACCTGTAAAGACAGCTGTAAAAAAATAGCTATGATTGGATTAATATGCATACACCAGAGCCTGTAAAGAGAGCAATAAGCAAGAAGGCTGAGGCGTTTAAAGCAGAAGTCAGATTTATAATAAATATTACCATAAGAAGCCGCGAAGTAGTGAACGTGATATTGAAATAAGTGAAAGTGCTATAGTAATTAGAGAAAGTAAAATTGCACTTAGACGTTTTGCAAGACAATATGTTATTGATGGGGTTGAAAGAACTGATGCTCCAACATTTTAAGATATTGTTTGGCCTGAAGTTGTAAAGTTTATGAGCAAACATCGTCAAATAAAAATGAATCTAGTGCTCGTGTGTGAAATGGAGCAAGTAGATATAAAAAGTGGAGAAGTAATTAAAGACGATGTGCCGTTTATATCAAAAACTGAATTAGTATTGAAGGTACTGATGTAGACGAATTGTACAATAAAGAATCAGACAAGATTTATTTTGGAATCCATGTCCATGTTTCAAATGAAAGGAAGCAGTTGGAGACTAATGTCCGTCATTAGACTGGAAATTAACACCGTAACGTATAAGCCTTAAAAAAGTAAATCATACATTCCATTGCCGGGTAAGTTGGCTGCTAAAAAGGCAATTATTAACATGAAGAATGAAGATGACGAATGTTTCAAGTGGTGCGTCACGAGAGCATTAAATACAGTTTTTAAACATTCCGAAAGAATAACCGAACAATTAAAAGAACATGCAAAGTTGCTTCATTGGGATGGTATTGAGAAGCCAGTTGCAGTGAATGAAAATGTTATAAGTAAATTTGAAAGAAACAACAACTTGAGCATCAATATATTCGGTTATGATTTTAAAGAAAATGATATTTACCCACTAATTATCAGTAAAAACTAAAGTGAAAAGGTGATTGATTTGTTGTTGATTTCAGATGGAAAAACAAAGCATTATTGTTGGATAAGAAACTTTAACAGATTGTTAGCAGATCGAACCTAAACAGGTCACCACACTAGGCATTATTGTAAAAGGTGCTTAACAGGACATCGAACAGTTGAGGGTCTTCAAAGACACAAAGGATATTGTTCATTACACAGCACACAAAAATAGTAATGCCAGCAGAGGAAACCGCAGAGTATTTTAAGCATTACTGTAGATCAATGAGGGTTCCTTTTGTGATATATGCACACTTCGAATCGTTTATCAAGCCTATTAATTATTGTAAACCAAATCCAGCGACGTCGTTTACACACAAGTTCCAGAAGCATACGCCGAGCGCGTTTTCTTATCAAGTAGTATGTATGATGGATCAGTGTATACTCAAAGGCCTGTAGTGTATTCAGCTAAGAATCAAACAGATGATGTCGCGCAATTATTTGTTAACTCTGTTGAACAAACCACTAAGGATATTTACAATAAGTTCAATTTTCCGAGGAAATGATGTTCATGAAAGATGATAAAACTGAATACGATGCTGCAACCACATGTCATATATGCGAAGGTGCTGAAGGCAAGTTCCGATTAGAAGGCAACAATGATAGCTATACAAAGGTTCGCGATCATTGTCACTTGACTTGAAGGTTTAGAGGAGCAGCACATTCAAAGTGTAATTTAGGGTATGAAATTAAATTTATTCCTGTATTACTACACAATCTTTCTGGATATGACAGTCATCTATTTATTAAAAAGTTAAGTAATGGAGGACAAATTAGCTGCATTCCAAATAACTAGGAGAAGTATATTTCGTTCTGTAAGAAGATTGTTGTTGACACGTATACAAACAAAAAAGGAAAGGAAACACCTAGTTATCATGAAATAAGGTTTATCGATAGTTTTAGGTTTATGCAATCGAGTTTGGATGCTTTATCAGGAAATCTTACCGATGATCAGTTTCGTGAATTGGCTAAGGTCTATAGCGGTGATGAGTTTACACTCTTGAAACAAAAGTGAATCTTTCCATATGATTATGTGAGTTCTGTTGAAAAACTCGAAGAAACATCACTACCCCCAAAGAAAGCTTTCTACTCAATGCTCACGGGAAAAGCTATTAGTAATGATGATTATGAATTTGCAAACAAAGCATGGACGGCTTTTGGCTATAAAACAATAAAAGACTTAAACTCTACATAAAGAGTGATGTCTTGCTGCCAGCCGACGTTTTCGAAAACTTCAGAGATGCTAGAAATAAATATTATAAACTAGATCCAACATGGTATTATACAGCGCCAGGACTATTTATGGATGCGTGTCTTAAGTTGACAAAGGTAAAACTTGAGCTTATAAACGATTATGACGTGTTGCTAATGTTAAGGCAAGGTATTCGAGGTGGGGTTAGTACAATTTCAATGCGTCTTGGTATTGGAAACAATAAGTATATGGGTGATGATTATGATGAAAGCAAAGACTCATCGTTTATAATTTATCTGGATGCTAACAATCTCTACGGGTGCGCGATGAGTAAGCCACTTCCAACAGGGGGTTTAAGTGGATGAATGAAAATGAGCTTAACAGAAGGACAGGAGTGTATTTTAGAAGTTGACTTGGAATATCCTGAAGAATTACATGATCTTCATAATGATTATCCACTAGCCCCTAAAAACATTATACCTGAGAGATAAAAAGTTAAAAAGCTTATTCCAAACTTGAACAACAAAACCAAGTAGGTAGTACATTATGAAAACTTGCAGCAGTACGAAAAGCTAGGGCTCAGAGTTACCAACATGCATAGAGGAATTAAGTTTGATTATAGTCCTTGGTTGAAAACATATATCGACTTGAACCCTGAATTGCGAACAGCTGCAACTAACAACTTTGAAAAAGACTTCTTAAAGTTGATGAACAACAGTGTGTTTGGAAAAACAATGGAGAACACCGAGAATCGTGTTGATATCCGATTGGTTAATAATCATACACAAGCGGAAAAGCTCGCTGCAAAAGTTAATTATAACGCTGTACTATATTTGATGAAAATTTAACAGCTATACATATGAGAAGAACCAAATTATGTTATAACAAACCCATTTATCTTGGAATGTCTATTCTAGACTTAAGCAAGACAATAGTTTACGAGTTCCACAATAACTACATCAAAGCTAAATATGGAAAAAGGGCGAAGCTATTGTCTACGGACACAGACAGTCTTGTCTACGAAATTAAAACTAAAGATTTTTATGCAGACATTTCAAACGATGTTGAAAGACTGTTTGATACGAATGGGTATCCAAAAGATCATCCCTCCGGAATTAAAACTGGTGTAAACAAGATGTGTTTGTGAAACACAATTTCCCCCTATATGACGTTTGACCTTGAAGGATGGCCTTGACCTTGACCCTTCACCACTCAAAGTGTGCAGCTCCTTGAGATACACACGCATTTCAAATATAAAATTGCTAGCTTCAATATTGCAGAAGTGACATTACATAAGCAATTTTGACCCATATATTTGACCTTGAAGGATTACCTTGACCTTGACCTTTCACCACTCAAAATGTGCAGCTCCATGAGAAACACATGCATGCCAAATATCAAGTTGCTATCTTCAATATTGCAAAAGTATTCATAAAATAAGCGATTTGGGACACATATATTTGACCTCTGACCTTGAAGGATGACCTTGACCTTTCACCACTCAAAATGTGCAGCGCCATGAGATACACATGCATGCCGAATATCACGTTGCTTTCTTCAATATTGCAAAAGTATTCATAAAATAAGCGATTTGGGCCACATATATTTGACCTCTGACCTTGAAGGATGACCTTGACCTTGACTTTTCACCACTCAAAATGTGCAGCTCCATGAGATACACATGCATGCCGAATATGAAGTTGCTATCTTCAATATTGCAAAAGTATTCATAAAATGAGCTATTTTGGCCACATATATTTGACCTCTGACCTTGAAGGATGACCTTGACCTTGACCTTTCACCACTCAAAATGTGCAGCTTCATGAGATACACATGCATGCCAAATATGAAGTTGCTATCTTCAATATAGCAAACGTTATTGCAAAATGTTAAAGTTGGCGCAAACCAACAGACCAAACAACCAACTAACCAACAGACCAACCAACCAACAGACAGGGCAAAAACAATATGTCCCCCACTACTATAGTGGGGGACATAACAAAAAGGTTCTAGGAATGTTCAAAATGAGGCAGCTGGAAAACAAATAGAGGAATTTGTAGGACTCCGAGCTAAACTGTATTCGTGTAAAATGTATGAAGGGAAGGAAAACAAAAAGTGTAAGGGGGTAAAAAAGAGCGTTGTTGAAAACACCATTACACACAACGATTATAAGAATGCGCTGTTTTCTCGCCAAGAATTGCTAAGGTCAATGAACGTTATCAGATCATACGCGCATGAAATGTATACTGTAACGGTTAAGAAAGTAGCTCTAAGCGCAAATGATGATAAACGTATTATACAAAAAGACGGTATTCACACATTGGCTTATGGAAATAAACTCCTAAGAAAAAAACACAAAACGATAGCACTATATAAAATGAGTTTTTATACCGAAAAGTATATAAATGTTGAAGGAGTTGTATTACCAAACGAACCTCTATCCAATTTTCAGTTGATAGATGCTACTAAAAAGTTAAAAATTAAAAACTTTAGGGGTGTCTATGTTCGCGATGAACTTCCGAAAAGCCCTAACAATGTAGAATGTGGAATTCTAAATGTATGCGACTCGCGATGAAATGGTACACACTTAACTGCTTGGATCAAAAACGGTCATGAAAAACTGTACTTTGACAGTTATGGGTTAGCACCGCCAGTTGAACTCGTTTGCTATACAAGGAATCATGTGTATTATAATAGCGAAAGAGTACAGACGGATGGTGAGGTTTTTGCGGACACCTTTGTCTTTACATTCTTAAACAATGTGCGAGCGAAAGCTTTCAACATGTAATAAACTCATTATATTTAAAAAATGTGTATATAAAAATGTCTGTAAACATATTTGGTAAAACAAACGTCGGATCGTCGCATAGAGTGATTTCAGGAGGTGTCACATTATCACAAGCCATTAATACGTTCTTAAGACGAGATGATAAAAATGCCGCTGCTGAAAATATTAACATGGATTCTCACAATCTAATCAATGTATTGAATCCTGCTAATGCTTAAGACGCTGCAACAAAAATTACGTTGATAATCGAACAGTTTCAAAGTCTGGAGATACTATGACTGGTGATTTAAACATGGGTGGTAGGATGGCTAAAGGATTACCAGTTAATTATCCTACATTGTACAGTTGAAATGAAGCTACCAGTTGGTCTCAAGTCACTAGTTTAGTGAATGAAGCAACTTCTAATAATAAACAGTATATAGATGACCAAGATGCTGTTACTAAATATCATGCTAATAATTTAACTAAAAATGTTATTCGGGTTATGTTCCAATTTTGGAGGAGAATATTAGTAGAACTGGATTTGTAACAACTGCAAGTTCAGTTACTGATGATAAATTTAGAGCTTACGGTGCATTTAAACGATGATGGGTCTAATGGAAGCTGGGCTACACCTTCAAAAACTGGTTGGCTTCAGATTAAATGTCCTGAACCCGTGACAATTTGGAGAGTGGCGTTAAAAGCTAGAGCTATAGATGGTAAAAATATAACTGGATGGACTATTACTGGAAGCCATCAGGAAAAAGAATTTGAACCACTGTTGACATCTACAACATAATTGTTTGGATCTGCTAATGCTCCTTCGTTTTTCGATATTTCAACTTCTAAAGCATACCAGTATTATAAACTCAATATAACAGCAAGTTCTTGAGCCGGAGATCTTGGAGTTCAAGTTACGCAGTTGTATGTTTTATCAACCTGAGTTAAGAGTATCAAACTCTAATATAAAAAATGAGATTGAATCCGTTTTTTCTAGAACGTAGAAAGCGCGAAAATGATAAGGAAAATAAGAGGTATTTGGAACTTCTTGGTTTTGGAAAATGTGGTATGATTATTGACAAAGACGATGGAACGTCTACCTTATTAAAATTTAATAAAACGTTTAAAATACCACAAGCGTACAGCGTCCAACTGAACTTAATCAAATGCTCTGGACTCAAAATGATGAGTTTGAAAAGATGGAAGCAACCATTAAAGAGTCAATAAAATAGTGGAACAACGTAAAACAAGGGACAAAATTTCACAAAACCAGGTTTTCGTTGTGAAAAAAAAATCTGAAAATTAACCCCCTTTGTAAGTTTGTTTTTAAAAAAAATCTATTTTTAGTCGTGGCGACCTTGACATTGGAGATATTGACGTGATTCTTTCGTGCGACACACCGTCCCATGATGGTGAACAAATGTGCCAAATGATTTTAAAATCTCACAATGAATGACATAGTTATGGCCAGGACAAGCTCATTTGTGGCCATTTTTGACCTTTGAACTCAAAGTGTGACCTTGACCTTGGAGATATCGACATAATTATTTCGCGCGACACACCGTCCAATGATGGTGAACAAATGTGCCAAATGATTTTAAAATCTGACAATGAACGACATAGTTATGGCCCGGACAAGCTTGTTCCGCCAGCCCGCCAGCCCGCCAGCCAGCCCGCCAGCCAGCCAGCCAGCCAGCCCGCCCGCATTCGCCAATCTAATAACCAGTTTTTTCCTTCGGAAAACCTGGTTAAAAACGGGATCAACTTAGGTTGATTGACAAATACGTATTAAAATTAAAGTGTGATATGGAGGAAAAAAATATCGCAATGGTGCTATTACCACGGCATTCTTACTCGGAATGATCAAACCAAACGACATTGTTTACCAAGACTTTGAAATTAAACATATAAAAGGAGAATATTTTGCAAAGGCCTAAACGTTCAAAAGTCCTCCAGCCGCCCCATCACGATAATAAGAAAATTGAATTTTCATGGTTAAGGTTTTATTCGAAAGTTTTAATACTTGTTTTAAATTTATGGTTAAGGAAATACCATAAATTTATAAAATTGTGGTTACTTTATGTTGACATGAAAGGAAAACTGCTTTAGTTTATTTCTTTACAAGAGGGAAACGAAAGGGAAACGACCGGGAAACGACAGTGGGCAAGCCGCGCATTTTTTATACTACTAAAGAGGTTCCTAACAGCTGTTGTTGGTTGGATAACAGCTGTACCGACTTTAACGGTGAAATGTTCAGTTCTTATGCGTTTTGGTACAAATTTAATATAATATAATATAATATAAATATAATATAAATATAACACTTCTGCTTTTTCGGCATTAAAGGGGCCTTTTCACAGATTTGGCATGTTTTGTTTGTCATTAAATGCTTTATATTGATAAATGTAAACATTAAATTTTAAAAGCTCCAGTAAAAAATCAAAAATAAAATTTAAAAAAGGGAAAAAAAGTAGCCCGCAGCAGGGCTCGAAACAGTGACCCACGGAATCCTGAAGCAAAAACGCTTTAGCCAACTGAGCTATCCTGCCAAGCACACATAAGCTGCGTGTTTTATACGTTATATAAGCAATCTTCGTAGTTTCACAAATTTAAACGACAACAACAGAACTCTCCAAATTATTCAATCGTTTCGCGTTGCAACGCTTTATAATGTTTAGGTTTTTAAATCGTCAAAAGATGCATATGATGGCTATATTAGACCATGGCAAATGTTCAGTAATACTGTTTCCTCAAAAATATCACAACTTAACCGAAAATTTGCGAATCTGAAACAACCTTTTTCAATTTTGTCAATTTACCAAACCGTGAAAAGATCCCTTTAATGTTTAGTAAGTTGTTATTCATTCACAGCACAATATCATTTAGACACTATTCAATTCGTTGCCGCGCGTCGTCGCTGGTAACGTTTACTCGTATTTTTTTTGTTGAATCAAAAGTGCGTCTACGTGTCGTAAGAACATATAAAAGTAAGCTAATATCGAACAAGGTGTGTGTACATGAAGAAGTTTTCTATTGCACAGCAGATAATGATGTGCGATTGAAAAAACAACAACTTTTATTTAATTTATTTCCTGGTTATTCTAATGTTTGCTCTCTGTAATTTACAAATAATTAAAATGCGCGTTTATGCACTGTTTATATAATCGTATAATATAAATTTATGGCATAAAATATTTCAAAGATTCTGTAATTGAATCTTTGATTTTCGTTAATTCATTTAGTTATGAGTGAACGAAAAACACACAATACTATATATGCATTGAAATCTTCCTTTAAAAATGTATTACCTTTTCTAGTGGACATTGTTTATCAGGCGGTGGAGGTGATAGGCACGAGGAGGATAGACATGTCTGGAAATGTAGGCAATTCAAAAAGATGCTTATCACACCATTAAAGTCTGATTCATGGACCGAGCAAACGCTGCTATATCCGTCTGGAGGGAGGAAGCATTTTCCTATTTCCCAATAGTCGTGTGCCCAGTTTTCCGCACGAGTGTTTCTCCAGGACGGCCCACTGTATCTGTGCTGTGATATAATATTCTGTTTTACGTTATCACATGTTGAGCACGGCTGTGGTTTCTGTGATTTGTGAAAAGAACAATAATTCCGTTTCGCCTTTTTACAATATGGCTTTGTGGGACATGATATGAGTTTTTCAATCGGACAGTTTCCACAACCCCTACCTACAACGGCGTGTACATTCTGTAATTGTTTGTCAAGAAAGTTAGTAAGTCCTTGCTTCGCCACATTGAGTGCAAGGGCCGCCTTGAACCAATTAGTTGTCTCCTTGTCAGTGAAGAGGTTGGTGTTGGAGGCCATCATGCTATAATAACATGCACCGTTCAGTTGTGCGGTCGTTGATGGACATCTATAAACACGACATCATTTCCCTTATACGTAAGATTCCAGTGTTCAAAATTGAGTATATGATATGCTCGTTTCAGTGGTTTTCATTCGTCATCTACAAGAAAATAAGTTCATGTACAAAACTCACGAAGTGGGTTTAGTTAAAACCCGTCTAACATTAAGTGTTTATACATATGTTATAGATTTATAAGCATACATTTTATCTATTTATTAAGATATAAGGCTGACTGTATAAATATAAGCTTATCTCCAACGAAATCCTGTATTAATGACATTAGGATTATGTCGCCGAGATGTGCATCTTTTGATATCACATATAATAAAATATCTTCATTTGCAATTCTTAGAAACCCATGCTGGTTTGAGACTAATCGATCAATTAGAAACCTTTTGTTGTGGTATTTCAAAACAAGAAAAACACAAAAATTATCTGAAGGATGCACCAAATGCAACGGAACTTGAATTTGAAAGTTAATTTACAGTTCGCGGCTATTTGTTTTCCGGCAGACTTTGTGTTAGAACGATGATTTTCACTATTTAAACATTCGCTAGTTCCATAAGTCTGAGTTTGCTTTTGTAAAATTATATAATCGCTCATATTAAATTTTAATAAAAAATATGTATTGGTCCAGTAATTTCGTTAAAAATTAGTCGGAAAATGTTAACGTTTTTTACGTCAACGTGTATATTTCAAAATGTTTGTGAGTGCTCGTATGAGTTGTTTTGTAAAACTTATTTTAATTGCTAGTATGTAAACACCAGTACTAAAATGTATTTTAACAGTTCAAAATTGCGAAAGGCTGACAATGATGTGAAATAGTAATTTGATGAAATATGGGAGTTCAAATGATGCATCACATTTTGAATATTGAGGAATGCTCTTGTTGTTTACCACGTGTTCGACATATACTGTGATCTGTCTTAAAAACATTTTTGAGACTTTGAATATGTCTGAATCTATATTGAATAATTATTTTATCTTAATTGGCGTATGCAACTATGGTTTGAGAAACAGAGCTTTAGATTGTTATCAAACGTATATCGCTTTTAAATAACTCGAACATTTTCAATAGAACATGAAAAGAAATGTCAGCGATCATAAGGCAATCATGAGTGAATAAGCACATAGGCTCGCATAGCTGTTTCACACAAAGGAACGTGAAATTTGATCATGCCAGTGGGAACCCAAGCAGATAAGTTGGGAGAGACATTACGCCTTCTATTCATTGTGACTCGTCTCTCCATTGAATTATTTTCAGCCAAATTGTGACACAGGCTTAAAAGAACATATATTACATCTATTGAAGTGTTCAAAATATCAATGAAGGAATTTTTCGTGTGTGTTTTATGTGAAAATAAGCCACTGAAGTATTTAACACGATATGAAATTATGAACGAGCATAAAACAACTATAAGTCTTCAGTCGTAATAATGATAATGTTAATAATAATAATAATGATAATACTTACAATAATAAAAATGATTATAATTATAAAAATAATAATGATAATAATAATAATAATATTATAATAATAATGATGATGATGATGATAATAATAATAATAATGATAATAATAATCATGATAATGATGATAATAATACTACTAATAATGATACTAATAATGATTATGATAATGATAATTATAATAACAATGATAATAATAACGATAATAAAAAAATAAAATAATAATAATAAAATAAAAATAAAATAATAATAATAATTAAAAATAATAATAAAAATAATAATATTATTATTATTATTGTCACTATTTTTAAAAATAATAATCATCATAAGAATCATCAGAATAAGAATCATATAGATTAAAATATGAATAAGAAAAAGAATAATAAACAAAGAAGAAGAAGAAGAAGATGATGATGATGATGAGGAGGAGAAGGACGACGACGACGATGATGATGATGATGATGTTTTGCGACTTTTGGACTTTGACTTACACATAGTTTCAGGGGCAAGAATCCCAGACTTGACAGTAACACTATCTTCAGGCTATCAACTTTAACAAGGTTGCAAAAATTTAATTGATTTATTCTTATTACCAATTAAAATTACCTTATAATGAATGAGTTATTATGAAGCGATTGACATTATCCAAAAAGAGTTTACGCAATATGAATATTTAAAAACATCCGGAAAATACTCGCTAACCGGTAGCCTTTTACACGATATATCCATTTATTCTACCTATTAGAAACATCAAATAATAACAATGTACTCACGCAGTTCGTTGCATTTGAGTATCCATTCACTACAACATTGTATTCATGTAACTATGATGAACTATACCTCTACAACCATGGCAATCGTGATACATCGGCTATCTCGGATTCCTCCGTAAGATAGGCCTCGTGGCTAACGGTCGCCATATTGCCTTGTATAACTACTTTACTACCCAAAAGGTTGTCAGTCTATTGTTATGAGGCTGTATACGATGCGCGTTGAACTAGCGCCAAACTTTTTACCGAAACTTTGATATTAAGAGCACTATTAACGTTCATTTGTGTTGCGTTTTGACCTATTATCCAAGTGATTTACTTTTCCATTATTATTTAATCACCCTATCATCCAATTTTTAAGATGAAATTACGGTGTTTACAAAATCAACCAAACCGAAAGTGAAACTGGATGCATCACGTTTCGCGATGTAAACATTAAATATTTGTTCAGTTTGAGGAAGTGAATCGATAATAGACGTTGGAATATGTATGCAATACAGACTATCATTGCCGATTGTAGTACTGGCTAAAAAATACCTTTTATGACAGGTCATGTATAGAACGTTAATCAAATAGTGACCATAAATCACTACAAATGTCTGCGTTGTTCATTAATATAATTAATGCACGTTTCTGATCTAATTGCCTGTATCTAGTTGTAATTACCATGATATTGATAAAAAATAAACGTTTTTTTCATAAATTAACATTACATGTTTTATTTTTATCATTTAGGGAATAAATAATTGTATCATTATCATCATTAAATATTCTGAAAATAATCTAAATTATCATGATTACTTCAAAGTAGAATTTTTAAATTTTAATCATTATTTTTAATGAATTTCCACATTTGCTTGATTCAAAATAAAATGTATTAATAAGGGTTTCAGTTGTTAGTTTTAACCCATTTTTAGTTCGATTAAATTTAAATTACTAACTACGTACATGTATGTGAAATGCTCTTGAGTTCGTTTCCTGGGCCTAGAACCAGTACTTGGGTGTCTCTTTGAGATTTCTTAAGAATGCTCCCACACTGGGGATCAAACCAGTGACCTCCAGATCATTAGGTGGTCACCACATCCATTACACATCAGCGACCTTTAATAACTTTAGTATTGCAGCATTATATAATATAATGTTGCTACATATTTTTGGAAAATGATTAATGTGCAGTACTAAATAAATCTAAATGCATACAATTTTAATTGTGTATAGTGTGTGATTATTAGTTACAAATTCCCTTTTTACAGGTATACTGGATTATGAAAGACTGATAAACATAAAATTGACAACTCATCTCCCCAACGATACTACATGTAAGTGTGGCTCATTCTCAGAACAAACCCATAGTCAGTGAGAAAACTACAGTGTAAAAAGACCACTTGATTGTGACAATTATGGCTGACCAAGCAAATGTTATCATTTAAAATAAAGAAAACTTCCAGTTCAATGTACATTTTATACCAATTATGACATTGACCAACACAGAAAATAATTATAAGGTTGATTTTCCCAAAATTGACTGTTACAATTGGATACTGTTTTAAGCTTCACTCTACTTTGTCTGAAAATAAAAGTCCTAAATGATGTAATAGAAACATACATATTTAATTTTTAGTTTTACAAGGATATATATATATATATATAAATAAATAGATAGATAGATAATATCACAGCAGTATTCCTAGTTTGTCTGCAAGTACTGCAGAAATCATGGATTATTATTTTACTGAGGCAGCCTTAATCTTTATATTATAATTGTTAAAACAGATTAAGATGTGCATAATACAATTGAGGATGCATCAAGATTAAAAAATGGTACATGTATTAATTAATAAAGAATCAATAACAATCAGAAACTGTGCATTTTTTTCAGTATTTAGTGAAAGGATTTGAAGTAATTATGTGTTTTTGAAATATGATTTATGTGAATTTGAATAAATATATAAAATTTAGTGATTTTCTCAGACAAAACTGTTAATTACATACTAAAGTATTCAGAATGTATTATTGTAATATTCATTCGAATTTTTTAGAACAAAAAGCACTTTTCCCTGGCATTTGTATTCATAGTAATTGCATATTTTATAATTCTGACAGCATTTATAAACTGTGTTCATGCAAGCATGAACACGGTTTCATTTTTTGAGTATTTAAACAAGAGGGCCATGATGGCCCTGTATCGCTCCACTGCTGAAAAATAAAGGCTGAAACAAATTTCTCTGCATGTGCAAATACTTAAATATAGGCCCTATTTAAGCACATGTACACTTTTGTGACCTTCTGGGCTGGGTCAAATTTAACCCCAGGGGCATAATTTGAGCAAACTTTGAAGAGGACTACTATATCTCACTATATACAAAATGTGGTAGCCCTAGGTCCTAGAGTTAAGGACAAGAATATTTTTAAAGTTTTCACAAAATAAGCAAGATATAAGCGTATATAATGTTCAATTTTGTGACCTGCGGGTCAGGATCAAATTTGACCCAAAGGGCATAATTTGAACAAACCTGGTAGAGGACTATAAGATGTTACTGCATACCAAATTTGGTAGCCATAGTCCAAATGGTTTTCGACAAGAAGATTTTTAAAGATTTCACAAAATATGCACTTTATAAGCGTTTATTCAATTTTGTGACCCCCCGGGGCAGGGTCAAAGTTGACCCCAGAGGCATTATTTGAACAAATTTGGTAGAGGTTTATTAGATGTCACTACATACCAAATTTGGTAGCCCTAGGCCCAATGGTTATGGACAACAAGATTTTTAAAGTTTTCACAAAATAGGCCCCATATAAGCGTATGTTCAGTTTTGTAACCCCAGGCAGGGTCAAATTTGACCCAAGGGGCATAATTTGAACAAACTTGGTAGAGAACTATAACATGCCACTACATACCAAATTTGGTAGCCCTAGGCCCAATGGTTATGGACGAGAAGATTTGTAAAGTTTTTCACAAAATATACCCTATATAAGCATATGTTCAATTTTGTGACCCCGGGGCAGGGTCAAATTTGACCCCAGGGGCATAATTTGAACAAATTTGGTAGAGGACTATTAGATGTCTCTACATACCAAATTTGATAGCCCTAGGCCCAATGGTTATGGAAGGGAGATTTTGAAAGTTTTCACAAAATACGCCTTATATAAGCAAATTTTCAATTTTGTGACCCCCAGAGCAGAGTCAAATTTGACCCCAGGGGCATATTTTGAACAAATTTGAAAGAGGTTCACCCCAGGAACATTCCTAAGAAATTTCATCAGAATTGGACCAGTAGTTTAGGAGAAGAAGATGTTTAAAGGAAAAGTTAATGCACGGACGCACGATGGACACAGGACCTATGGCCCGTGGAGCTAAAAATCAAATTAAACATTTAGTTTTGATGTAAAATCAGTTTTTATATGCAAGTGTCTATTTCACTTATAAATTAAAACAGCATATTATTCATTATTGAAAAGATTATTCCAAGCTTGATGTCATAGTTCAACTTTGCATAGTGTAGTTAATTGAACCTTGTATTGAACTGTATGGGCAGCTATATTTTTTAATTTATGTATGTTGTATTATACAAAATGCATTATTTCTACCACAAGTAGACCATATAAGGCCTACTGCTACTAAATAGGCACTAGTATGAATTTGACACTGTTTTTGATGCTCATACAAAACTTTAATTATTACTACACTTTAGTATATTAAATATTTTCAAGTTTTTGTTCAACATTTTTTGCAAAAAAAAAGAGTGTCTTAATGCATTTGAAAATATACTTAAAACAAACTAAAAATGTATTTTAACATACCTTTTTCCTGGTTAAGTGTATTTGGGATGATAAAAAATACACTTGAAGAGTATTAATGCTGGAAAAATGCAGAAAAAAATACATTTGTTTCTGTTAGAAGTGTGTCTTGTCTGCATTTTTAAGTGTATTAAATGCACATCAAATGCAGATAAATACAATGCCAATACTGTTACATGTATTGTAATGGACATAAAATGCATTTGTTCTTGTAATTAAATGCTTTAGTGAATTGAAATAACCTTTTATAACGTTTTAACAATTAATAATACCTTTTTATATAAATTTTCTTTTGAAATGTGACATTTAAATGATTTTTGCACAACTAGTAAGAGATATAATTTGTGCTCATAATGCTTTATCATTACACTATATAATATCATTTGTTGTATGAAAATTACCCGTAAAATTCATGTGAAAGCTCAAGAGATCAACAGCAGCGTGCTATACCCTGCTCCTTTTTACATGACTTGATGGTATTTAGTCCCCAATTCTACATGGCTAAGGGAAAATTAATGTGAAGATTTGACAAATAAGTCTTAACTGGGATCCAATAGGCAGACTTTCATATTACTTGTATTTAATTTAAATCATGATCTGAATTGCTCTTTGGCAAATCTTCGTTGGTCACAGTATTCAACTGAATTTTGTTCACTTTGTAGTGATTATATTTTCTATATTTATCAGACAACATCTTTCTTCAAAAGTTTAACATGATTGCTTGGTTAATTTAGAAACAAGATCAATGCATCATAACATAAAATGAAAAAATGTGTAATAGTAAAAATGGCAGCAAAAAAGCACCAGATGATCTGGCTTAAATCTGAGAGGATATGTTGATGTATTGGAATTTCTCATAAATAATGTGTCCCATAGTTGTATAATTGTATAGTCGCATGCATGAGTGGTGTCAATGTCACAATACCAATTAAAGCCTATAATTTACTAAAACAATTTGAAGTTTGATGTGTGTTTTTTTCAAGATCTGTTATATATATTTATATATATATATATATATATATATATTGTTGAAAAGTTAACATGCAATAAGTTTACTGTAATTAAGTGACAAATAGTTTTACTGATTTGGTTGGATGCATATTATGCAGATATATCATGGTTTGTGCAGAGGACAGTAGCAAAAACAAGAGCTGTCTCTGTAGGATGACATACGCCCCTGATAAACGCTTTAATAGAAGTTATTAGCATTTTTCAAAACCTAAACGCTGACCCTAAGTTCAAAGTCAAAGGGGTCAAAATTTGTGTGTGTATGGGAAGGCCTTGTCCATATACACATGCATATCAAATATGAATGTTACATCTGAAGCGACATAGAAGTTATGAGCATTTTTTCGAAACCTAAATGCAAAGTGTGACGGATAGACAGACGGACAGTGCGATCACTATATGCCCTCCTTTGGGGGCATAAAAATGTGTTTCACATTGTTTTGGTAAATTAGTAATGTACAAACATGTAGTTAAAAGAACAGAATCATCAGTTATAAAGTTATTGACTAAAAAGTGTTGCTGGCATATTTGATGCATTTATCTAGCTATAAGGTCCCTGTTTTATCCCCACTGGCACCGAGTGAGGGTTCTCAAAATCTTTAAATAATATGAATAACTACATATAGGGTCGAGAGCCTTGTTGATATGGAGGCTAAACACCTGAAATCAAAGCGACCCAGGTTAAAGGTCGAGGCAAAATAAATAAACCAGAGGCCGCATGAGCCTGCTATACTCTGAACAAGTATTGTTTCTTCTCAGAAAACTGGCTTAAGTGTCTTACTAAGCTTTAGACTTCGAGTTTCAGTGCAATCTATCTAAAATAAATTGGTCAAATTAAATAATAATTTGTAAAAAATAAACATTCTGCACAAATTTAATTATTTACTTTACCTGTGTGCATGAATCATTTCAGTCTTGATGGTAAGTGAACTATGTCAAAAGCACCATAGCTATGAAACACTTGTATTTTGAATATTGCAATGTTCCACAGAAATGATGCTGATGATAATTCTACACGATGATGAATTACTAGATACAGTATATTTCTAAATTCCATTTCCACCAACAATTCGGTTATTCCACTACCAGTTCAAATGCTTCGTACACAGTTGAAAATAACACTATTCCACTCAACAACCGTGACACATGTACTCATTTTTTCAACTTTTCGCAATTAAAACTGTCTCTTACTTTTATTGTTGTTGTTGTACTTTTGAAAGTAGTTCGAAAGATGGCGACCATTAACCCAGAGATTGATTTATGAAATAAATCGTCTGCTGATCCAGAGTGAAATAAATCGTCTGCTGATCCAGAGTGCAACCATGGATTTCGAAACGAATGCGCAGTTTATGTTTATTGGTTACACACAATCATGTGACAAAACCAATTAATATCTAAGCTCGTCATTGATTTGTAAAACACGCTCTACGCAAGTTATTTAATATCATTATGGTTAATAGGCCGTTGGCAGAAGTACACGCTTAAGACTGGAAATCAGAAACGTGTATCGGTGAGAACGTGTTTATCTTTCTCCTAGCACAGTTGTCGTTCGTGCCTCAACATACGTGAATGTAATGAACCGCAGCGAAGAGAGTGCGTGTTTATGTTCAGCTCCGGAAAAAAACCACTCTTCAAATATTCTCGTGTGTTTTATTGTTTTAAGGGGCACCTCATATTTAGATCATGGGGTGAATAATTTTAATGTCACAAGATAAAGAGGCCATGCTATATTATAAAATACAGTGTTCTTAATGTGTGTTTCACAGATTACGAGGTCCTTCTATGCCTCATGCTGCATTATATACAGACCTAGAGTGTGTTCACGCACTTATATCTACTTAACTAGACTCAAGCAAGTTAAGATGAATTTTAAATTAGTACTTCTACTTTATTTTCCCAGTACGTGTGTGTGGTTGTTCTGTATTTCTGAAGTATTTAGCAATTCAGATGTCAAAAGATAAAGGATCAATCTTTTATATGATGTAGTGATCTTAAAGCTTGACCTTAACCTTCAAGGTCAAGCCTCTTTGTTGTTACTCGCGAAACAACGTCTTAAATAGATTATCATCATTAATAGATTACCATGTGTGTCAAATTAATTCAAAGTCCTGATATCTATAAGTATATGATAAATTCTATCCTATGTATTCCCCTATCATCTTCCTTCATATGGATTTCAGGTTTCCACGTCAACCGAAGATTATAGATTAACCCATTTATGCCTAGTGGACTCTCCCATCCTTCTAAATTGGATCAATTTAATTCCAAAATTAGGGATGTCTAGTATATGCATTTCTATATTAAAAATATTTCTTTAAGAAATTCCTTTAAGCAAACAGCGCAGACCCTGATGAGACACCGCATCATGCGGCGTCTCATCTGGGTCTACGCTGTTTGCCAAGGCCTTTTTTCTAGACGCTAGGCATGAATGGGTTAAAGCTCCGTCAAGCCTGTCAAAGAGGGTAATTGCCTAGAATGGCTTAGTAATGTTTTAATTACGTTTTCAATATAGTCACGGGGAGAATAATAATAAAAAAGCCATCATAACGACCCCGCATCGTGTCTGCGTCTTAGTCATATACTTGCAGCTTGTGTTTATCAAGGCATGTTAATAACTCTAGAGTTAAATGTTTTTAACCCGCTTGATTTTTCTAAGATTTTAAAGACTTTTCTAATGTTTAATTAAAAGATCACGGACTTTTTCAGAAGTAAGAAAGTCATAAGCCTGTATAAAAACTATTGTTATCTGTTGTTGCTGCCTTCAGATTTCATATGAATGACCTTGAACACGTGATTCCCTTCGTTCTGATCGGGAGGCGGAAACCTACAACGGGCGAGGCATGGTCAGGGGTGATAACCCCCAAAAAGGGTTAGGGTAAGTGTTAGGGTTAGGGGTCGGGTTAGGGTCAGGGTTGGGTTTAAGCTTACCCAAACCCTAACCCGACCCCTAACACTAACCCAAACCCTAACCCTAACCCTCCAACCCCCTCTTACCATACCATGCCTCGCCCGTTGTAGTTTTCCGCCTCCCGTGATCGGGCTGCTCTTCGTACTTCCCGGATGTTGCAACTGCTGTCCTGCTGTTTCGTGTATTTGCTTTCGGCCTCTGCAAACGGACATCTTTTAACCACATTTTCCTAGAGCGAGGCTCATATCTTACATATGATTTTCGTATCTGTCATTTTCTCGCTGATGATATTTGCATTATGTATAAAGAAGATAATGTGTTAGTAGATTATTTTAATCAGTTATATTTAAGATGTATTTACAATTTGTGGGAAGGTGTCACGAATACATCGGCGTTACATCGTGGTCATAAACATGTTTAATAACATCGTTTAAAAGGCACAGCTGTAGTTTGTACAGTTGAGCGAGTATTCAAATATGGTGCATACATAACTTCCTAACAACCTATTTTCCGTTACAAATTGTTAAAAAGTGCAAAAACAGTAGTTCTGAACATATTCATAATATAGTATATTATATCTATTTTACTTTGCAAACACACAAATCATATAATCTAGAACCAACATTGTTTGTTCTGTATCGGTCATTCCTTAAATCGTCCACGTGTGTTAATTTTAAACAAATGTAACGTGCATACATGGCTTACAGTCTATGTTCATGTTTTAAGCGAATAAATGCAGTGTTCGACACTAACTATACTGAGTAAGGAGTTTTTTGGACTCTCGACACTTACTATACTGAGTAAGGAGTTCTTTGGACTCCCTTCTTCTGAAATTTAGGAGTCCGATCATACTTCATGTGGTCCAAACATTATATCACTTTTTAAATACCGTATATTTTGGGAGTAATAACACATGTTAACCATAAATTAATAAATCGTCTTTCATGTTTGGTTTCAGATCGAAGTTCTAAGTGGCTGCTGTTCAATATTTGTTATCATTTGTTATTTTAGATTGCTTATTTAACTTATTTAACAAATGCCATTAATATTTAAGCTTATTATTGTAAGTTTAAAAATATTACTTTTTTATAATGAAATTTATATATATGCTTGCTTGTTGATCCTCGGGATTGGTCGATACAGCCGATTACTTTATATATTTTCCCCATAATTTGTAACACAATAAAACAAAGCCAACAAACTGCAACAAAGCCCCTGACATTATCTATTGCTAGTGGCATGGGGTTATTTACGCACAACTGATTCACATTCGTTGCCATCCTCAGTGCATTGGGACCGTATAACGTGCAATGTGTAAACAATTACGGGTATTGTGATGAATGTTTATAGTGAATAGACACTGTTAAGCGAAAGTTATCGATATTAACTACACAGGTCTTCATCAATAATTTCAGTCCCGGGCTGTGGCAAGTTTTAACCTAAAGGGACATGATCTGAACAACTGTAGCAGAGAACTACCATAAAACTAAAGATGCGAAATAACAAGCCTCTGGGCACTGCTGTTTCAGAAAAGAAGACTTTCAAAGTTTTCACTAAATATATATAATTAAACAAGTAACGCAAGGTCAATTATAACCCAAGATGGATGATTTAAACATAGTTGTTAGAGGACCAGAATACGATGTTAAACAAAAACTAATTCCCTGCCCTAACCTTTTGAGAGAAAACTTTTTTTAAATATGTAATTCTTCATACATTTCTTCTACATTGAGCGTGGCCAGTTTTTACCCATGGGACGATATTTAAAAAAAATTGGTAGAGGACCAGAATAAAATGATACATGCCAAAAACCAAACCTCTTGGCCTTGCGGTTTTAGAGAAGACATTTTAAAGTGTTTGCTCCAAACATATAAAGCAAGAAACCCTCAGAGAGGGGCCACTTTTCAACCCATGGGATTATTTCAAAAAACTTTTTTTAAACTTCGGAAGATCAACAAGAATGACTTCTATATAATCCCTTCCAAAACTACTTTCAACTTAAGTCTGTTGGAAGGGACTGAAGCAATTTCAAATTCAGTTGAAATATCATGAGTACAATTGTTGTGATAGCTTCATTATGATTTGGCAAAACATTTGACTTCTAGATTGTTCACAAAGTTTCATAACACTCACATAAGAAAAATATCTTAGCCCACTGGCACTCATATTTTTCAGTAGACCTGAACCATTTTCAAACTCAGCAGATATACCATTAGAAAAAGCGTTCTGATCAAGTTTCGTGAGGATTAAGGTAAACATGTAACTTCTGAAAAGTTCCGA
This sequence comes from Dreissena polymorpha, assembly GCF_020536995.1. Classification (NCBI taxonomy): domain Eukaryota; kingdom Metazoa; phylum Mollusca; class Bivalvia; order Myida; family Dreissenidae; genus Dreissena; species Dreissena polymorpha. The sequence continues at coordinate 15,439,363 of NC_068358.1, read as the reverse complement.
AACATTTTATTTAATTTGACAAAGCAACCTAGTTTTTGAACGCAGTTAAGTAATTTACCCAATGGTCATTTAGACCGATTTCTTGCAGTGTTTCGTGAATATTGGAAATAAATGTTTTCTCTATAGTGTTAACAACGGACAATGCAGGAACGATGATTAACAATCGGTAAATGTAATCATATAAGCTCACCGTAAGCAAGTTGTGCTCAATTGATCTAATATAGACTCTTGCTTAGTACATGTGTGTAAGCTATGACAGAGCACTGTGAACAGGGTTTTTATTGAACTATTTTGTTAATAGACTCGGGTCCTTTGCTTTCCAAGCTGTTTGATTAAAACTCCTAAATGCAATTTCTTTTTTAGTTGCTTACATACACTGCAAAATTGACAAAGTATTTTCATCATAATAAAACAATAATAAGTATAAAAAATGCATCTTCTGACAACAAACTTGTTGACCAGACAGGGGTTTTCATAGGAAAGCAGAAAAATACTTATTCAAGTGCATAGTACAAATGATATTGTTCTTGTTTTCTATATGCTTTCGACATGACTTAGTTTTGATTGAACACTTCTCACTACCAACAGACCAGCTGTCTATAATCTTCCTTGTTAAGAAGAACTCTTACAGCTCTCAAACAGTAGTTGAAGTGTGAGGTCATGACGTGGTATTAACAACTTCATTCTGCGGTATGTAGAGGGTGAGTATTACATTATTACAATTTAAATGTGCCAATAAACAAATGAAACTGAAAGTTTTTATAGACAGTGATCGCCAATGACTATTCTGAGTAAAATTTTCTTTGTGCAGACATTTTGATTTTGCGAAACAAATAAATAAACGAATGGATTTTTTGTATAATTCACAGATAATTTTGAAGGAGTCTGACGGACTTCCTTGACATAAAAACACGGAGTCTGAGTCTCATTTCCACGAAACTGACAGTTAGTGTCGAACACTGTAAATGTATAGGAGGTCTAAAGCATATTCAAACATAAAAGCAAACTAGTATATTTCGTGTTGATGTTTTAAATTAAAAAGTAATCAATCTTTACAGTCCTCTCAACATTTAAACGCAACGTAAGACTTTTAACTGTGCATTTTTGTAATAAGTAAGTTTGCCCTTTGTGTGTATATAATAGTATATATTATAACATGTAAAGAACAAAAATCTGAAATAAAAATAATGTTTTTAAGTTTTTTTTTATTGCACATGCATACAATTATTTCACACAGTGGATAAAAATCACCAGTGACCGATAATTATAAAGCACAGAGTCGTCATTTACAAATTACAAATGTTACTATCTATTGACCTATGATGGTATGAGACACGTTCTGGATAAACTGGGCTTAATGCATGTGCGCATATGTCTATTCGGGACAAGACAGATATTAGACCGATGGAAATACGGATGAACGGAAGGACGGACAGACAGTTTAAATTATAGGCGATTAGACGTCCATTATGATTCTAGTATAACCTCCTTTACTTTTTACCGGTGGTATTCAACATAATGAAATTGTTGTTGATCAAACTGTTGATCCAGCTATTTAAAATAAGTATTTGTATGTATAAAATAAAAATGCAATACAATATAAATACCTGATTGACAGCGCAGCGTGTGCAACTGACAGAGGCGACCAAGATACTTCTGGACTGCCATCCGGCCTTCATCACCAGCGTACGGGGCGTTCTAGAGATCAAGGTAGATCCCGATGTGCATTGTCTTATACCATGCTAAAGAGTTATGTTTAACGTTGCAATTGGTATTTTTGCGCCGTAACAAACATAATATGAAACATTTCATAACTAAACCTGTATTATGGTGTTAACTGCTGCGTGAGCGCACCATTTACGAACATGGATGTTGAATTGCGGTATAACAATCACTGACGTCACTATTTCTGGCTTCTTCGTATGTTGTTGTTAAATGGTATGTACGCGCACCATCAACCAAGCAATGACATAAATGTTGCATAGTGTTATCAATAACGTGACTTTTTCTGGTTTCTTCTTCCCATTAACTCCATGGAGCAAACATCGCACTTTGACTATACAAGGAGTGTTGGGCCTAGGTAAAACCAGTACTTTTTGTCTTTATGTGAGATCTAAAGAACACTTCATGAATATATCTAGTTCTGGCTACTATAACTTTAAATGTCGCTGTTTATGATTTTTGACTGGCGCGACTTTATAGTTATGGACCAACCCCATTAGGAAAGTCAACCAGAAATTCCCGAAAAGTTGACAGTTAACAAAGACCGGTCCAAAACAGCAATCGCACATTCTCGGCCCTTTCCGTCAAACAACGGATAAGTACCTCGAAGGAGATAGTATGAATACACATTTCGGAAGCGGTATTGCGGTCTACCTACGTGGGCCTACGCGAATCAAAATTACATAGTAAAAACAAACATGGCCGGTTTTGCGAGTTGTTCGCATTTTGCAAAGATGAAAATGGGGATTTTCTATGCTCTGAAGCCAGAGCAAGTACAAACTCTACAGGAATTATGGACGCCATCGTTGTTATTGTTTTTGTTGTTGTAACATTCTTAGAATGGTATCACGTGGGCGGACTACTTTCAACCCGTATTTCTCCCGAGTCCGATTATGATAATCTGCGAGGGGTACCGAATGCCAAAACAGCTTTTAGGTTACAGTATACTAAATAACCGTTTCGTGTAGGGCTGTACTCTCTAAAAAAATGTCATAGTTGATTCGAAGGCATGTTGTACACTTTAAACTATTGTTCTGGTTTAATCTTTTGGAGAATGTAGTAGGGCATAAAAAGATGATCACTACTAAATCCCTGAAATATGATAAACTTAGACACTTTAGTAAAACATTGCACTGAAAAAGGTTACATTCCACTAGAAAACGACCGGGATTTTTTTTGCAAAAACAGTCGATTTTGACTTTTGACAAGTTCTTTTTTGGTTCGTACATGACATATCTTTTTTATTGCACAAATCGACTCCGCTTAGAATGGCCTTTAATAAAAGGTATGGTTATGGGGGTCTCTATGTGCAAAATGTTGCATTTATTTTCGCTTAAAGATGTCGCTTTTACATTGAATTATACAGGGAAACTATTTAGTATATTATGACCTTTTTAAATGCAGTTATTGGCCCATTGTGTACACACCGGTCTTACTGACCTGTGTACTAACGCGCAAGGAATTGTGGGTAGCACTTCTTTTACAAGTGGAAAGTAAAAGCGAAAGTAAGTCAAGTAATCGTGCTTCTGAAAATCGCTATCAGTCTTAATAGAGATTCAAAATTTAAACAACATTCCATTTTAAACACATATTTTACACCGTTTTTCTCATTATAAAAAATATTCATTCCTACGCGCAACTATTTTGGCGGAAGCACAAATCCCCAAATCAGGGGAATGTGATGCGTCCTAGCATAGAGGTGAGAATAACGTAGTGACGTCACCATCTATGTATAGAATGGTTATTGGCCCAAATCAACCACTTGATCGGAAATACTAACATTTTTCACATTTAACTGATATATTCTTTCGCAAAATACTATCTTAAACATTTAAAATTTATCTATTCTGCTCTTACATATCGAGAGAAACAGCGATGTGACAGACGTCCTCATTCTATACATAGATGGTGACGTCACTACGTTATTGTCACCTCTATACTAAGACGCATCACATTCCCCAGGTTTCGGGAATTATAATTCCGCCAGAGTAGTTCTGCGTATGAATGAAAATGTTAATAATGAAAGAAAAATCGTTTTTTAGTGTGTGTGTAAAACGGAATGTTGTTTAAAGAAATGTTATTTAATTGTATTTAAATGTGATTTTGAATCTCTATTAAAAGTTTAAAACTGATAGCGATTATCAGAAGCACGATTACCTCACCTACTTTCGCTTTCACTTATAAAAGAAGTGCTACCCACAATTCCTTTCGCGTTAGTACACAGGTCAGTAACACCGGTGTGTACACAGTGCAGACTTCCTTGAAATGCGAATCTCCTGAGATTTCACGGTCATATGACGTTATTTCTATTTTTAGTAACATACCATGTGCTAAAGTGTTTTCAAATTCAGAATTACATTTCCCGGTATTTTAGATTATTCTGGCTTGTTTTGTAAACAAATTGTAGTGTAAATACAAACTCAAAGTAAATATTATTTAAAGCTACCTGATTCACAATGAAATCAGTCTAACTCTTATAATCCACCAGACGTAAGTTGTTAATCACAAATAATAGATTTAAGAAAACGAAAGTAATGTTTACAATTTCAGCAAAACATGTCAAGGTCGATCCGAAAGTATCCAAATGAAAACTCGTCACGTGACAAAGCGACAATGGCGTCAAAATTGTGAATTTCAGACTGATGAGAGTTATTTTCATCTATTGTAAGATGCGTTTGAACCATTTGAACCTTAAAATAATACCCGATGCAGTAATTTATATTAATTCACCAATATATGCAGAAATGTATCCAAGAAAATGAAGTGTACGCTGAAGTTCCTTTAGCTAGAATATATCCATCACGCAACGGCAATCTCACTATTTCTTCGTGGAATGGCTCATATATAATTATCTCCGTTGTCTCAGAAACGTATGACCTATTGCTTTATTTGTATATGACATTAATTTTAAAAAGCATTTTTCGTCGATTTACATGAAGCAACAATTCCTTCTGCGTGTAGACAAAACTTCGCAGAAATTTCTCCACTATATGTGGTAATCTGCAATTGTTTCTAAATATTTCAGGGTAAAGGTCAAATGGTGACGTATTGGCTTGAAGGTATGACGTCATCACGGATGGAACCATTAGCATCACGTCCTTGAAGCAGTGGGCAGGACAAGGAGGCTTTAATCAACGATTTATTATTTGTTATGCCTAGTCATAGTGTTATTGTGCGTCAGTAGTCGACATTCAATTTGTGACAAGTTGCCATTAATTCCGGGCACGTTGAACCTCGATTATGTACCTTGCTGATTTATGCACGTTGGACTCCTATTCTACATTCAAGTGTGCAAGCTTCAAAACAAGGCGATATAAAGTGGCTCTATTACTTAGTTATTATTGAACATAATGATGAGCACATATCTGTCAATAACCTTTAAGTTAATATTCTCATATATAAAATAGAGCTTCATGACTAAATATACCCGGACCGCATTGTCAGGACAACAGCTTTGTCACTTGCAGCAGACAGGTCCATGGCATAGACCATAGTCCAAGGGCACATAACTAAGACGAACATGGATCACTGCATGTTAAGTATGAGTCTTGCAAATCTGCCTTTCATATTGATGAAATGATATATTTTAAGTTTCACTTCAATTGCAAGAGAAATTTGGGAGTAATTCGCTTAACCTTCAACTTAAAACATTGTATGCTTCGGTCATAAAAATGCTTAAGTTCAAGGCATGTAGCTGTAGAAAGAACTTAAGTGCCTTCAGCACTTTGATTTTATATTACGAAATGTATGACTACATCGTGTGACGTCATTACTCTGACAAAACACACCAGTTTGAGTTAAATTCTCTGGATTGTTTCGGACGTGATGTTTTTAAACAGTAAGGCACTGAGTATGAAAAAAATCACCTGCACATCCACTTCATGCATAGGCGGATCCAATTAGGGGGGGGGGGGGGGGGGCGGGCGGACGCGGCGTACGCCCACGGTAAAATCGCCAAAGTAAAGTCAGTTCATTAGATGTTTCACACTTAACTAGATCTGAAACACCTATTTAAACTTACTATGCACTTTTTTGGCATTATAAGAAAGTACTTTGATGAAAGTACATAAGGCGTGACATGCTCGAGAAGTGGTTGTCAACGCCTTCAAAATCACTAAAATCGTGGAGCTTCCAAAGGGCTTCGCCCCCCTGGACCGCATAGCAGGGCTTTGCCCTGCACCCACCAGGGGCCGTAGCGGTCCCCTGGACCTCCAGCAAATCTTTCAATATCCCGCCCCCCCCCCCTAACCAGAAATCCTGGACCCGCCCCTGTCATGGAAATTACGTTAAAGTTCAATTAAATTGTTTGTGAAATGTGTTAGGAAATTCACTCCACAAACTTTTATCATTTTATACTTGCCATGAACATTGCGAGTTCAATGGCACAAAACTCAGCAACATATGAATTATTCGGCATGAAAATGTTGTCTTGAATATTAACAATCCATGGTGATTATATGTTTAAAGCTTCAGTTTAATTGCTTGAGAAATGTAGAAGAAGTTTGCTCCACAATCGTATGAGATTTTTTTTGGAGACAGACATACACGGGAGACGGGTGATGCTCCCCAAAGTTTTTTTTTGTCACAATATTGCACTATATATTCAGATAAAAGGAAACGTCTTGAGGGCACAGTAGTTGGGGGGACAATAATTTTGTTATAGAAAATTTCAAAGGGGCATAACTCTGTGAAAAATCATTCGACCTGAACCCGATGATAATATGCACATCTCCTCTTGGTAGTGAAGCTTTCCATAAAGTTTCATTGAATTCCTGTCATTAGTTGCTGAGAAATAGCCCGGAAAAAAATTGTGCACGGACGGACCGACGAAGCGGCGACTATATGCTCATCTCCTCTTGGTAGAGAAGCTACCCATAAAGTTTCATTGAATTCCGGTCATTAATTGCTGAGAAATAGCCCGGACAAAAATTGTGCACGGACGGAAGGACACACGCACGGACAGACGAAGCGGTGACTCAATGCTCCCTCCAACAAAATTTTGGGGGAGCATAAAAATCAATTAACCAACTAACAGACAGTGTGCCTGAAATATGCCCCTTTTTTAACTTTGTGTGCTGGGGCATAATAACCTTTTAACCCTATCCCCCATAAGATGCAAAGTGAAAATGGCTTTTGCAGACAGCATAAAACCAGAACAGCCTGCGAGTAACTCGCAGTCTGTTCAGGTTTAATGCTGTTTGCTGCTCATCAGTATCTAAGGGTTGGAAATGAAGCCTGAACAACCTAAATCTAGTAAGAAAGGTTTTTAATTACATGTTACTTTCTTAGGGACTACAAATGCGTGAAAAAACGCATCAAAGGGGTAAAGGATTAAGGTCTGTAATGTAAAACAAATCAAAGTGTGTGCATTATTATGGTCACACAACATCCTCTATGGCGCCCAGTCCACATTATCCTAACAAATGTTGGCATGTTAGGGTTGCATAGTATTCTTTTACACAATTCCAAAACCTGTGTATCATGTTTCCTTCTAAGGTTTGACCTGGTGAACTATTTTTTGGATGCTCTTGACCTAGATTCAAACTAGGCCAAGATATTTTGTAATATCCATTTTGACAAAGTTGCATCAAGATTGAGTTATAAATGTGGCTTCTGGAGTTACAACCATGTACTCCTAAGATTTGACCAAGTGACCTTGTTTCTGAACTTATGTGACCCAGATTTGATCTAAATATAATTATCATCATGATAATCATTCTGCCCACGTTTAATTGAGATTGAGCCATATATGAGGCCCCTGGTGTGGTAACCTACTGTTAAGAAATATATAAACCAGACTAAAACCTGGCCTATCTATTGTAAAGAGAAACTTTCTGAACAAGTTTTATTGAGATTTAGTCATGAAAGTGGCTTGTAGATTGGTAATAAAGTTCTAAGTTTGACATCTTTACCTAGTTTTTTAACACAAGTGATCCAGATTATAACTTGGTCTAGATCTTGTAAAGATAAACATTTTGGCCAAGTTGCATCATAACAGAGTCATTATTGAAAACTCTAGAGTGGTATTAATTTTTTTTTATAGATTTATCCAGGTTACCTAGTTTCTGGAACACATGACCCAGATTTAACTCGACATAGATATTATCATTATACAAATTCTGACTTATTTTCATCAAGATTGAGTCATACATGTGGCAACTAGACTGGTATAAAGGTTTGAACTGGTGGCTTAGGTTTTGAACGCAAAAGCCCCAGACTCTAACTCAGCTTAGATATTGTCTAAATAGACATTCTGACAAATTTTCATCAAAATAGGAAGAACAAATTTGACAATGCACAACAAACAAGGCCGGACATAGGATGGCCCGTGAGTATGTTAAACTTTCTTTAAAAGCAATATAAGCAGTAACCTTACTATATTCCCAAAATTCCTTAAAAGTTTTAAGAATGAACAGGTTTTGATCAAAGACTGATTGGTAGTGCTAACAAAACATGTTGTATAAATATTTATAAAGAAAGTTATAAACGGGGGCTCATTTAAAGTGTGGATAAAGCTAATAAAATGGTTCAATAAAATGTATTACTGAGTGTATTTTCATATTGTAACTGTTCTTTAGTTATGGATAAATTGCATTATTGCTCCTAAATACTCCTTATCTTAACAGCATGACGTATAACTTGGATCAATTTATTTCCAAAATTAGGGATGTCTAGTATATTTATTTCTATATTTAGAATATTTCTTACAGAAATTCCTTTAAGCAAACAGCGTACCCCCTGATGAGACTCCGCATCATGCGGCGTCTCATCTGGGTCTACGCTGTTTGCCAAGGCCTTTTTTCTAGACACTAGGCATAAATGGGTTAACAAACTCAAACAAATCGATGTACAATCTCTGCACAAAAGCACAAAATTATGTCAGATGCAGATACAAATATTTATTTTTAAAGTTTAAAATTATATGACAATACAATATGACAACACATACATGTACACACAAAATAATGTTTAGTTAGCCCACTAAGAAATTCTACCTGGAATAACCGTAATATAAATAAATGAAATGCAACAGAAATACAAGTTTCATATTATTGCACAAAACAGACAAGCACAAATCACAAATAGATAACTCTTCCACCATATAAAAAAGCTTATCTCGGAGTTTTTCTTTCTACTATAAAATAGCTTACATTAAAAGAAACTATATTTCAAATAAGGGATGGCGAAGTTCATATTCAAATACTAGTACTTGGATATGAAAGTGTTCAAATATTTGATCATCCGAAATTACAAAATCATTATTACATACAAAAGAATATACTTATTAAGCTGTAACAATATTCACTATAAGCATCAATTCTCAAAGGATTTTCCCCTAAAATGAAAAAACCAAGCATAATGCATTACACTTCAACACCGTTATTTCGAAGTAGTCGGGACTGTTAAAAAAACTTCGGATTAACGATTATTCGAAATAAACATTTGACAGAAGACTTCTTTGATTCTGTAAAAAATAAATCGTGGAATTCACATGGTTCGGTTACACGCTTACTGAAAAGCGTAAACTAGTCAGATAGCAATAGATTTCCAATTGTAACAAACGGAGGAATAAAACGCTTATTTTTCTTGTTTTTATTTTTGTCTTATTACAGAACATATAAAATATAATAATTAGCTCAAATTATCAGACGTACATACATATTAATACATTTTCGGAAATTAATTAACATTTTTTTAAACTAATATGCGATGTCTCTCTGAACACCGGCGTTCGCGCAGACGACAAAGGTGTAATTATCGGCTTTTGACGTGCCACGACAAAGGTGTGAAATTATGCTCAGTATTTTGCAGTTTTGACTTCGGATTAAAAATTATTAATAAGGTGCGAATTATAGTGTTGGGACCGACTGAATCACTTCGAATTAACGATTTCTTCGGTTTAACGAAGTACGGATTAACAATGAAATTTTACATTAAACAAAGAAGAACCAATATCGGGACCCGAAAAATACTTCGAAATAACAGTGACTTCGGATTATCGGTGTTCGAAATAACGGTGTTGAAGTGTAATTGAAAAGCATGCATATCAGTTGAATATATTGGAGTCAAACATATTTTATTTTCAGTTGTTCTAATTCTAATCCAGTGGTTTCTTTGTAAATTTGGCTTGTTCCAACCTGGTGAGAGTTTCATCCCATTGCACAAACTGCTTTGACAGAAGGTTGACCTGGTAATTTGTTAAGAATGACAATGAATAGATGTGGAAATGATAGTGTTTAATTACATAGCACATGGTCTGTACTTTGTGCATACATTAAGAAATGGCCATGGCCTGGTGGTAACGTTATGAAACACTGCACTACCAATCCAGAGGTCCAATGGAAATATCTGAAAAGCTTATAGGGTTTCAATTATTTCTGTTCCCGTTGCCACTACAATTTTGGTCTGACGTAAAAACTGAAATAACGAGCATATTGCATATAGGTCTCCAACCACATACATTTTTGTAATAATGATTTTGATAAATTTAGCTAAATAACATGCATATTGACAATATGGGCTTCACCCACATACCAGGTTTCATTAGTCTATCTTTTGTACTTTTTTATTTTATGATGGATGCAGATTTTAATTATTTAAGCAACTATAATATCTTAGAAACCACAATTTTTCTCAGACAAAAAAAACACAAAAAACATGCATATTTCCCATATGGCCCTCAATCCACATACCAAGTTTCATCAACCTTGCAAGAGTACTTTTGAGTTCTCTATAACAGGATCCAGATGTTATTTATTTATTTTTTCTGTTACCATAGTGATAACAATATTTGTCAAACAGAAAAACTGAAATAACCTGTGTATTCCCCATATGGCCCTTTATTTTCATACCAAGTTTCATCATTCTAGCTTAAGGTTACAGATTACTAATTAATTGAAACTCTACCCTCAAATCAATATAATATATATCATCTTGATTTTCAAGACAATATGTTTTCAGTCAAAGACACTCAATATGATTTGATTTTCTTGACCTGTGTGCAGGGAACGCACATGTTCACTAAGAAATCACTGTTTTATGTTTTCAAATTGGAGACTAAAGTGGGAATATTGCACAAAGTCGGTTTGCTTAACTAAAAAGAAGCTAGAAACAAGAGATGTGTTTGTCAAAAACACAATGCCCCCTATTGCGCCGCTTTGATATAAAATTTCGATATATCAATTGGCAGGTTTAGAAATTATCTCCCTTTTAAAGCTTATTACTCCCTTGGATTGTATTTTTTTTAACTTTTTACCTTAAAGGATGACCTTGACCTTTCACCACTCAAAATGTGCAGCTCCATGAGATACACATGCATGCCAAATATCAAGTTGCTATCTTCAATATTCAAAAAGTTATGACCAAACTTTAACAAAGGGTAAAGTTTTAGGAAAGAAAAATACAATGATATTTGACCTTTGACCTTGAAGGATTACCTTGACCTTGACTTTTCACCACTCAAAATGTTCAGCTCCATGAGATACACATGCATGCCAAATATGAAGTTGCTATCTTCAATATTGCAAAAGTTATAAAACTTCAACCAAGGTTAAAGTTTTGGGACAGAATGACAGAGAGACCAAAAACAATCTACCCCCTCTTCTTCAAGAAGAGGGCATACAAATTTCCAAAAGGCATGTCATTCCAAAAGCGCATTGTCTGTAAGTGAATTATTAAAATGAACACTGAAACTAAACATTTCAAACAAAAATACATTTAAAAGAACAATTAAATGGCTTTTTGAATAAAGTACCAAACAACAATAATGACCATTATTTCCAATCTGAAGATTTCACTGTGTGCTTTTCCCAATTTCAGGGTTTTTCACTATTTTTTTTCAAATTAACATGCTACGGGTACTTTCACCAAATTTGCTGAATGTGTGTTCAACTGCAGCTAATGTTTAAGAACTTTTAAATGAATAAAGATGTGAGTTACAACTCTCTCCTACTAGTAAAAAAAAGTATCGTTGAAAACAAAAAAAGAATCGTTGAAAACAAAAAACTTGTTTGACCTTGAGAAAATCTATTATTAGCCTCAGTGACCTTGACCATGACCCCAGTGACCTCAAACCTCATCAAAAGGTAGAGGTCCATGCAAGGTACCTACATGCCAAATAAGTAACAGACCGGTAAAATATTGAAGGCGTTATGAGAAACTGTATCAAAAGTGTGACGGAAAATCTATTATTAGCCTCGGTGACCTTTACCCCAGTGACCTCAAACCACATCAAATGGTAGAGGTCCATGCAAGGTTCCTACACGCCAAATATGTAAGAGATCGGTAAAATATTGAAGGCGCTATGAAAAACTGTAACAAAAGTGTGACGGAAGGAAGTAATTTTCGGGGAGCATAAAAACACTTTCAGTTTAAGACATTTGCTATCCGTTTTCCCAGTAAGTTACTCGCAGTCTGTTCAGGCTTCATGCTGTTTGCTGCTCAACAGTACCTTCAAGCTTGAAATGAAGATTTTTAAACTTGAATCTAGTGAGAAAGGTTTTTAATTATATGGATCTTCTTAGGGACTACAAACGCATCAAAGTGGTAAAGGGCTGACCAAGGGAATTTTTTTAAGGATACGATGCTGTTGTATCGAGTGAGGAGCTCGTACGCCTGTTCAGACATGTGACCTGCCTCGTCCTGCTGCCGTAGCTGTACCTGGCTCAGCTCCTGTAGGCGCCCACCCAGGCCAGGCACCGCTGAAATATACACACTTCCATGATGCTTCACAATAACAGGGGGACTGGGGATATAAACTTTCAATTTGAGGAGCCGTTTCTTATTCTTTAACAATTTTTTATAATTACTATTTTGCAGCCATTTTCTTATTTGGCGAATGGCAGAGAAAGCTCTGACGATTTATTTGTGTTTACAAAGCTAATAAGTTCATCAGTAAAGAAAATTCACTTTCGATGCATTGCCTTAGAAAATTTGTTAATGCACACTTTCCTTATTATGAAAATGGTTTTAATACAAAATGGTTTTAATACAATCTTTGGATATTTTGACACAATGTATATTCCACAAGTGGTTTCAAATCATCATACAAGTTTCACAATCTTAATGAACTCGCTTGCTTATATTCACAAATTGACCAGGCTAGGGGTCTTCTTGATGAACTTGCTTGCTAATATTCACAAATTGACCAGGCTAGGGGTCTTCTTGATGAACTCGCTTGCTAATATTCACAAATTGACCAGGCTAGGGGTCTTCTTGATGAACTTGCTTGCTAATATTCACAATTTGACCAGGCTAGGGGTCTTCTTGATGAACTCGCTTGCTAATATTCACAAATTGACCAGGCTAGGGCTCTTCTTGATGAACTCGCTTGCTTATATTCACAAATTGACCAGGATAGGGGTCTTCTTGGTGAACTCGCTTGCTAATATTCACAAATTGACCAGGCTAGGGGTCTTCTTGATGAACTCGCTTGCTAATATTCACAAATTGACCAGGCTAGGGGTCTTCTTGATTCTTGATGAACTCGCTGGCTAATATTCACAAATTGACCAGGCTAGGGGTCTTCTTGGTGAACTCGCTGGCTTATATTCACAAATTGACCAGGCTAGGGGTCTTCTTGATGAACTCGCTTGCTAATATTCACAAATTGACCAGGCTAGGGGTCTTCTTGATGAACTCGCTTGCTAATATTCACAAATTGACCAGGCTAGGGGTCTTCTTGATGAACTCGCTTGCTAATATTCACAAATTGACCAGGCTAGGGGTCTTCTTGGTGAACTCGCTGGCTTATATTCACAAATTGACCAGGCTAGGGGTCTTCTTGATGAACTCGCTTGCTAATATTCACAAATTGACCAGGCTAGGGGTCTTCTTGATGAACTCGCTTGCTAATATTCACAAATTGACCAGGCTAGGGGTCTTCTTGATGAACTCGCTTGCTAATTTTCACAAATTGACCAGGCTAGGGGTCTTCTTGATGAACTCGCTTGCTAATATTCACAAATTGACCAGGCTAGGGGTCTTCTTGATGAACACGCTTGCTAATATTCACAAATTGACCAGGCTAGGGGTCTTCTTGATGAACTCGCTTGCTAATATTCACAAATTGACCAGGCTAGGGGTCTTCTTGATGAACTCGCTTGCTATTATTCACAAATTGACCAGGCTAGGGGTCTTCTTGATGAACTCGCTTGCTAATATTCACAAATTGACCAGGCTAGGGGTCTTCTTGATGAACTCGCTTGCTAATATTCACAAATTGACCAGGCTAGGGGTCTTCTTGATGAACTCGCTTGCTAATATTCACAAATTGACCAGGCTAGGGCTCTTCTTGATGAACTCGCTTGCTAATATTCACAAATTGACCAGGCTAGGGGTCTTCTTGATGAACTCGCTTGCTAATATTCACAAATTGACCAGGCTAGGGGTTTTCTTGATGAACTCGCTGGCTAATATTCACAAATTGACCAGGCTAGGGGTCTTCTTGATGAACTCGCTTGCTAATATTCACAAATTGATCAGGCTAGGGGTCTTCTTGATGAACTCGCTTGCTAATATTCACAAATTGACCAGGCTAGGGGTCTTCTTGATGAACTCGCTTGCTAATATTCACAAAGTGACCAGGCTAGGGGTCTTCTTGATGAACTCCATTGCTTATATTCACAAATTGACCAGGCTAGGGGTCTTCACAAATTCTGTTAAAAACCTCTGATATTAAGCAATTTTTAGCATGTGCATGTTTAAAAATAAATTACGCAAATTTTAGCATGTTCATGTTTGAAAAAAAATCTCAGACATATATCAAGCGTTTTTACTTTACAAATTTATTTTATTTATTGGGGGAGAGGATTGGCTTTGATTGTTTATGGCCGAACGTCGTTAATCTACATTCATAAACAATATGATTCAGAACTTGTAATAAGTTTCTATCCAAGGTAAATTATAGTCAATAAGATTGTTTGCCGAGTGACTGAGCGTCATATCACCAACAATTTCCTCTGTGTTAATACTGCCCTACAACTGCTTTTAAAATAAAAACAGAAGTGACATAAGCGTCAAAAACAACACCATTTTCCTAGGTGTCATTGAAGTAATGGTATTAAAGGAGAAACAACAGTTGGCATGTCGGACCGAAAGTGGTCAATTTTATTTGATAAAAATTTTATTTCATAAATATACAATCCGCTACAATGCAACATAATTTAATGAAGAGGACAGAATAACTTGAACCCCCAACGAAAAATGCTTTGCAAAATTAATATTTTGGGCTATTGAAATCGCATTAATGAAAAAACTTCTAAAGGGGGTCCAAATAGCAGAAAAAAATATTCTAAAGGGGGTTCTTTTTTTGTAAAATTAACTTCTGAAGGGGGTTGGTTACTTTTGAAAGTGCCTTCCTGGTGGTGGGACATAATTATGTTTTACTGGAATAGCCCTTAAGAAACCCCATAGTGACAACGTTGCAAGAATTTGTGTTGAACAATTTGTTAAAGATATTAAAATACACTAGAGCACAGCATGGTATTGACTATTTTATTAGACCAAGAACAATTGGGCACTACACTATTATATCAGCCTACGAAATTGCTTTTTGAGAATTGACCTAAATAACAGACCTAGGATGCTAATATATGCAAAGATGCATATAGAGAATACTATGTTAGTGTGATTGTGTACTTAAGTTTATCCCACAAGTGAAGAAAGGTTTACATGGCGAGGCTTGACGAGCCTTGTAAGCCTTTCTGAGATGAGTGGGATAAATTTAAGTACACAATCGCACTAACATAGTATTCTATTTATCCTACAATATATTTTTTATTTAATTTACTCCTGATGCAATTAAAATAGTCATCTTTAATTGATAAAATAGAAGCAAAAAAACACATTAAATTTACTGAATCTAACATTGCGTAGTAATATTAATTGTGATCTTTCCCATTTACGGAACTCGAAATAGTCCTTAAGAATTCCACACAAAAGAAGAGAAACGAGACAAAATATCGCTATACTCCTCGATTCAATTTTAATCAGCGTTCCAAATGTAACACACTAAAGTAGAACACAGACGGTTGTGTTCAAACTACAATTCTTGTTTAACCACTGTAAAATACCAAAAACAAACATGGCTGCCATTTTGAAATTTACAAAATGTGTAGACACCTGCGTGAAGCATGATTCAGCATTTATCCCCGCCGATATTGTTAATTTTAGTCTATAAACAACTCTTCTTTTTACACTCTTTTAACGTACTGACATACAAAGTAAAACATCTACTGGTTATTGTTCTACTCACCGAAGTTGTGTAAAAACCATGATTATTTTCGTAAAGTTTAATTTGCTTCCATGACGAGTTAAAATTTTGAACACATTTCTTCATCGCAATCCATCTTTTCCATTTTAAAGCACTGGATGTCAGCAGGCAATTCTTTGTGGATAGACATTCTTTGATCGACTGACAAAGGAACGACTTATTCATCAAAGAAATTACCCTTTTAATTTAATATCGATTTCCTTCAAAAAGTTAAAGAACAATTCACTGACACTTTCTTAAATTTAATCCATCAATTGTTCAACAAAGCATCGTGTTATTCGAGTACATTCGACATTTTAACGAAATCGAAAATGGAGTCTCACCAGTTTTATTCCAGTTTTATATCCCAACACTGTTATTCACATTCATAATATGATAATAATCCATCGTAAACACACACAATAATCGTTTGATGCTTAAAAAATATTTAGTTGTTAAATAAAAACCCTCCAGGTCCGAATTTATGTTGTCCTTAAATCCAAAGCGTCTAGCTAATTTCGTCATTTAAATTACGTCACACGAGATATGTCATAAATTGCGTAATCAATTGAATGAAAATAAAAGTACGGAAAGCTGGTTCTTCATAAATTTTAGTGAAGAACCAAAGTAGTATTATAGTATGACTCAAAACCTGTGCCCATCTATAATTTAGTATAAAAGTAAGATATATATTATAGATGTTAATACACGGCTGAGCCGGGCCGGGCAGTGATAATCTGCCCCAGGTCGCAAACCATGGTTATGCCCCCTGGGGGCAGATTATCACTGCTCGGCCCATCTCAGCCGTGTATTATCCTCTAAATAATCCATCGTAAACACACACGCTCGTTAACTCGTTAAACGACTGCGTACCCAATGACCTGAATGACGCAATCAGGGATGAAAGGCAAAAAAAAAGTAGTCCCTATGTACATGTTCTAAAAATAACCGTGGAGAAAACCTTATCTTAAAATAACCGTGGAGAAAACCTTATCTTTTCTTTATGAGTCGTATTTGTTCTATAAAATCATTTAGCTGTAGGATAAAATGATTTTTGTTATACTATATAAGAATAAATACAACTTTGATAGTAAATAAAGCCTCGCCCTGGGAAGACAGAGATTTATAATGTACAGGTTAATCAGGGACGACACTTTCGCCTATACTTGATTTGCTCTAAGAAGCGAATTCCTTTGTGAAAAACCATAAGAGCCGAAAGTGTCGTCTCTGCCGACTGCACAGGCTGCGACAACACTTTACGCACATGCATTAAGTACAGTTTTCCCAGAACACAACTCATTTGCTATGTTAAGTAGTACCTTTGATGTGTTCACTGTCCAGGGACCCCTTCAGTTGCTCCAGGGTCTCCAACCTGGCAGACTGCTGCAGCAACAGATCCTCCTCTGTAACATTCATACATGTATAAGTCACATTTTGCGAATATGGGCCTTATTCACTATGCATCCAGCGTAGCTCCAGACCAGCCTGCAAAAACACACAGTCTGTTCTTAAGCTACCATGTCGGCTAATGAGAACACTAAACTTTGCAAGACTTTATAGCAGACAGCGTAGCTCCTTACCAGAATGCACAGAACACTGGCCAGATAAAGCATATCGCATAAAACCAGTTTTTGCATGACACTGTTGATATAAACTGAACAACTGGGGCACCTGAAAAAACTTACCCGCAAGAATGACCTCCACTTTGGCATCGTCTGACAAAGTCATTTCATCTGCCTTTGCAGGGTCCAAGCAATCCTGTAGCTCATTCACTGGAAACACAAATATTGCAAGTGTTGAAGAGACAAACAAACATTAATGAAGAACAAAACCTACTAACAGAAATTAAAAAAAATTATATATTGATTATTGTATTCAGTGACTAAGATATATTTTATTTTATGCTTTCCAGTGGTTTATAGAGAAATATCAGTGAAATAAAACTGATTTTTAACTGTTTCACGCAGTGAAAAATAACAGTGAAAATTATCGATAATTTTCACTGTTTTACTATGACGTCATTATTCCAGCGAAATTCTCCAGTTAAAATCTTTTACAGTATAAATAAGCAGTGAAAAAAAAGGATTAAATAAAAAGAAAATTTGTTGGATTCGATGGAATATTGATTTTAATTAACTCATTATCATAAAACATATTTTTTCATTGGTGGCTGCGCCACTCCGGAAAATATTATTTTTTATGATCACACGTAAATTAAAATCGATATTCCATCGAATCCAACAAATATCTTCTATATATAATATGCTTTCTGGTGGTTAATAGAGAAATGTCAGTGAATTGTAACTGATTATTCACTGTTTCAAATAGTGAAAATTAACAGTGAAAATTATCGATAATTTTCACTGTTTTACTGTGAAATGACGTCATTCAATGTATTTATGAACAACACTATAATATTTGGAATAGTCGAACATACTTATAATCACAAATAACTTTGATTAAAATATTTTGCATGTAGTAGGAATTCAATTCGGGATTCAATGTTTACCTCTACACTATAGCAGGGCTTAACACTAACTTTTTTTCAACTAGCCCATTCGGGCTAGTAAATGCAGAACCTACTAGCCCTGACCAATCTTTTATGTGCCCCGACCAAAGTATTATCAAAACCTTTATATTTATCATTTAACTTGTATTTTCTTGTGCGTGGAGATGCGCAATTATGATTCAATCATTCTTATTAGCTTGCCTTACTAATGCTAATGAGTAATGAATTCAATATTCATCTACTTAAGACATCTATTTGTAATCTTCACGCCATTTCGGGAGAAATTTCCATGTTGTTTTTTCCCTCATACTTTCTCTTACTTTCCTCCTTCCCTTTTTTTTTCTTATCCGAGGAACCCCCATCCCCACCCGTAAAGTCAAACTTAAACAACGACATGAACGTTAAAACCTTTTTACATAGATTGCTACGGTTGCCCTCTGACAACAAACGGTAAGTGAATCTTAGGTGTCGCAAAATAACAAAAATAACGTGTTACGGAAGTCGTAACAATTGTAGCAAGGTTAACTCTGTACTAAAAGCCTGGATCGACCATTAATATTAGTTTTGCTAATTGAATTGCATAAAAAAGATTGTCAAAACACTTCTAATCGATCAAACGAATTAAAATTATTTAAAATTGATTAATAAATAATAATTTTATATAAACTTTTTGTTAATGTCGAGTTTTATACCTTCATCGAACCCGGACAATCCTGGGCAATCCCGGCTTTTAGTTTAAAGCGTATTTTTATCGAGAAAACACGTCACTTCGAGGAAACCAATCAAAACCGTATCTAGCGGAATTCTGTTTAAAAATAGGTACTGACGTGTTTTACTAGGAAAACCGCCGGGGATTTTCTGAATTGTCAGCCTCTTTTTGATTGCAATCAGGGGGTTCCAAAATTATTTCGAGTTACGATCTGTTTGTAGTCTCCGACTTCACTCTGGGATTTAATTGTCATCTGTATTAAGATTTTTGCATCTTTCAAAAGCTTATTTAAAACGCAGTTTATTGATATAGAACACATAATCCCGCCCAAAATACACACGACCGGTCGGGCATGTTACTGGGACATTGGCTAGCCCGGACCTAGGTACAGGCAGTGAATGTCGTTCGGACGTGCCTTAGTGTTAAGCCCTGACTATAGTGTAATATACACTTCTGAGTTGCATATTACAACCACTGTCTTGTTTTGGTTGTAATCAAATTATCATCATTTTATGCACATATTTGGAAACAGTTGGAGCTGACGGAAATCTTCGAAATATTACACAAAGTTAATAACATTTAAAATTCTTGAGATGTCATAGGTTCATTTACAAACTAAACTTACGTCTTTCAAAGATCCTGTTGATTTTCTTCTTGCCTGCAACAGACTTGCCTAGTCTGGTCTGTACATTGGCTAGCGTGTCGGTACACTGTGACAGCAAACAGCAGTACAATTATTCACTGACATTGTTTAAAACTCCCTGTACAACGCAATTTTTGCTAGGGAGCACTACTGCAGCATTGATTGAAATTAAGAACGTTTGAAGGCTTGAGAAAATATGTCTGCGTCAAGATTTTGATCATGTAATTATTAAAGATATAATTTTGTTCATTCAATAGCTGTTTCTTTATCATTTTTTGTCTGTAGAAAGCTCTAGCCTAGGCCGAAGGGATCATGATAATAAAGATCTTAGACGAAAAAATAACAAAGCAAATATTCTAGTTATGCACACAACACATCAATTAAACAAATTACCTGCACTCTGGGGAAACCATGCATGCATGAGTGTAAAGTGGCGTCCCAGATTAGCCTGTGCAGTTCTAACAGGATAATCAGGGGCCACAATTTCTGTTTTAACACTTTTCTGCTCAGAATTGAAGTGAAAATGGCTATGTGCAAACAACATAAAACCAGATCAGCCTGTGAGTAACTCGTGGTCAGTTCAGGTTTTATGCTGTTTGCTGCTCATCAGTATCTAAGGGTTGGAAATGAAGCCTTTAAAACTTGAATTTAGTAAGAAAAGTCTTTATTTGTATTTAACTTTCTAAGGGACCACAAATGCGTCAAAATTGTATCTAAGTGATAAAGGGCTAATTGTAGTTTTATTAAGAGAAAGTCTCCTCTTAGCAGAAATCCAGTGCAGGGGAGAGTGTTGTCCCCGATAATCTGGAAGACACGTTATGCACATGCATTAAGCCCCATTTTCCCAGAGCGAGGCTCATTTTTATAGTATATTGAAATGCACGCTTACACTGGTTTATGATACAGGATTTAAACTTTGATATAAACAAACTTAATTATGTTTAAAAATTAATTTAATCAAATAAAACCGATAACTCTATATGACCCAAAAAGACACTTATGCTGTTAAACACCAAAAGTCACTGCGTAATAACAGATGTATACACATAAAAACAAGTGATTAACCATTGAGTTAGAGATTACATCAATACAAGTGGTTAACAAAAAAAATCTATTGATTTTCTATAATGTACCAGTTCATTGCAATATAAATATTCATTAGATAAACATATTCAACAAAAATACAACTTCAATAACATATATTAAAATGTATTTATATTTAAAGCGGGTATATACGATCTTGTCAATTATTTATTAATTAATATAAAATGTGTAAAAAAACTTATTATACATATATTTCAATTTATTTAATGCTTTCCGGTGGTTTATAGAGAAATATCAGTGAATTAAAACTGATAATTTCACTGTTTCAAACAGTGAAAATTATCAGTGAGAATTATCGATAATTTTCATTGTTTACTGTGAAATGACGTCATTTTTTTTACGAAATGACGTCATTATCCCAGCAAAATTCGTTAGTTAAACTCTTGAACAATGTATATAAACTGTGAAAAATGCATTAAATAAAAAGAAAATTTGTTGGATTCGGTGGATTATCGACTTTAATTCACTCGTGATCATAGAAAACATATATTTTCACTCGTGGCTGCGCCACTCGTGAAAATATTATTTTCTATGATCACTCGTGAATTAAAATCGATAATCCACCGGATCCAACAAATATCCTCTATATAAACTAAAATAAAAGTTAAGAAGAACATGTGTCGAAAAATTCTAAATAAGCCAGATATTTAATTCTGAAATCGAAAAAGGCTGTACAGCCGAATTCGCCAGCATGTATATCATGCATGTACGATGTGAATCTAAATTTAGTTTAACGGTTCATTTGAAATTCCTGCAGCGATATCGATTCATACGACACACGAACCCTTACTAAAAAGACGAATGCATCGGTTATTGTAGGAAAATATGTACGAATTATCTTCGTCACAATCGGCTCGGGGCGCTAATTTGTATTTGCTGCATTCTATGAAATTCGTCTTAAATGTATCATTTTTCTTGCATATTGCGTGTTATTATAACATATTTGTATCAATATATTACAATTCAACACATATAAAAATCGTATAATCTCGCTTTAAAGATGAATATTCTTTATAAATATGAAAAGTTTTATCCACATTCAAATTAAAGGTAAAGCCACTTTTTTGGTTTAAAATATCTACAATTATTACTAAAAATGTGGCTAAAACCCCCCAAATAACCTGTTTAATGTTGAATGAATACACGACTATGTAAGATGGCAGCTTACACAAATTGTAAAACACAAATGGTGTTAGAACATAAACAGCAAAAAAAACTGAAAAATAATCCCAGCCCAAACACCATTTGTCGTTTACTCAGGTTAAAAAACTCAAACACAGGATTAATATTCGTCACTGCTTAAATATTGAATTAATAACCTTTACTCAAAAATAAATACAAGACTGAATATTGAAGGATATATACTATTTTGATTTTTAAACAGTCTCCGCTTAAGTCTAAAATTAACTACAGGCCACAAGTTCTGGTTATCACATTAAAAATCTAGTGGCCTAAACTCTATTTAATGGCAAATCAACAATAAATAAGTAAGTACATGTCAAGAACCAGAATTTTTCACCAGCCAGCGCTTTTTAGCAAAGAGCCGATAGCCTATTGATTTTGGAAAGAATTATAGACTTAATAGCTAATTTGAGAAATGAAAAAGCTGTTGATTTCCCCAAGAAAACTGCACGATTTTTAAGACATTTTGAATTAGAAAGAGGCTTTTAATAGGCATCAGTTATATAAGGTGAAAAATCAGACAGACATTTGCGGAGACTGATCAAAGGGATTTTTTATCACAAATATATAGGAAGGGAATGTAGCCTGCATTAGCAATATAATGAACACTATTCATAGGCTTCTAAATTCTAATAATAAGGTTAGTTCGGGTTTAAAAAGTACTATACAACAAGAGATGTGTTTGTCAGAAACACTATGCTCCCTATTGCGCCGCTTTGAAATAAAATTTCAATATAGCATTTGGCAGGTTTAGAAATTATCTTCCTTTTAAAGCTTATTACTTCCCTTGGATTGTATTTTAGACTTTTGACCTTGAAGGATGACCTTGACCTTTCACCACTCTTAATGTGCAGCTCCATGAGATACACATGCATGCCAAATATCAAGTTGCTATCTTCAATATTGCAAAAGTTATGGCCAATGTTAAAATTTTCGGACGGACTGACGGACGGACAGACAGACAGACAGACAGTTCAAATGCTATATGCCACCCTAATGGGGGCATAATTTTTTTATGTTCTAACACTGTGCTACTAAAATTCATTATCAAAGATTGATGTTGGGATTTAAATGCATTGTCAGTACTAGTAAAACATATTCCTAAACTACATCTACATCAAACTGAACTACAACTAGAGGGCCAAAGCCCCTATGACGCTTGCATAAGACCCCAAGGAACTTCTGAACTCTGAGCAGTTGATGTTGTTAAAGACATAAACTGGTGAGGCAGTTTTAGACCCCACTTGACTCAGATTTAAAAATGGCCTTCATACGATAAATTTACTGACAAGTCTCAGAAGGACCCAATCATTAATGTGGCCTCTAGATAGGTAACAAGGTTTCATAAGATTTGACCTGTTGAATTAGCTTTTGACGCACCTGAGTCAGATTTAAACCCCATCTTATACATTGTCAATGAAATTATTCTGACCAAGTTTCACCAAGATTGACTTTTGGACTTTTGGAAGCACATGAAACAAAAATACGGCAAAGATATTGTCAAAATAAACATTCTGACCAAGTTTTATCAAGATTAAACCATACATGTGGCCTCTTGTGTGGTAACAAGTTTTTTTTATATAAGATTTGACCTCATGGTGACATAAGCCTGACACAAGTGACTCAGATTCACACTTTGCCTAGATATTGATCAGATAAACATTCTGAATTTAATCAAGATTTGATAATAAATGTGGCCTCTAGAGTGGGAACCTGTTAAAAATTGATGACGCACACCAGACATCACACACCAGACATCACACACCAACAGACATACGTTGATCACAATAGCTCACATTGTGCCCAAACACTTGGCAGCCAGTCTAGAGTGTTCAAATTATTTTACTATAGACATATAAAAAAACTGCCCCACCACGTCATGATGGCCGTATTTTTTAATGAATATCCCACTAGTCGAAGAAATCATTAGAACATTATGCTCTGAGCAAGTTTCATGAAGATTGTGAAAACAAATATCAATTCTAGAGCATTCAATAGCTTTAGTATAATTTGACCTCGTGACTTAGTTTTTAACCCAAGTAAACCAAGTTTGAGCCCATCCAGCATATGATTTTGACAATGTTCTCTCAACAAATATTGCATCTTCAGTGTTCACAAGCTGTTTTTTTTAACTTGATCTAGAAATCTAGGTTTTGGCCCCATGTGGCCCAGTTTTCAACATGGCTGAGATATATATTTGGAAATAATGTTCTGACACAATTTCATAAAGATAAGACAATAACTGTGGCCCTAGAGAGATCAAAAGCTTTTTTTAATTGACCATGATACCTAGTTTGTGATCCCATGTGAACTAGTTATAAAATCAGACAAGATATCATTAGGACAAATGTTCTGACCAAGTTTCTGAACAAGTTAGAGTTAAAACATGCCTTTTCTTTAAATTTCACTTATTTTTTTAACCCAAAATGACTAAGTTTTAACCTCAGTAGAAGTATCACTTGAACCAATGTTCTCACTTAGTTTCATAATATTAAGGCAATAAATGTGGTCTCTAGAGAGTTCACATCCTTTTTCTTTCATTTGACCTGATGACTTAGTTTTAACCCCATATGACTCAGTTTCAAACTCAGCCCTGATATGCATTGGACAAATGTTCTGACCAAGTTTCATGGAGATTATGCAATAAATGCAGTCTCTATAGGGTTCAAAAGGAAAAATGTTGACAAAGCACGCCAAAAGGTGAACACAAAAGCTCACCTTCAGCATGTTGCGCTCAGGTGAGCTAATAACGCAAGCAAGAACATAAACAGACTAAGATACATGTAGTATCTCAAAGATGATGTGAAGCATAATAATTACACCATAAGTACATACTGATATTGTACCATAAACTTTTATATTGCGAAAAAGTAAGTTATATGTTATGTGAGAAGGCTAGATACTAGTAGTTGTTAAACCAGACAAATAAATGTTAAACCATACAAACCCCTCACAGAGAAAGAATTTATTATTTAGACCCTTTAAATTGTTAATAAACGTATCAACAATGTATGTGCTTGTTAAAGCCCTCCACAAGATGTGCTATGAAAACAACAGTAATAGAATCACTAGTAAAATTTGATAGGATTTAAAGATTATTAAATGCTTTAAGCCTCTGATACATTTTCAGATCATGAATTATTATTTATAATGAAATTTAAATGTCTGTTTTGCCCTTGGTTATTAACACTGGGAAATATCTTTCAAGATGTTAAATTTTTTAATATACCGGGTAATGAAAAACTAACAAGAAAACTTTATCTAATACATTTGTATGGTACTTAAAAAATATATAATATTTTACTGAAAATTTATATTTGCCTCTTTGCATGTTTGCTCTTTTGCAAAATTTTTAAGATATCCTAAAGTTTTCTAAATCATCAAGCAAACAGTATTTATGTTTAAAAAGACAAACTACAGTACAGCAATGCCTGAAGTAAGGTTTAATTCTGAGTTTTGAACTATTCTGGCTTGAAATCAACGACAAAATTAAAACAACCCAACTGTTGTATGGGTAATTAGAATTGAAGAGACCAAACGCTTTTATCTTAAAGCTTTAAATAGTGCAGGTGTCACTCCAGTAAAAGGTTAAAGGTAGTAAAATTCTTGTATGGTTTGATTGGATTAAAGCCTTATATAGAAGACATATATGTAAAACATTAACTTATAAAGCATCAAATATGGTTTTCAGCAATTGGCATTGCAGTGCAATTAAATACAGTTTTAACATAAAGAGCAAAACAGAAACAAACAAAACCTGCAATTTCTCAAATGACTGTATTTCTTCGAACAGTGAAATAAAAGCATTTTGGCCCAAGCTGGTGATGCTAAAGCATGAAAAGCGGTTCATGGTTATACGTACCTTCGACTGCGTCACAGACTATCAACATGCAGAAAACAGACATTCAATGAATATGGTAAAGCAGTGGTGTTGAAAAGGATGGAAACATAGGCAGAACAATCAAGCCCAGATTCTCGTAAGCTTCATTGTACTTTTGTATTAAGTTTTTATGTGAATCAGACAAATAAAAAAATACCTGTATCAAATATTGTTAATGTCAAGAATTTTAATTCAATACATCTGGGCTGTATTGTTATATGAAACATTTAGTATGTACTTCAGAGGCTCCAAAGGAACAGAACTAACTAAAATAAAATAATATGAACATTTAGTTGCATAAAATCAATATCAGCTGTTTTTTACTTTGGCTTAAAATCGTATCTAGCCAAAATGTCCATGCTTTGATAAAACTGTTCTTAATGTGGCTAGATTATTAGCATTTATTGAAGAAAAGTTTCTAGTCAAATATAATTTTCTTTCACCAAATTGGACTACCTGTCGACATTGGCTGATGTGACAAATGACTGTAAGCTATGTGATAATCATTACTATATTGTTAATAACAAGGGACAAAATTGTCACAAAACCAGGTTTTCATTGTGAAAAAAAATCTGATAAAGGGAGAAAACTCAAACTGAACTTTTGAAATGACCAAAAAAAATTAACCCCCTTTGTAAGTTTTTTTTTTTTTTAAATCTATTTTTAGTCGTGGCGACCTTGACATTGGAGATATTGACGTGATTCTTTCGTGGGACACACCGTCCCATGATGGTGAACAAATGTGCCAAATGATTTTAAAATCTCACAATGAATGACATAGTTATGGCCAGGACAAGCTCATTTATGGCCATTTTTGACCTTTGAACTCAAAGTGTGACCTTGACCTTGGAGATATCGACGTAATTATTTCGCGCGACACACCGTCCAATGATGGTGAACAAATGTGCCAAATGATTTTAAAATCTGACGATGAACGACATAGTTATGGCTCGGACAAGCTCATTTATGGCCATTTTTGACCTTTGAACTCAAAGTGTGACCTTGACCTTGGAGATATCGACGTAATTATTTCGCGCGACACACCGTCCAATGATGGTGAACAAATGTGCCAAATGATTTTAAAATCTGACAATGAACGACATAGTTATGGCCCGGACAAGCTTATTCCGCCAGCCCGCCAGCCAGCCCGCCAGCCCGCCAGCCAGCCAGCCCGCCCACATTCGCCAAACTAATAACCAGTTTTTTCCTTCGGAAAACCTGGTTAATAATAATAATACACAGGTAACTGGTATGCAATAAGACAAAAAAGGATTAGTGCAAAAAATAAAACTTTACATATTTACTCATGAAAATATTAATAATACATACTTAATTGTTTATAAAAGTTTGGACATGCTTTTCATCATATATGCATCATGTACATAGGAACCACATCATGAGAAAATGGGTCATATGCCATGTGTGGCCAGTGTATCTCCAGCTCAGCAGGCGCAATATGGTTTCATAAGCAGACAGGGTAGATACTGACCAGACTGTGCAGGCTGGGCTGGGGCTACACTTGCCCCATATGGATTAAGACCAATTTTTACAAGATTCTTAGGGTGCATCTAGCCAAACCGCCACAATTAAACAACCAGCACCGATGCCTGCATACATGTCAACAAAGCATTTGCAAATGTTGCAATTCTTATAATTTTAATTTTTATCATGATTATCCCCATGCTTTTTGAAAAGCGTGGGGATATTGTGGTTATCTCCGCCGTCCGTCTGTCCGTCCGTCTGTCTGTCCGTCCTGGCCACTATCTCCTCCTACACTATAAGCACTAGAACCTTGAAACTTACACACATGGTAGCTATGAGCATATGTGCTACCCTGCACTATTTGGAATTTTGATCTGACCCCTGGGTCATAAGTTATGGGGGTTGGGGCGGGCCGGGTCAGAGATTTTCACTCATTTTTTTAGGTTATTTTACTGTAACTTCTTCATTTCTACACCGATTGTCTTCAAATTGATACTGAAACTCTCTTATGACAATACGGTCAATCTCAACTATGCATGGCTCCATTATCAACCCTGGGGCGCCCCGCTTACATAGGCCACGCCCTTCCTAAATTGCAGTTTTACTATAATTTCTTCATTTCTACACCGATTCACTTCTAATTGATACGAAACCTTTCTTATGACAATACGGTCAATCTCAGCTATGCATGGCCCCATTACCAACCCTGGGGCACCCCGCCCACATAGGCCACGCCCACTCAAAATTGCCTTTTACTATTATTTCTTCATTTCTACACCGATTCACTTCAAATTGATACTGAACCTCTCTTATGACCAGGGATCATATTTTTTTCGGTTTAATCGGTCCTAAACCGATTGGGGTCATGAAGGACCTATTGAAAATCCCAAAAAGTCGGTCCGATTCTGTTTGCTATTAAAATTCCCATGTCATGAAATCGATTACACAGTGTACATGCTAACACACCCTAATGACATTCTTATCTCGATTAGGTGTGATAACCATTCGCTGCAGTCTCTAAACGGTCAGAACCGGTTTATTGCGCGTCAGACCAAGAATCAACAAGGGACAAAATTGTCACAAAACCAGGTTTTCATTGTGAAAAAAAAATCTGATAAAGGGAGAAAACTCAAACTGAACTTTTGAAATAAACAAAAAAAATTAACCCCCTTTGTAAGTTTTTTTTTTTTTTTTAAATCTATTTTTAGTCGTGGCGACCTTGACATTGGAGATATTGACGTGATTCTTTCGTGGGACACACCGTCCCATGATGGTGAACAAATGTGCCAAATGATTTTAAAATCTCACAATGAATGACATAGTTATGGCCAGGACAAGCTCATTTATGGCCATTTTTGACCTTTGAACTCAAAGTGTGACCTTGACCTTGGAGATATCGACGTAATTATTTCGCGCGACACACCGTCCAATGATGGTGAACAAATGTGCCAAATGATTTTAAAATCTGACGATGAACGACATAGTTATGGCTCGGACAAGCTCATTTATGGCCATTTTTGACCTTTGAACTCAAAGTGTGACCTTGACCTTGGAGATATCGACGTAATTATTTCGCGCGACACACCGTCCAATGATGGTGAACAAATGTGCCAAATGATTTTAAAATCTGACAATGAACGACATAGTTATGGCCCGGACAAGCTTATTCCGCCAGCCCGCCAGCCAGCCCGCCCGCATTCGCCAATCTAATAACCAGTTTTTTCCTTCGGAAAACCTGGTTAAAAACTTGTGAACAGCGGATTAAAGACGCATCCGAAAAGATGCGTCTGAATGCACGCGCTGTAACTAAACAAAACATGCCGATACATTTTCCACCAGCGTAATAATCCGGTAATATAATTATGAATGATCAAAAGATCTGATCAAAAGAACAGCCGAAAGTTATTTTAATGGGCGAACTTCACATAAAATAGTACACAAGAAAAATAATATACATTGAATAAATCTTTAGTAAAACCGTGTTAGAATCGAAACAATACGTGTACCTTATACTTTGTTGTTGAATAACTCACGACCGGAAAATTAGATGTGTGGTTTCAAATGCTTCGCTCTCGTGATTAAATCCCTACGCATCTAAACTATCCGCCGTGGGTTATTTGACAACAAATTATTTATTAAATATTTGGTTGTTGTTGTCAGTAGCCAACCTACGCACAGACATTTGTTTGGTTCAGTGCATGTTTGTAAGCTATTATCGAGTCGACAACAATTAAAAACATCGGTATAGACTTACACAGATTAATCATATTGACAACGATGAAAAAAGTCAGATAAAACAGCACACGAAACAACAATGAAATACCAAATGATAAAACCAGTTGAGAAAACTCGTTCCGTTTTTAAAAAAATGCCTAAGGAAATTTTACTTGTAGATGTATTTTACCTTTTTCATGAATGGCAAAATCAATGGTATATATTTTAACGTAATTTGTCATGATTTCGGATATACATTTTCGGATACTTTTCCCCATTTATATCCGGACCGATTGATGTTGCGGGAAAATATGATCCCTGCTTATGACAATACAGTTAATCTCAACTATGCATGGCCCGATTACCAACCCTGGAGCGCCCCGCCCACATAGGCCACGCCCACCCAAAATTGCCTTTTACTATAATTTCTTCATCTCTACACCAATTCACTTCAAATTGATACTGAACCTCTCTTATGACAATACGGTCAATCTCAACTATGCATGGCCCCATTACCAACCCTGGGGCGTCCCTGGGTCAAACATGCGGCGTGGGGATACGCGTCGGCCTCTGCCATGCCATTTCTAGTATTAAAGATAATTTAGGGTTATTCTAGATCTTATAGTCATGTTAATACAGTAAAATAGTTAAGAAAGTACTGTGGAAACAAATAGAATAAAAGAGTGTACACACATAATTTTAGTAATATTTCTGAATACAAATATATTAAGACAGATTTTTTATTAAAGAGATTTAAAGATATGAAAAATCTATACTGCTACTTTTTATAAGTGTTCTGAGTTACTAAAATGTTCAACAGAATTCACTCTTATATATCACTGATATCTGAATAATTGATTTCTTTCGCCAAACAATTGATGTATATAATTGCTAAGCACGTTGTTTCAATCATCAATGCAAATGTGCACGCTTTAACTAATAGTTAAATTCAATTCACACCTTCCACTTGCGCTTTGATAATCTTTTCATAAAGTTTTTGTTTTGAGCTCTTTCCCGCAAAAGACATGCAAAGTCATGTTGATGGTGACAGGTATTGTGTTTGTTACGATGTACAAGGTTGATTATAGACATACTTGACTCTTAAGACTTAATCTATTATAGTCATTAACTATTTTTTTTTATAGCCACTGATCGTTTTTCGTCCATCTTTCCATACTAGGTAACTTCAAAATAACATGTTTCGCAACATCAATAATGCTTACTACACAGCTGCAACGGCTAAAAAACACTGATACTGCAAAAACTTAACCTGTCCGAAGCACAAACTCATGCAAATGGTACCATTAAACAAAGAAATTGCTTTGCATTTACTTTATATTCTTTTGTACAGTCTATTCACCATATTGGAAAACTGTGGCAATATTGCCGACTTAAAAAGTCGCTATAGGTTAGATTGCAGTACACCAATCTTTTGCACATCGTGATTGTCAATAATGAAGTAAAATCTTTACACTGTTCCAAATTTCAACATAAAAATGTCAAGAAGAATAGTGTGTTGAAACATTGTCATGTTGTTTTAGGGTGCATGTGAAGAATTACTAAGAATAACTAATGTAGGTTGCAGAGCTCCAGATAATTTTTTCAGCCGAGGGGTATTTCACTCATGAAATTTTTAATTGATGAGTGAAAATCAAAATCCGATAATTTTAAGGAGTATTTATGTTCAAAGGATCAGAATTAATGATAAATTACACATGTAATGTTAACTCGCTATAACAAGCAGTCTTGTACACAATAAAGCAATCACTTTTTTTGTATTTAATAGTGTTTTTTAGTATTTTGCCCTCGGCTTATAAGCAGCCATTAATCTCTTTTTCCGTCTTGATTTGGCAAGCCATTGTTTAGCACACACTGTACAGCCACGATCAAAATCGTCTTAGCTTGGCCCACAAGACTTGTTTATTATATGTGTATTTTGGCGCCATTTAAACAGTGCTTGAATGTAAAGGTTTTTCCATAGTGCCACACGAGAGATGAACTGAAAGCATAAATTATATGCTTGAAGTTGGGCGATTCGGGTTTTATCGACTGTGATGTCAAATGTTTTCACCATAATCGTTTATCGATTCTCAACAATGCAGCGGGGAGCCCGTTGTGTCAACATCGGCCTTATAGTGGGCAAACATTAAATGATACCGTTCTGACTGAGGAGTAAATTATGTCGGGAACCACATTTTATACATAGATGGTGATGTCACTACGTTTTTACCGGTGTGTCATCTTTACATGAATATATAGCATGTATAAACGGCTAATACGCATTGAAATTGCACACGATGCGTAATCCGAATTTAGTCAGGAGTTTTTTTACTCAACAAAATTTTAAGTCATGCGTATTTTCTTTTTTGTCATGCGTATTTTACGCAAATACGCATCCTATCTGGACCTCTGGTAGGTTGCCATTCAGGTAAATTTAATGTGTTATTGAAGTTTATGAATGGCTTTCCTCTTTTTGTTACGAACGATGTCAGTTAAGTGTTGAGCACTGATCAGCTGCGGAGAACTGCGGTTGTGTTTATGAATGGGAGCATATGGACTCCCACAGCTGTCATAACAAAAATTATCAAAGGACTAACTTGCATTGTGAACAGGCACCATTAACAAATCTTCAAAAATCACATGTTCAAACAAAGTACTTTAATTGAAATTTTTTAATGAGGAGTAACAATTACCCGCGGATAATGAGCGTCTTTGTTTGATGCCCCAAACACTTTTGTTTCAAGCATTTCAAGACGTTTCTCCAGAGCTTCCAGACTGTCAGCCATCTTGAGTTGTTGTTGTTTTTATTCTTGTTGTTGTAGCATAATTAGTAAAATGGAAAAACGGACCACGGATCATGCGGCCTGGTCGAAACGGTTTCCAGTCAACTCGTACCTAAGTCAACACGTACCTTAGTCAACTCGTACCCGATTTGGTTAACTCGTACTTAAGTCATTTTTCCGGTTGGTCAACTCGTACCTTTTTAATTTTGTGTTCTTTATAAAAAAAAATGCGATGGGTGTTTGCATACATTAGATGTTTTTATGTTTGTTGCAGGTACAAGTTGACCAAAATAAAGTTATATTTTGGCATAGACTAACATAACAGGTTGTCTTAAGGATTAAGATAACATTTACTAAAATGGAAAAAAAACGACAGTAACGATATTATTTTTTAATGAAATTCAAGTAAAGCATAAAACACAACATACATACAAAATACTTAAATATTAACAAATTTTGCATCGAATTATGGTTCTTCAGAAACTCGAGTAGTCCATGATTAAATCAATTAATCAACACCTAAAATACTTATTCACACCTATACGTAACACTGCTCGTTAATATCGTAATTTACCTAATCTGCACCTGTGCTAAATATTGAATAACACATTACTCGATACGGGTCGCTGATATCTAAATTGATTTAATCTGCACCTTTGTAAAAATTAAAGAACACTTTTGAGTAAAAATAAACGGGTTTATCGAGTATTTAGATGTTTCAATAAGATTTTAGTGGACACATATATTATACATTTTTATATAATAACATAAATTTGTTCACACAGTTCAACAAACAAATTGTTCCATTACTCGAGAATACTTAAGATTATTGAGTAAAAACAAACGGGTTTAATTAGTATTTAGATGTTTTAATAAGATTTTATTGGACACATATATTAAAAATACACAGACTGACTAATGGGATTGT
Organism: Dreissena polymorpha; assembly: GCF_020536995.1. NCBI lineage: Eukaryota > Metazoa > Mollusca > Bivalvia > Myida > Dreissenidae > Dreissena > Dreissena polymorpha. Next base: position 15,405,956 of record NC_068358.1, on the reverse strand, counting down.
TTACCCTCGGGACTACGGTTAAAAACCCTTGCCCAAGCACACTGCTTAACATAAAACTCTGCATAAAAAGGTCGAAAACGGCCATAAAATGGACAGCCCGATTTTACTGGGCTGTACCATTGATATAAATTGAAAACTTTGCAGTGTTGGTGCGGTGCCTTAATAAAAATCTATTGGTCCGACTGACTAATGGGGTTATTTACCCTCGGGACTTCGGTTAAAAACCATTGCCCGAGCACACTGCTTAACATAGAACTCTGTATAAAATAGCCGAAAAAGGCCATAAAATGGACAGCCCGATTTTACTGGGCTGTACCAATGGTATAAATATAAAACTTTGCAGTGTTGGTGCGGTGCCTTAATTAAAATCTATTGGTTTAAAAATATATAACCTTTATATGAAGCGTTAAAAAGACGCAGTGCTTTACAGTGGATAGGCCTAACGCTGTTAAAAAGCGGCGTTTTAATTGGTTGATGCGCTTATAAAACAATGGCGCTGATTGGCCGAAATTTCTTATTACGGATTGCCAGTAGGTCAATCCGTTTAAAAATAGATTTTCCCACGGCTGACTTTGTACTTTAAGAAAAAGTAAACAATAATAGTTTATATGCAAAAATATAAATGAAAGAAAAAGATGAGTTAATCCAAAAGAAATTGGAGTTGTTTTATAGTATTAGATTACTATGTTTTGGTTATGTTACTGTAATTATTATTAATTATTATCATTAATATGATGTTGTTATTGTATGTTATTGTTTGTATTGTTTTTTAAGGAGGAGAGAGAGAAAGAATAGCCCAAATTTAAAGTAAAGATGGTGAAAACACACATACTGTTGTATGTGGCAGCATCATTACCAGACCCACTGTTCAGTATATACTGCAATGGGTTTGTTGGAGTCTTTAGACTTTGTGATCTGTGTTTTAAATGTTTGAATCCAAATAGGACTATTTTAATATAATACTTATAGAAAAAGGGATACACAAATGTGTAATATGTTTGTGTAACAAAATAATAATATTTGAGGGTTTTCCAGATCACAAAGTGGTTGAACATTGCCACAATATGTTTACATGCATAGTCAAGTACCATTTTTATGTGTATGTTTAAAGTTTAAACTGAACGCCAAACAACAAGATCTAATCATAGGAGAGATATGTTTATATCTAAGTACATTTATTAATAGGGATTGCCAGAGCCTGATTAAACAGCTCTCAAATGTAGAGTGAAGTTGCATGTGTAAATGCAATTATATGAGAAGGAAGGAAAAAAGACAATATATGATAACACATAGGGAGTGTAACTCTCAATTATATATTAATATTGCAATTGAGTATTGAGTTGTTAAAAAAAAAAATTATGAGTACAAGTTTATGTATGTGGCTCAATGTTGAACACTTGCAGACAGGGAATATAGCCGTAATGCTCCAACATAAGACCCTGTCTGTATGGAACTTAAGGAGGATTGGGCTATGGAAAAGAGAGGTCCCCCCAGAGTGGCATTAAAACAATATTTAAAAGTGGGTTTAGTAATAAACCCTTATATGTTAAGGGCAATAACTTACGTGTCTCCAAACGGTCACCTTCATAGGGCCACATAAAAATTAAGGGTAAGACAATGTACTTTACAGTTAAAAATGAGACAAAGACAGCTAAATTTGTACAAGATGTACAATATTTACAATATGTACAGGACTATATGCATTTATATATTTAAAATACATGTTGCCACCCTGGAGGGTTGAAAGAAGGAGAGATTTTTGGAAGTGTAGGCCGAAGTGGGTGGGGGAAAAGAGGAGCCAGCAGAGGTGGTGTCACTCAGTTGTACTAAGGGAGGTAATTGTGATGATGGAGTCTACAATGGTTGTTTCCCCTGGACCAGAGGGAGTGCACGGTAAATGAAAAATAGTTTGTATACTATTGAAGGGAAATTGATAATGGTAAGATGTAAAATGGTAAAAAGACCAAATATTACCTAGATGCGTTAAGATAAACCCAAAAAGCTCTAATCTATCCAATATTATTAGTATACTGATGATAACATTGGAGGAAATAATACTAAAGTACCTTATATGGTATCCAAAATGACAGTAAAACCGAGGCAATTTGCTATATAAAATAGCAATTTAATATAAAAATTAGGATATTTGCTATAAAAGTAGCAATTTTAACATGAGTTAATGCAATAATAATAAAATTAAGGCAATTTGCTATATAAAATAGCAGTTTTCACAAAAATAAGGAAATTGCTACACAAGATAGCAGTTATAATAATCCTTAATGTACTCCAAGGTACAAAATTAGTAGTTTCAACAAGGTCGACAATAATTTGTCCTAGATAGGGCTAAATAGGTGTTTATAATGGTATAAGGCCCTGCACCGTGCACTCCAGTCCGACATGGTTCTTCGAGTTTGAAGGGGAAAGGGTGGGGTGTCAAAGAGGAAGGGAGGGGGTGCAATGCAGCCAACAATCCCAGGTTACTGGACAGCCTCGTCCTTTCTTGTAGTAAGAAATGCCATAAAATATGATTATATTAAAAAACTGAAAAATGTAAATGGTGGACTAACGTCATACTCTCATAAAAAATGTATTAAAATAAAGAAAACCAGGTCAATGCCATTGGCCTGATTTAGAAAGGGCGGGGTAGAACAATAAACCCATTAAAAACTAAAATAAAGGTTGTGTAAAAGCGACACAAATCCAGCACAATTATTTGATTACATCAGGTTTGTGCAGAGATTACACATTTTTAAAGAAAACAGTCACAAGACTGTATAATTAGGTGGGTGTTGGCTGCTCTCCCTCCCCCAATGACCTAGATTTTGTCAGTTATTTGACAATCTAGTAAGTATTTGGCGAGGGCAGAGAAGACCGGGCCCCTAGCTGCTCCCTTGGGGTCTAGCACGTTGGTAAGGTTAAAAACTAGTCCATGGGAGTGCAATGCAGCTTCGAGGTGGTCCCTCTGCGCCTTATGGTTAGGACAGTGTAGCAGCATGTGGGGCGCAGTGAGAGGTTCCTGGCACCTAGGACATGCAGGGTCTATACCGAGGACATACTTTCCTGCGCCACCGGGTAATAGGGTGGTTCCCATCCTCAGGCGCGTGATGGCTCTGTCAAGCACAATGCTTGCTGAGTATCTGTCAGGCGGCCTGAGGGTTTTCGCAGGTCTAGTAAAAGTATGTCGACGGGAAGACAAATTGTCGGTCCGGAGATCCCACTCGCCCAAAACAAATTTCTTTGTCAAGGAGTAGATCTCAGAAGGTGCCAGGGGTTCCCCAACATCTACGGCCCCCCTCAAGAGGCCCTCTTTGGCCCCCCTGTCGGCCTGTTCATTCCCACTGATGTTGACATGTGCTGGACACCATACTAATGTGACCTTTAAAGATTTATCTAGGCACTGTTGATGAAGTTCCAAAATGCTAGCTAAAATATCAGGCCTAGATCTGCTATTTCTGTTTTTTATGGACTCAAGAGATGACATTGAGTCTGATAAAATAGCAGTTTTAGTAGGTTTATTGACCAATATCCAGCACAGAGAGAATTTAATTTCCAAAAGTTCTGCTGTAAAAATAGCGAGATTGTTGCTGAGCCTGTGCGTTTTACTAATGTTTTTTGAAGGAATTACAAAAGAGTTGGCTACCAAACCAGAGTTAGGGCATTTGGAGCCATCAGTGTAGATTTTTAGATGCTCAGCATACATATTATCTATAAGATGCACGACAAGCAATTTGTTTAACAAATCGCCGACGGTCCTGTTGTCATAAAGGTGTTATTAGTCAACATTTTATCAAACAAAACGCCGACAATTACATCACGTATCAGTTGTAGGCAAGACAAACACGTCGTTTGTAATTATACACGTGTGAAAAATAATGAACTTGTCTACTTTTGAAAAAAAAATCACAAAAAATCTAGAAAATATAATAACCTATATTTATATCAAAACATAAAAAAACGTTGACTTAGGTACGAGTTGACTAGCTTCGGTCGAAACAGAACACATTTTAAGACGATTGGGACAGTATACATGAACTAAAGATATTTCCAAACATATTTTAAAAATAATGCTTATAGTTTTACCAAAGACCTATAGATAACTGTATTCTATAGGTCTTTGGTTTTACCGACTAACGAGTTTCAGACACTTTTTCGGTTTGTGTAATTTCCCTTATTCCGTCTCTATCAATATGATCACTTGACCGGATTTGTTTGTGGGCTGATTTATGTCACTATAAGGCAACCGATTTGCAAAAAAACTCTGGGTAATATAAACAATTTAAAGCTTGCGTAAGTAAACATGTCAGAAGAAGGAGAAATTTCTAACGAAGAGGTATGCTGTACAGTAAACACGACTGGCAGATAACAAACTGTTAATGAAGCCACCTAGAGATCCTTATTTTTTTTAAGTCACACGTTTCCGCGATCGCCATGAATTCATCAATGTGCGTCTTTCATACTTTCTTGTCCCGAACTCGTTCGTAATGGTATTCTGTAACTTTCAGAAAACGGCGTCCAATAACAAGTGATAACATTGTTTTGTGCATTTATTGATGTTTTGTGTACATATTTTTATTCATACTATATTAGTTGCAATAATCCAACTCCCAACTATTGACCCTCCGGGTCTGGGCGTTGCAACTGGTTTCGCAATTTACCATAGCAAAATCCCCGCCGGGATTTCAGGCGGGGATTTATTGGTAAAATTAGCAACATAAACTATTTTCTGGCATGAATTAACACAAATAGATCGTCAATATATCTATAATGAGCAAATTAAGATAACTTACATGATGTGGTGTGCTCGCAGAAGAAAGATTTTAATCAAAGTTTCAAACACGTCAAGCGTAAATGTAAATGTCAACTTGTTTGCATATCGAACAGTTTTTATTAACCAAAAGAAAAATTAAAGGAACGCATGCGGTGTGTTTACAACATGTACTTATAAACGGTTTACCTATGCTTTTCTCCGAACATACAATTTATGTTTTTAAGAAAGGTTATTTTCAAATATTAAATATTTGTTTTAAATGGACAGAAATTTTATATATAATTTGTTCACATTTTAATTAATACTTATGTTAATTGTATATGAATAGCGCTCAGACAACAGACATTAGGAAGAAACAAAAGGAACGATGACCCTTAGATCTGCCGTAAGGGAATTATAACACAACAGCATCTACAGCAGCAACATTTATTAGCTCTAAAGCATACAATTGCTTTTAGCCATACACAAAATAGAAAATAACAAAAGTGTAGTGCATGGATTATAAGAATTATGAAAACTAGGAATTGATAGAAGTTACAAAAAGTAATCACTGATAAGTAATACAAGTTGTATGACTTTCAATTGATAATGACTTATTCATTAGAATAAGGTAAGACATAAATTAAAAATTCACTTCTTAGTAACATAAGACTTATCACTTTAATATTGATATTGAGTGTAATTCATTGACTTCTGAGATAGACATTATTATACATTATAACAATAAGTAAAACACTGGAGCTTGATTTAAGAACAATGATTTATATAAAACAACCCATTCAAAGTGTAACTTGTATTCATACATATATTCGAACACCATATATTCATATGTATAGAAACATATAATCAGGGATTTCGCCAGGCGATTTTAGCCCAGCGGACTAAAATGCGTGCGCTTGACATTTTCACCAGAGCTTGCAAGCTTTAATCCGAATGCTGTTTACATTCGGCCAACGTTCAATCAAAACATGCACGCTCTTATCAGCGCTCTTATCAGCGGTGTGTGCATAAGGGGCATAGGTAACACGTATGAACGATTTACAGGTCGTTAATGGGGATCGATTATGGTCGTAATATCATAATAATGGTCGATAATGATCTATTATTACCGGTACATGTGGAGGTAGAGCAATTAAAGATATGCTCAAATTGTTTGTTTGTTTTATTTTAATAAGTTTAAACCTATTTATTTTAGCTCGATTGCATCGAAAGCCGTATGCTTTTATAAACGCTCTAGAATCTGTTTCCTGGGACTAGAACCAGTACTTGGTGTCTTTTGGGGGAGATCGAAGGAACGCTCACAGTGAGGTTTTAACCCGTGGCTTCCCGATCGCTAGGCGGACAACATATCCACTACGCCACGGCGATCTTTTTAAATATTTTAATTGTTAACGACTATTGCAGAAAACAAACAAGTATAAAGAACTTGCTTCAAAAAGAAACCGTAACTGATGTGTGTTGCGGTTGTGCGTAATTTAAGTTATGAATACCATTAATTGGAATCAAACGTCTTATTTGATTGCTCCCGACCATTTATAATTTGTTCACACTATTTTCTTAACGGCGACTATAACTTCACAGTACCAACATTTAATATATTCAGATACAATATATACATATATATAGTTTCTTTCATATTTACGGAATTCGCTATATACCTAAAACACATTTTTCTTTAGTCTCTGTGCATGACAGAATACAATCTAATAAACGACAGGAAATTGGAAGCAAGATTTTCCATTGGTCACAGAATGTTTTTCAATCATTTTTTTGCTTTCTGTTTGCTTTGGTTGTTATTTAATTTTATAATATATGACTTGACTGAAATGAACTGAGGACAAATACATAAATATTATGAAATTGTGTGTTTTAGTAGCTCCAAAGTAGTGTGGATTTTGATTTATAACATTTAGAAAGTATATAAAGAAATCGACACCAACCGCCTGCCGCTGTGCCTGACCAAATTTCTGGGGAAATGCCAGTACATATATATTCTTCGCTTGTTATTCTTGTCTGTGTATCATTACATTCTCATCAGTGACAATTATCAAATGAAAAATCTCTCCAAAACACCTATCACACCAACACATCCGCATTTTGCACAGCACCTCGAACAACAGTGACAAAGATCACACTCACATACAGAACAATTCTTTAAAACGCAACCTTCCCTAACGCATAACTCACTTTCACCCATCTCTTTAGTTAACAAAGTCTTTAATACTGACAGCCTCAAGCACTCAACACTCTTAAACGTCTCTCTCAGTCCACTGTCTCCCACTAACGAACGACCGTAGGGATAGACAACTGCAAGGGACGGTTTCCCATCCCGGCCTGCCCTCCCCACCTCCTGCCAGTATGACAAAGGATTTCTTGGTGCACCCCAGTGGACGACTAGACGAACATCTGCAATGTCAATCTGTAAATGACCAGATGTTAGATTTGTATTTTCAACACGGAACATAATGCCCACGTTATCGACACATAATAAGTTCACCAATGCATACATACGCATTGCCCTGTACGCCATGAATTAATTGCTCTGTACTCAATCAATTTATCAATAACTTTATAATTAATTCGATAAATGAAGAGACTTCGATTATCAACAAGGTTCATGTATTCAATGTACCACATCTCCATGCCGTAATATCTAGATTAAACAAACACGTTTCGTCAATCTATTTACAGAAAGCTCGAGTAGTTGGTCACATTATTAATTGTCCAGTAACTTACCCCCAATCCAAAGGCCACAGTCGCCACCACGATCTTCACACTTCCATCCCCGGAAAACTCGTTCAGGATTCGATTCTTTGATAAGTCGGTGGTCGAAGCATGGAACATCTATTTCAATGTGTATTTCAATACATGCATATACCAAAACACTCATATGGTAAACAAATTAACACATGCATTACCGCCTTTCAACTTTATGTACGTCTTCAATGCGGACTCGAAATATAAAATGATTTAATTAAACAATAGTAAATTATGCTCGATTGGTTATTGTCGGCTTAGATACTACTTCAAGTACCCGGTGTAATTAAAAAATATACTGCAAAGTATGTGGGGTACAGAAAATATATACCGGTTTTAAAAAGTATTCCGGAGTATGACCGGGTGCGTATTTTCCTATCCGGGGTACATTGTAGAATACTTCTGAGTACTCGGGGTACTTTTAAGTAGTACCTGAGCCGACAATGACCAATTGAGCGTAAATTATGTGTGGTGTCCCTCGATCGTGGTTAGGCTTTCGCTTTCAATAAGCACGATCACACACAGGGAAATATATGTAAATTTATCAGCTGTATGTGTGTATATGGTACCCCAGGTACTTTAAAGTTTACTACACTGTTCCCGGTGTACGGAAAATATACTTAAAGAACCCCGTCATATTGCCGGGTGCCTTTAAACGTATTATTCGTACCCGGGGAACATTTAGTTTACCTAAGGGTACACGGGGTACTTTAAAGTAGTTCCTGAGCCGACAGTGACCAATTGATTATGTGTGGTGTCCCTCGATTGTGCTTAGGTTTTCGCTTTCTGTAAATCTTTTAGCTGTATGTGTTTATATTTCATTATAACAATGAATATTTATTTCTTTGTTCTTTCTTGTTTTGTTTGTTTAGTTTCTTTTATGGTGTTTCTTTTTTCCATTTCTTTATACTTTGTGTGTGTGTGTGTGTGTGTGTGTGTGTGTGTGTATGTCTGCAATATTTTCTATGTATACATGTATATTAAATAATCTAGCCTAATAGCCGAAAACAAATGTGGAATATGTTCAATAAATATTTTAATTGGTGCAGAAAGTGTTTCATAGCATTTCAACCCTCATTCACTTAGTAAAATAGTAAAAGTTACACCAACACCACATAGTATCTTTATTTTAATAACAACTTGTTTACAATGCAAACATACGCCCGATATTATTCAACTTACTAACGGAACATGCCACTTATCCGATCGCAGCGAAATTACAGTCATAAGAATGTGTCCTAATTCAAACTACAATGTTATACACAATACAATTTCAACTGCTACCATAAGACCAGATCGTCAGATACCACTGTGAAAACAATTTGTGCAGTGTAACCCTTTCTTTCCCTTTGCTCTAATCGACAATAACAACTTCCGACATAAACGATTTGATATCAATTTTATGTTTTGAGCATTTCTCAACAAAGTAGACGCATATTGATATCGATTGTAACAGGTATTGTGTTTGTAACAATCTATTAGGTTGATTTAACTCGATTTTATGGACATATGTGAGAAAAAAAAATTTACATTGAATTTGGTTTTAACAAGAAGAACTATGAGCTGTACGTATGTACTCATAAAAGCTCAGAGCATTCAAGAAGAACTACATACTATATATAATCATAGCAATTATTTATTTTGACAGGCGCGAATTTATAGTTATGGACCAACCCCATTAGGAAAGTCAACCAGAAATTCCCGAAAAGTTGACAGATAACAAAGACCAGTCCAAAACAGCTTTCAAATGCAGTTATTGGCCCAAATCAACCACTTGATCGAAAAGATTGACATTTGTCACATTTAACTGATATATTCTTTCACAAAATTCTATCTAAAATAAGATAAGATAGTATCTTAAACATTTAAAATTTATCTATTCTGCTCTTACATATCGAGAAAAACAGTGATGTGACAGACTTTCTTGAAATGCAAATCTCCCGAGATTTCACGGTCATATGACGTTATTTCTATTTTTAGTAACATACCATGTGCTCAAGTGTTTTCAAATTCAGAATGACATTTCCCGGTAATTCAGTTTATTCTGGCTTGTTTTGTAAACAAATTATAGTGAAAATACAAACTCAAGGTAAATATTATTTAAAACTACCTGATTCACACTGAAATCAGTCTTATAATCCACCAGAAGAAAGTTGTTAATCACAAATAATAAATTTCAGAAAACGAAAGTAATGTTTACAATTTCAGCAAAAAATGTCAAGGTCGATCCGAAAGTATCCAAATGAAAACTCGTCACGTGACAAAGCGACAATGGCGTCAAAATTGTGAATTTCAGACTGATGAGAGTTATTTTCATCTATTGTAAGATGCATTTAAACATTTGAACCTTAAAATATTTCCCGATGCAGTAATTTATATTCATTTACCAATATACATAGAAATGTATCCAAGAAAATGAGCTTTCTTTGATTTATAGCGTGACATAAATATGTTACTACTCTGGTTGACTTTCCATACAGGGTTGGCTTCAGCGTACAGGTATGTCAATACTATATAAACTGTACACTGAAGTTTCTTTAGCTATCTTAAAACGAGTTACATGTTCCAAGCTTAAAGATCTAGCATTTTATAATATTTTTGTTTACTAGCCACAGGAATTTATAGCTGGTTCGGTGTCTGTGGTATAGTGGATGGGGTGTCTGCTAACTGGCTTAGTCACTGGGAGGTCTCTGTATTGATCCCTTAAGTGGGAGCATTCTTTAGATAACCCTAAAGACATACTATGGCGTACCATTTGGGTTGAAAGTCAAGAAGACCTACAAGGTAAAAAGAGAAATGTATGTCGAAGTACAATAATTCTACGTCAACATAAATATAAAATACACTTCGAAGTATAGATTTGTACGTCAAAGTACAATGTGTACTTAGACATACATGTTTGTACTTCGACATACACATTTTCTGAACAGCCAATCAAAACACTAGTCTCTTGAGCCGCTTTTCCTTCAGATTTATTCATAATAAGTGTGTAAAATCTCTTTTTTAATTGAGGACAAAATGAATAAAAATATCAGAATGGAAAAAAAAAACAACACATAGAAGTTTCAAGTATTTAATGCATTGAAATAGATTATATACAAATTTGAAGAAGATTCAATTGTTACCTTTTTAAAATTAAAATTATTCATCATATTGTGAGTATTTATTGATCATGCAGGGCGGAGTATCACGACCATCCATCGCATTACTGTGTAGGAAATTCCCAACGGTAACCAAACAGTTAACAAACATTAACGGGATAAATAATGTATAATAACCTCCCCGTTGGTCGTATTTTGTGATAACCATAACTTGCATAAGTCAGAGGTTAATTCCGCCATGCCAGATCAATAAATACGCACAATATCTATGAGTTAGCGGTCAATAGTAGCATAATTGGGTATGAATTATAATAATAATGTTTAATAAATACGCACAATATCTATGAGTAAGCGGTCCATAGTCGCATAATTTGGTATAAATAATAATAATACTTATGTTCAATGTCAAATATCTCTAAAAGCAACAGTTGTAAGGTGTCTTCTGATTGGCTAACACTCAGGGGTCGGTGAAAATTGTACGTCGAAGTACATTTCTCGTTCTACCTAGTTAGTGTTTTTCCCAGGCCATTTTAGCGTGGCGAAAAGCCACGCCGCCCTCACGGATAGCCACTCTGCCCTTTTCAAAGGCAAATTTAGCCACGCGCCCTTATCGATAACATCTTTATTGCCTTATGACTTAACTTGGTCCGCAAAATCAGCGTCCTTGATTGTCTGTGACGCTCCGACTGTGCTTAATTTACTCAAGAGACGTCAACGTCTAATCAACTATATTAATTGAGCAGATTTAATCTATTACTGTAACAGTGCTCGATTTATAGGTAGGTCTTACTGACTGCTCCAAAGCTGTGAATTAGTCATGCGTGAATAACCCCGTGTCAGTATCAATCGATAATTCCGGAGGCTATGTTATCAAGCGCACCTTTCGGTCTGCAATGTGTACTCCTCCATGATAAAATCATTACTTTTGATGAAAAACTCGATGTTATTCTCGTGGCAATTGTGCATTGCATGCATTATTCAGTTATATCAAAACATATATTTTTACGCATAATTACATTTAAATCACAAACAAATTATTCTTTCGTTTTCGTCTTTAAGATAATTAGATCTAATTATTGAAATAATTACTGAGACGTATACTAATTTAACAAAATGCTAATCGCGTATACGATTTAACATTGCTATGCGCACCTGTCGCTTACATCATTTGACATTTTATCAACATGGCGGACTATACAGAATTAAATTGTGACTCGTCAAAAATGGCAAATAACGTCGTAAACGATCGAATTAACGATGGAGATTATACATTAAGAAGGAATTAATGAAATGTCTGTGATAATCAGAGCTACAGATAAGCTTTTTGGGGTAATTGGGTAATACCCTTCAAAATAAGAATGAATTGGGTAATGGAAAGCGTGATTGGGTATCCAAAAGTATGATGCCCGCTCATATAAAAAATAATTGGGTATTTGTACCAAAACAAACAAGTGAATTGGGTATTTGCAATAAAACGTGAATTTAGCTTCTAAAAACCGTACCTACATAAAGTCACTGTTATGTATTCAATCGCAGTATAGGTTGTTCCATCTTTCTGCTATCAGATTCAACAATCTGAAGACAAGGGAATTTCTCAACCCACTCATCGAATGTGTTTCTACTTGTTTTTGTTCCAATAATATGGGCCAGTACTTTTGTTTTAGAAATCCAACACACCCCATCATAGGGGTTTGGAACGGTATTGTGGTAGTATAATATAGTGTATTTTGACCGAAAATGCCCCAAACAAAATTCATTATAGTCATCAACTATGCCCTTTGCAATTGTTTTATATTTAGATTGATTTACCACGACAAAGGAATCTAAATGTTTTTGTATTTTTTTGCGCAACTTTTCGTCTTCCTTGAGACGCCATTTTGTTTGACTCGCACTTGTTATCATCTAAACAATTGGTAAATACGTTACCAGATAAAAACAAGCGCTTGTTGATTAAGACTCGATTCAAAACGGCCAAAACAAAACGGGATTTTTCATTACGCGTAGAAGGCGGCTCGAATTGGGTATCGGCGATTTGTTTTGCGTACCGGTACGCACAGATTTTGAAAAAATTGCGTATCCACCTATTTTTTATTGTGTATTTACGCAAATACGCAGCTTATCTGTAGCTCTGGTGATAATCAACGATGCATAAAAATGTTTTAGATAGCAACAACATTATTTATTTATTTGTAATCTACTCGGTGGATGTATGTCACGGAAACGAGTGTTTACATATTGTTAGCGATCAATTAACTCGCAATGTTATTTTAAACATCTGTCAAGATTATTGTTAGAAAATGGGATAAGACAAACATGGTTTCATTTATATGTTAGTGGATCTGTGTATAATCAGATTCATATGCATATATTGCTTTATTATGTTTGGCGTGCTGTACAGTTTATTGAAACAGCATGGAACTTAAATGTACATTGCAAGGTAAATATATTAATATAAGTCATAGTAAATTAAATACATCTATTACCATTAAATGTGCTTGGTTTATATGTTATTTTTTCCACAACTGCTTCTGATGTGATTACATGTTTCCCCGTAATTCAGGTATTCAGGGAACGTTTTTGCCCTTTTTTGCCTAAACTGCGCGCTAAAATGCCCTTTTTGAAAGTAATGCGCCATGCCCCTTTGCCCTTTTGGGAAAAAACACTACTAGTAGGTCTTGTAGACTTTCGACGTCATGGTACGTCATATAGACACTAAGTACTGGTCCTACCCAGGAAACAGTTTGTTTCATTAAATGTCTCAATTCAACTTGACAGCTTGCTAAAGCAGTTGCATTTAGCATACAGTACACTGATTTAACATAAACAAAATCATGTGATGTGTCAAATCAATTTTGATTGACAAATTTGACAGGAATTTTTTTTAATCAAATAAGTTTTAGACTGCCAAATTACACACGCTACGTATTGAAAGCCGTACCTGGAGCTTTCGTCTGTATACCACTGACTTCATCAGAAGAATGATTTCTACTGTCGGGGAAACGTTACCAATGCTAATTGTCCTCTTATTTATTATCAATGTATAATTATGTGTAACAGCATAACAACATACTTGTTTCGCAATTAAAATATTTAATAAATACAGGTATCTTGCAGGTTTCTAATTTTCTTTCGCAAACTATTGTTGAATAGTTTAAATTTTGTCGCCACTAAAAAACTAGCCATTTAGTAGCAATTCTAAAATCACAGTCTAAACTGCATACACTTAGCTCTATAGTTACAATTTGAATGCAAATATTAGAATGCATCATGTTATATCATCCATATTTTTTTATTTAAACATTCAAATAACACATAACACAGTACATATATAAAAAGGTATGTGGTATTGTGTGGAGATACAAAACACTTCACATCATTTAAAATAATAGTTACAAAATAAGTAATACTAAAACACTGTCATCAACCTACAGTACAAGAATAGTTACGTTTATGAAATTACAAAGTGGTGTTACTGTATTACCTTTTACAAAATTAAAATGCTGGTTTTGTACTAGCCATAAAACATTTATCATGGATTAACAAGTAACAACCAATTTATTATTTACACAATAGAACGGAAATCATATTAATTGCATTATGCATTTACTAAACAAGCTATTTGCTACTGTTTAGAATTACACTATCTTACTAAAAATGATCACAACAGGCACTTAGTGCTTTTACATACTTGTGGTAAGTTTTGTTAACTAGTTTGACATTTATTGGCAGACACTTGTTGATATACAGACAAAATTTGCATGGGAACTTTCATATTTTTTCAGCATAATTGCCTTCAAATTGTTAATTTAACAACCCTTTGACATTGTTTGCACATCTGATCTTATTATACCATAGCTGATTTTTGTTTATTGATAGACATATATAGACTTTTCAAAGTTCTATAAAAGTTCACACATGTTCCATCCAAGTAAACCAACAGAATCAATAAAGATCACCACAGATAATAACTGTGTGTATAGCTTGGAAATTTTGATAGTTCAGGAATCCCTTCTTTGTTGATTTCTATAACAGTAAACCAAAACTGTCAGTTTTGCTGGATAGAATGGCTTGTATGATGCCCAGCTCTTGCCTTGGCAGAACAGCTTCTAAAAACGGAAAACCAACAAATATCTTAAAATTTTATCAATAATTAATGCAGACAATTTATAAATGTTTAGTTTTTTGTTGATTTCGAATCTGGAAGATTTTTTACATAAGATGTTGGTATGAAAATCCAACGGTATCGGATTTTGTGGTTTTATGCCTTAACTAATTATAGTGATATGTAACCTTTCGGGATATTGGTAAAGTGCGAGCAGATGAGGTGTAAATACGTTAAAAATTAAAGCTAAAAGACTAAAAAGTTAGATCGGAATATCTTTAAATTTTGTGAATAAATGTGTTTCTGATGGATAACAACGACAACTTACCAGAATATTGCTCATGATCACACCTAAAACTTCTTTCTGTGAGTGTATGGAAAATGCGTCACAAATTCTGAAAAATAAACAGTAGGGTGTCGTTAATGAAATACCGCGAGAATACTGGAAGAATAGAGATGCCAACTATAATGTTTTAAACAAATAATTTTTTAACAAGCGTTTGTGATTTGTCAGGATAATATTAACAATAAGATATCGAAAAGATCAAAGCAAATAAATTCGACAGAAATCTGAGATTCGGCAATATATTAAAGACGGGTTATGTTCACCTAAATTGTGTTTGGTAAAGACTGTCACTATATGTAGTGAACCAGTCTTTGTCTTATACCCACTGAAGATGAGTATTCAGGGGAGATAATTGAGTAATGACTTAAATCTGGAATGGTTGCCAAGAAAAACAAATAATGCGAGAATAATTAGTGCAATTCGCTACACAATTATGATGTCATTGATATAATTTTTTCTGAGGTATGTATTTACATGTGATTTAGCATATGTCAAAGTGTTTTTGATTTGTTCAAGGTCATAAATAGCATCGCGAAAATATATGTCGCATGGCAATTTTTTTGAGACGCATCCCTATATGGTATCTTTATGTAATTTTATGGTCTAAATTTCCATATGTATGAACGGTCAACTTCCGCTTCGCGGGCTTTTGCCCGTATAAAATCAGGGCAGTGGCCCTCAAGATTTAGGAAAGTTATGTCCTTTTGACTGAATGACTCATTTAGTTGGTGCTGTTGTTGTTTTTTTGCTTACAAATAATAAATATTGATATTTTTAGTACATTGAATCGCAAAGTCTACACTTGTAGAGTCGGATAGGGAGATGAACTGAATGCTTTCTTAATTTTACTATTATTAATTTTAAAGCGTTCAAATTGGTGTTTTAAGCAGTCTTTTGTTAACATAATATACTTTATTTCAGAATGAGGTCAAATTTTGTCTGATATGTGACCCAAACTAAATACTGGGTTTAAAGCTTGTAATTTGTTTGCTGTGCAGGATTCTGTCGGAGCATCAGCAGTTAGTTTTCAAGAGACCCGATACAGGCCACGCCCTCTGACTGCCAATAGCAGTGATGATGATAACAGTGATAATGATCAGGATGAAGGATCCCCATCGTGGAGACAGCTGCAGAAAACAAGGTTTGGCAGATAATAAATAGCGTTGCGTTCTGGGAAAACTGGGCATAATGCATGTGCGTAAAGTGTAGTCCCAGATAAGCCTGTGCTTATCAGGGACGACACTTAACGCCAAAACTGGAATTTCTGTAAGGAGGGACCACCTTGAAACTTAAAATACCATAAAAGTGGAAAGTGTTGTCCCTGATTAGCCTGTACAGACTCCGCACAGACTAATCTGGGATGACTCTTTATGCACATGCATTAAGCCCTGTTATCTCAGAATGCGGCTCATATATTGAGTTGCATTCTGGGAAATTATGGCTTCACGTAAATGCGTCTTCTCAGATTAGCCTGTGCAGTCCACACATGCTAATCTGTGACAACCCTTTCCCTTTTTATTGTAATTTTCTTTCTAAGGAATTTTGTTTGTAGCGAAAATCCAATTTATGGTAGTTGTTTTGCCCAATTTAAAATTGGTACATAAAAATGATACCACTAAGGGTCAAATTACATACTTGAGACTCTGCAAGATTTTTTAAAATTAATGTAGTACAAGTGTCTAAAAGAAAAAAAAGAAAATTAAATAAATCGTACAAACACGTCACTGTTTATTTAAATGTTTCTGGTACTAAACATGTTTCGGCCGTAGCCTTCATCAGTAGTACATTGATAAAAGAAAAAAAGAAATCCAGAAAGGTTGCTGATATTTCTGTTTTGAATTTATCACAGCTAAACACAAATAAATTAATCAGTAAAACAAAGTGTTTTACTACAACATATTGCTTATGCATTGTTTGTGCATGATTATTGGAAGTTGTTTATGCTATTCTTCCAGAAAACCAACCATTTCAGCCATGGAGATGAACACAGCGGACAGTGAGGGACTATCATCATCTGCAAGTGCTGGGCAGAGAAAAAGAAAGAACAACATCTGGGGGTCTGTGCTTCAAGAGCAGGACCTTACGCAGACATTGATGAAGAGTGGGGCTGTGCATAAATCTGAAGAAGTTGATTATTCCGCGAGGGATGTGGAGAGCTATGACTTTACAAAGAAGTATGAAGATAACAGGCCAGATTTAGATGATGACGATATAGAAGCAGCTAAAGCAAGCACGGATGCGTTGAAGAGCTTTCCTTATGTTCCTCATGTAACGTCAGGGAGAGCTATCATAGACTATGAGGATACTGTGCTTCAGACAGCCTCTGGTGATCGCAGGGGGAAGAAACGCAAGGCTGACAGTCAGTCGGACCGGTTTGAGAGAAAGACGGGTGGGGTGCATGACCGGTTGGGCGTTAAGAAGGTCACTACTATGAAACTTGGAGAAATCAACTTGTCTGAAGATATGGAAGGCAAAGAACTTGCTCAGAAAATTGCTGATTTTATTCATGAACCAAAGGTCGAGCTAATTGGTAAGATGATGTGGTTGGTTTACTTTGAAACACTTCTTGTCCAGTAGCAAACCATCTTATAAATATGCTTGCTATTTTAGCTAGCACCTGTTTACTTGAGATTTAGAATGCTGTAAATTTCAATTTCAAATTATACCAAATGACAATGAATGTAGTAGACACTGAACTTACTGCTAAAATAGGTAAACAAAATTAATGGTATATTGTCACATGTTAGCATGTATTATGATAAAAAAAGAATAGAGAAAATTGAATTGTAGGTGAGTGTTAACTGAACCCTTTACCACTAAGATACGTATTTTGACGCATTTGTAGTCGCATAGAAAGTTGTATTTAGTTAAAGACCTTTTTTACTAGATTCAAGTTTTAAAGGCTTCATTTCCAACCCTTAGTTGCTGATGAGCAGCTAACAGCATAAAACCTGGGCAGACTGGGAGTTACTTGCAGGCTTTTCTGGTTTTATGCTGGTTTCAAAAGCCATTTTCACTTTGTTTCTTATGAGGGAAAGGCTTAAATAAAGTTGGCCATGCTTCTTAGCATTTAACATTTGACTGTTTGCAGGCCATACTCTCATCTTTAATTTTGCCTCAGATGATAAATCACATCATTCTTTATCAAATGGTCTCCTACTAATTATTTTTATGCCCCCGGATCGAAAGATCGGGGGTATATTGTTTTTGGCCTGTCTGTCTGTCATTCATTCATTCATTGTCTGTATGTGTCCCAAAACTTTAACCTTGGTTAAAGTTTGATAACTTTTGCAATATTGAAGATAGCAACTTTATATTTGGCATGCACATGTATCTCACGGAGCTGCACATTTTGTTTGGTGAAAAGTCACGGTAAAGGTCATCCTTCAAGGTCAAAGGTCAAATATCATTGTATTTTTCTTTCCTAAAACTTTAACCTTCGTTAAAGTTTGGTCATAACTTTTTGAATATTGAAAACTTGATATTTTAAGCATGCATGTGTATCTCATGGAGCTGCACATTTTGAGTGGTGAAAGGTCAAGGTAATCCTTCAAGGTCAAAGGTCAAATTTATGGCTTTAAAGCGGCGCAATAGGGGGCATTGTGTTTCTGACAAACACATCTCGTGTTCTTGTTATGTTATGGCTATTTCTAACAAAGTACATTCAAATGACAGGGTTTACTCTGGCTGAAAAAACTTATTATATATATATATATATATATATATATATACATATATATACATATATGTGGTTAAGGGTTAAGACATATAAATGGATGAAGCCCTATAACAGCTATATTAGTATAGAAGGGATAAAAGCCCTGATGATGTCGCGCATTTCAGAGCGTGTTGTGGAGCATATGGGGAAGTCAGCTGCCCTGAGAATACTACAGCAGACCAAAGACACGGAGGAAAGTGGCGGCATGTACACTAATGTGAGTATACTTCTCAGTATTGGATGTTTTTCAAAATATATCGCATAATAAAACAATGCATTTCACTCTCTGCAAGCAGATATTACTATATACTAATGGCATAATGTCTGTTGTCTTCTGGTATCATCTCTTTGGTGTTCTTGCATAACCTTTATGGACTTCTGGTTTAATCTCTGTTGTCTTCTGGTTCTATCTATATTGTCTTCTGGTATATTCTCTGATGTCTTCTGGCTTAATCTTTGGTGTCTTCTGGCTTTACCTATTTGGAGCTCTTGCAGCATCTTAGTAGTCTTTTTGTTTAATATCATAATTTTGCACATGTCTCCACTTTAAATTCCTTTGGTGGTGAATTTTAAGGATGGCAGTCGTAGACGAACTCCAGGTGGGGTGTATCTTCAGTTAATCAAACAGCAGCCGGAGTTCACTGAGGTTCGCAAGCTTATCTTTGTAGAGGACTGGCAGGACAAAGTCAACAAAAAGAAACAGCAACGTAAAATGTGAGTTGAATTTTAGGCAGTCACTGCCTTCTAACTATTATATGATGTTAACTTGTTCTTGTGTAAAAAAATAAATCCTTTATAGTAAATACATTGTTGTGATTTATTAGAAAGTTTTCTTCAAATTGTGTTCTTATTATTCTGAATGTTGTATTAAATGTATTGAATTTGAAACTGTAGAAAAATTAAAACAGCTTAAAGTGAAGCATTTAACTTTCCTTTCAGGAAAAAGGCTAAAGAAAGAGAACAGAAAATGAAAATAGAAAATATTCAAGGTCAGAATATTGCTGAGCCAAGGTCAAGATCTGTATCAAATCACAGGTCAAGGTCAGGTTCAAATGAAAGGTCAATTTCAAATTCAAGATCACACTCTGGGTCAAAATCTAGGTCAAGGTCAAGAGAATTTAAGGGTATTAAAGACGAGGAAGGAATGATAGAAGCACAAAATGAAAATAAACAACGAGGAAGCAGACGAAATCGATCCAGAAACAGAAGGCATAGAAAAAAGCACTACAATGACTTTGATAAGTTGGATGAATCTAATAGTGACAGTGAAGGTGATGGTAATTCAAATGCTCAAGGTAACACATTTAACTTTGAAGATGAGCTAGAAGCAGCGCGGAAGAGAATTCTGGAACAGAAGAACAAGGCGAAGCAAGATGAGATAGATATGGAGAAAACTGTTGCAGATCAAGCGGATGGGGACAACAACATTGCTGGAATAGGGGACCTGGATGAAGAAGAGGCTAACATTGTAGACATTCCCTTAGAAATGGAATGAGTCCATATATATGAGCCTTGTTCATGAAACATGGGGCTTAATGTATGTAAGTGTCATCCCAGATTAGGCTGTGTACTCAGCACATGCTAATCTGGAACAATACTTTTTGCCAACATTTGATTTTCATTAAGAAGAAATTTCCTTTAAACAAGACATACAATAAAGGCAGAAAGTGTCAAAAAAAGTGTCGTTCCTGATAAGCATGTGCAGGCTGTACAAGTAAAACTGGAACTAAACTATGCATTATGCATTAAGCCCAGTTTAACCAGAACAAGTCTCATTTTACCGGGAACTGCCAACTGCAATAGAGTTTGCATGCATTTTTAAATTGCCAGAATTCTAATGATAATGAATTATCTACAAATATTTAGGGATTTTCTGTTGAAACATAGTATGACAAATTGATTTTTTTAGCTTATATGGCATGAAAAGCTTGTTCAAATGTATTAGAAAAAGTCAATCGTTGTTGTGCAATGTAAATTATTAAACAGGTTCATTTCTCTGTTTTCTTAACAAACCTGTAACCCCCAACACAAAATATACTCAATTGTTGTTAACAGTACATGTCATGTCACTTTAATAAGTGTTTATTGCCAACATTTAAACAGCAATAGTGTTTGAAATTGAATTGTCTTGTAACATTATTGTACACTTAATTGTTGTTCCTTCTTGTTTATGTTCAATTGGTTTTGTGAACCATTATTAAATATCTGTTTAATGACTGTTGTTATAAATAATTGGAGAAATTTGTATGCAGTTGTTTGTCCTTCATTTGCTTACAAACACTCTGAACCTTAGAAGCTAACAACATTTTTAGGTTATGAATATGTGGACAAAATCCTCCTCCTGGCGTTTTCCCAGAATTCACAATATTGATACTGATCAAGGATGTGTTTGCGAGATTAATTTAAAGAAGAATGCTTCGTCCAAAATTCGGTACAAAAGAATATTTTAATGCTACAAATACCAAGAGCACTGCATAACGGGTGCCACGCTCGGCTGTGAAAGCTTGTCAGAATTTTTATTTTATTTTAGAGGTCACAGTGACCTTGACATTTGACCTAGTGACCCAAAATGGGTGTGGCGTGTGGAACTCAACAAGGTGCATCTACATATGAAGTTTCAAAGTTGTAGGTGGAAGCACTTTGATTTTAGAGGCAATGTAAAGGTTTTAGCAAGACGGCGGATGACGAGCAGGCTTTGACAATACTCGGGTTTTCTCCTAAAACAGCCTTGCTTAAAATGTGTGAATCTGTTTGAATCAGTATGAGTGCAAAGCGGGACAAGGGTTATTGGAAAGCAATCTCTCTCTGTATGTACGTCATGTTTTTGTTTCTGCTCAACATCTTCATTCCTTGAAGTTTTTTTTCATGAAACATGGCTGTAATGATTAGGTCATTGAGATGATTTGCAGATGGCAGAAATCAGTCATGCCAACTCAATGCCAAAGTAACACTTGAAGGTTTAATGTTTGAGCCGCCATGTGTGTGGCTGCTCATTGCCTCTAGTACCCTTAAAAGGATTTCCATAAAACTTGGCTAAGATGTTAAGGTACTTTGGGGAAATTGTGCAGAAATGGTAGATTTTCCTGTAATGGCAATATAGAGAACCTTACAAATCTCAGTAATATTCCCTGTCTGGATCTGGATGTCATAATCACTGTTATGTTTCTTGCGTTTACTGTTTTCAAATTGTCCAAAATTCCTTATGGCCAGAGTGGCCTAGTTTTCCTAATTTTGCCATATAGAAATAGCTGTACCTTGTAAACCGAAGCACATGATTGTATTTACACATTATTGTTGTTTTTTCAATTCCTTAAAATATGTTTGATTTGTATAAAAACTTGGTCACATGGAGTTTAGCGCTGTTGTGTTTTTAGGAAAATGTCAATGTCTCATAATATGCATTTATATTATGTACAAGTTACTACGATAGTGTAATAGTATTATCTTTTCTGTAAGTCTGTCCTTTCTACATTTTGTATCAAGTCAAGTGAAAGTTGCATTTGGTGCTATTTTCCCCCTTATATTGGGAGTTCTTGTTTAACTCAGGAGAGCAACCCAGAGCCTTAATGGCTATTTTGATTTTAAATTCCACACGATTGATCAGTAGCATGTGCAGCTGTTACACCTTCAGCATGTTGTGGTTGGGGAAGCTTTGTCTTAAATTGGTAATTTTCATTCAGATAGATGTGCTCTGCAACAAAGAGTTGGAACGAACTATGAAAGGAAATTGGATTTATTATCATCTACAATGTAGTCTTATGGTGCTATTGTTCAAATGTCGCTGATTTGATAGAAATGCATGCAGTATGATGCCTGCTTACACGAACAAGTACATTTTATAAAAAATCCTAAAGTTAAACAAGATGCGTTTGTGAAACACAATGTCCCCCTATATGACGTTTGACCTTGGAGGATGACCTTGATCTTGTGAAGGATGACCTTGACCTTTTACCACTCAAAATGTGCAGCTCCATGAGATGCACATGCATGCCAAATATCAAGTTGCTATCTTCAAAATTGCAAAAGTATTCATAAAATAAGCGATTTGGGCCACATATATTTGACCTCTGACCTTGAAGGATGACCTTGACCTTTCACCACTCAAAATGTGCAGCTCCATGAGATACATATGCATGCCAAATATCAAGTTGCTATCTTCAATATTGCAAAAGTATTCATAAAATTAGCGATTTTGGCCACATATATTTGACCTCTGACCTTGAAGGATGACCTTGACCTTTCACCACTCAAAATGTGCAGCTCCATGAGATACACATGCATGCCAAATATGAAGTTGCTATCTTCAATATAGCAAAAGTTATTGCAAAATGTTAAAGTTGGGCCAAACAGACCAACAGACAGACAGGGCAAAAACAATTTGTCCCCCACTACTATAGTGGGGGACATAAAAATAAGTTATTGAATTCTTCTAAAATTACATTTCAAAGTAACAAGTATTGATTCTGCATATAATAATCCGTCTTTAATAGCGGAAATAATTATAAAATTAACAAGAGATGTGTTTGTCAGAAACGCAATGCCCCCTTCTGCGCCGCTTTGATTAAAAAATTTTTTTATCATTTGGCAGGTTCAGATAATTATCTCCCTTTGAAGCTTATTACTTCCCTTGGAAGGGAACATGCATGCCAAATATCAAGTTGCTATCTGAAGCAACATAGAAGTTATGAGCATTTTTCGAAACCTGAACGCAAAGTTTGATGGAAAAACAGACAGACAGACGGATGGTCCGATCACTATATGCTCTCCTTCGGGGGCATACAAATGTAAAATATCTGGTCAATGTGACAATAGATTGCTTATATTTGGTGTATGTTTACCCTTCACATTTGGTGATAACTTATGGATAATCTGATTTAAAAAATGCCGTCTTATTATTAAAGAGAACACTATCATAGAGAATGTTTGTCAACATTCATTACATTTATTGCAATTGCGCTAAGGGATTTTTCATACCTTAATATAAGTTCTAAATACCCGGTGTTTTTTTTATTATGTTGAGTAGGAACATGATCTTTAATATGCTGTTTTATTGCATGAACAAAATTTATAAAAAATGTCAAAACAAGAATTGAGCATTGCTATGACATGGCTGCCTTAATTGTGTACAATTAGTTTGCAATATTAAAGCGGGTATATATGATTTTGTCAAATATTTATGAATTTATATAAACTGTGTAAAAAACTTATTATATATATACCTACCTACCTAGTCCTTGTTGTGCCCGGAGGCACATAGGGCAAGGACTAGCGCTTTCCACTCTTCTCTATCTTTTGCTTTCTTTTCTAGTTTTCCCCAGGTCAAATTATGTTCTTTCATTTCTGATTCGATAGTTCTTCTCCATGTCATTTTTGGTCGTCCTCGTCTCCTTTTGCCTTCGGGTGTCCATCTGAGAGCAGTTCTTGTAATGTTCTCTTGGGGTTTACGTAGAACGTGTCCGATCCAGACCCATCGTTTTCTTTTCAGTATCGTCCTCATATCGGTTGAGTTTGTTTGTTTGTGCAGTTCTATATTGGATATTTTTGCCGGCCAGAAGATTCTTGAAATTTTTCGGAGACAGCCGTTGTGAAAACTGGAGAGCCTGTTGATGTCTTTCTCAGTCATCCTCCAGCATTCTGCTCCGTACAGTAGAACTGACATTACACAGCTGTTATATATTTTCAGTTTAGTGTTTTTGCTGATGTTTCTAGTCTTCCAAATATTGTTTAGTTTGAAGAATGCATTTCTTGCTATTCCTAGTCTGATTTTAATATCTTTCTCGGCACCCCCATCTGATGTTAAAGTGCTACCAAGGTAAGTGAAAGTTGATGTACAGTTAATGTTATATCCGTTTAGGTGGATTTTTGGTGGTTCGTTTGTGTTAAGATGCATGATTTCTGTTTTCTTGATGTTTATCTTGAGGCCTATCTTGCTTGCATTCTCTTGCAGTTTGGTAGTTTTGTCTTGCATGTGTGTTTCTAAATGTGAGAGTAAGGCTAGGTCGTCTGCATAATCAAGGTCTTCAAGATTGGTGAGGAGGGTCCATCTAATTCCAGTATTGTTTCCATTAAGGGTAGATCTCATAACCCAATCTATTGCGATGATAAATAAAAGGGACGACATCACACAGCCTTGTCTAACCCCAGATTTTACTATGAAGCTGGTGGCTGATGATCTGCCAACAGAGCATTTGAAGTTGGAATAGAAGGCTTTAATAAGGCTCACTAGTTTTGATGGTATTCCATAATGTTTCAAAATTTTCCATAAGCTTTCTCTTTGTATGCTGTTGAATGCCTTTTCAAAATCAATGAAGTTGATGATTAGTTTCCGTTGCCATTCAGTAGATTGTTCTATGATGTTTCTTAATACAAATATTTGATCGCTGCAGCTTTTTCCTTTCCTGAATCCTGCCTGCTGTTCCCTTAGTTTGTTGTCAACTGTTGTTTTAATCCTATCGATTATTATTTTGCAGAAAATCTTGCTGGGTATGGATAACAATGTAATACCCCTCCAATTGTCACATTTTGTGAGATCTCCTTTCTTAGGCAACTTTATGATGTTGCCTTCATTCCATGTGGCTGGTATAGTGTTGTTCTGCCATATCTTACAGAATATTGGATGGAGTATGTCTGTAGCCAGAGTAGGGTCTGTTTTAAATAATTCAGCTGGTAACTGGTCTTTTCCAGGGGATTTATTATTTTTGAGCGCATTGATAGCTTTATATATTTCCTCTTTTCGTGGTGTTTCTATGTTGATGTCTAAAACTTCTACATCTTCCGCAATATCTGCAGTGACAGCGGGGTCAGGGCGATTCAGAACCTCTTCAAAATGCTCATTCCATCTTTTATCTTGCTCATTTTCAGATGTTATTAGTGTTCCTTGCTTGTCTCTTATTGGCATGTTTTTGTTTTGCATTTTTCCACATAATTTCTTTGTGATTTGGTAAATTTCACCTACTCTTTGTTCTGAAGCAGCTTTCTCAGCTTCCTTTGCCATCTCTTCTACAAAGGTTTGTCTATCTATTTTAGTAGCTTTCTTTACTTCTTTATTGCTGTTAGAATATTGTTCTCTCAGTCTATCTTTCAGTCTCTCAGAATGTGTGGTACAAATTTTCTTCTTTATATCTTTTCTCTTATCTATCTTTTTCCATGTCTTAGGTGTAATCCATTCTTTGTGTATGTGTCTTTTGAATCCCAGTGTTTTTTCGCTTGTTTTCTTGAATGCTGATTCTATCTTTAGCCAATGTTGGTCTATGTTTTCCTCCTCGATGTTTATATCTTGTAATATTTGAAATTTGTTTCTTAGTTCTAATATAAATTCTTGTTTTGTTTTTGTTTCTCTCAGTTTACCAGTGTCGAATTTCATTGGTTTAAACTTTTGTGTTGTTTTCATCAGTTTAAGTCTGATACTAGCTGTGACAAGGTGATGGTCGCTTCCTACATCAGCACCACGTCTCACTCTCACATCTTGAAGAGATCTTTTCCATTTACCATTTATAGCGATGTGATCAATTTGATTTTTATCTCTTACTCCTGGTGATATCCATGTTATTTTATGTATTTCCTTGTGAGGGAATAGTGTCCCACCAATAACAAGATTGTTGTTACCGCAAAAATCTACTAACTTTTCACCATTTTCATTCATTGTACCGCATCCATGTTTTCCAATGACTCTCTCAATTCCGCTGTTATCCTGTCCTACTTTTGCATTGAAGTCACCCATGATGATTGTAAGATCGTGTTTCGGTATCTTTTCTATTTCTGCTTGCAGCATGTCATAAAATTCTTGTTTGGTTTCATCTTCGGCTTCATTTGTGGGAGCATATACCTGTATAATTGAAGTCTTAACTGGTTCTGTATTCAGTCTTGCTCTTATAATTCTTTCATTGATAGGATGGTATTCAGTTAGAGATTTTGAAGCTGTTTTACTTAGAATTAGTGCTACCCCTTCATGATGTTTTCCGTCTTTTCTACCAGAATATATAATTGTTTCACCTGTGCTGGTTAGGTTTTTTCCAAAATCTGTCCATCTACATTCACTTATCCCTAATACACTCAATTTGTTCTCATTCATTTCTCTCAAAACCTGGGCTTGCTTTTCTGTCTCATACATAGTACGGACATTCCAAAATCCTAGTTTTAGTTTGGTTCTCGTGTTGAGTATACTTTTCATGTGGCCAGCTTCCTGTTGGCTTTCACTGGTCCCATTCATAAATGCAAGGTTTTGCTTGTATACTGGTGTTACGAGAAAAGTTGAAATGTTTCTAGTCCCTGTTTCCGTAATCGATTGTTTTTTACAAGAAGAGGAGATTAACCTCTCGCTCAACCTCCAACCTGTTGGACCGGAGATTTTTGATCAAGGTTGCCTTCCTCTAGATATGTTGCCAGCCAAGGCTTTCGAGTCAGTATCTACCCGGTTTTGGAATTGAAGTTTTGCTCTTCTAGACAAATTGCCTGACAAGGCTATCGACCTTCATCTGGCCGGGTGTTATACTCGGAGTTTTCCTTCTCCTAGATGGGTTGCCAACCAAGGCTAGAGAGCCCCATCTACCCACACCCTTGTAGTTCAGCCTGGGGCCTCACGGTACCCAGTTTCCGTGTGTTGTCGCGCGGAGACACTACATAGGATTTGTTATGGAGAGGCTATATACTAGCAGGAGAGACTTACGCACTCGGCTCTCTTTTCGCTGCGCTAGCAGCTAGCTAGCGGTGATGGCTGAGAGCGAAAGGTAACAAGTACACAGACGCAACACCAACACACAAGACGCATCACACAACATTTAACACATTATATATATATTTCAATATAAATTAAAATAAAAGTTAAGAAGAACATGTGTCGAAAAATGCGAAATAAGCCAGATATTTAATTCTGAAATTGAAAACGGCTGTACAGCCGAATTCGCCAGCATGTATACAATACATGTACGATGTGCATCTAAACTTACGAGGGGTGTTCCAGAAGTTATAGTGGATTTTCGCTATAACTTTCATTTGGTAACATAAATGGACAAACAAATAGCATGTTAAGAATATTTTGTCCTTTCCAAATCTACTCTCCAAATATCATGGAAATACATAAAACAATAAATATATATCAGAGATTTAAACATGTGCACAATGCGCACACCGACGCACGTGTAACGTTTCTGTTCAACGTCAATGATGTTATGAAGTTAACAACTGTCAAATCTTTTCCACATAATCACCTCCAACGCGAATGCACTTTATGTGTCGGGAAATCCACTTGTCAAAAGTGTCTCTATACCAGTCAGCGTCAAAATACGACACGATTCGCTTTGCTGCAACTGTAAGTTCCTGTTTACTTGCAAAGCGAATACCGCGCAACTGTGATTTAACTTCTGGGAAAACACGGAAGTCCATAGGGGCCAAATCCGGGCTGTAAGGAGGACTTAGGCGCTGTAACGTGAAATTTGCCGTAAATTCTGTTTATCAACGACATTTAAACCAAATTTAAATTCGCGTAACGCTCATACTTATAATAAAATACACGCGTGCGCCGCATGTCGTTACTGAGGTCTCTATGGCAACGCGTTTCAAACGCGCTTTATGGAATTCTTGCATTTTTAGCTTATATATGAAGTCCGTGATAATTGGTTTGTATAATATGTAAATTTCATTGACTTTTACCAGCAAACTAATAAGTTATAGCGAAAATCCACGAACTTCTGGAACACCCCTCGTAGTTTAACGGTTTATAATACAAAGACGAATGCTTCGGTTATTGTAGGAAAATATGTACGTCACTATCGACTCGGGGCGCTTATTTGTCTTTGCTGCATTTTATGAAATTCGGCTTTAATGTATAATTTTTCTTGCCTATTTTGTGTTATTGTAACATATTTTATCAATATATTACAATTTAACACATATAGAAAATCGTATATACCCGCTTTAACAAGAAGCTGTTTTACTGTTTTGTAGATAAGTGGTAAAAATAAATAAATATGTTTTTCTATCAAAACAGCTTTATTGCACCATGTTTCATGAATATTTCAAACTACAAATATTTCAAAATACTGCTACACTCCATGATTGTGTAACTTCAACTAATTGTATTCCAATATGAAGAGGCAAATACATATATATTCAACATGTACACATTATCCTTTTAAGGCCTGAATTACTTTGAATTCCATAACCAACCCACAGCATTTCAGGAAGAAGCCATGGCTCAGTTCTTACCAAATTTATTATGATAAATTATGATTCAAAACCAGACATCTGACTAATGGATAATTGAATGCATGATGAAAAATTTGTGAAACTTACACAATAAACACAAATATTTACGGGTACTTTCTGTCGAATGCATCTCACAGAGAGAATTCAAAATAGTTATCTGACATGTAATAATTCTAAAACAGCATCACTGCATTAAAATTAAAAAGATGAAAACTTTACAGACAGTATATATTTAAATTTACATTCCTAACAGTTGTTAAGGTGAAACATTAAAAGGAATTGAAACAATAATAGTTTAGAAAACTAAACTATATTTGGTTTCAGCAACATACAAATATTTTAACAAGTATAGTTGAAGGGAACAGTAGCAAGAGAAATAGTACAAACAAATATTAACATTTTATACAATATTTTGCATTGAAATCTAAACATGGTAAAAAAAAACAATTTTTGTCTCCTACCGGTTTCACCGGAGAGGACTTATGGTTTGCGCTCTGTCTGTCTGTCACACTTTTCTGGATCTTGCGATGACTTAAAAAGTTCTTAATATTTGTTCATGAAACTTGCAACATGGATAGATGGCAATATGGACATTATGAACATAATTTCATTTTGTTCCTACATGTATGTCTAAAATTGTGGTTGCTATGGCAACCAAATTTATTTAAAAAAATCTGAAAATGGTCGAATTTCTGACAATGGGGGAGCCGGTAGGGGACCATATTGCTTGACAATAGCCTTGTTTTACATTGAAATTATTTTGCAGTTTAAAATAAAAGTTGAAACAAATGATCTGACTCAAAAAGATGAGATCGGTTTGTAAAATGTTTTCAATTTTTTCTGATTCAAATACAAAATCATTAACAACTGTTTAATATACTAATACCAGTATAGAATATACCAAAAAGGCATACACAGAAACTTATACTCCTACTGACAGGCAATTTATTTCATAACGCAACATTCAGAATTCTCTTGCATGAGGTCAATTTCACAGGATTTTTCGGCCACCATACAACCAGATTTACTATCTGAGTTTCTTGCTGGGTGTAGAAATGCCAAGTTTCTTCTTTCTTAGAATGTACATGTGTTTCATCATCTGAATTCCACCTGAAATTACACACACATTTCAGCCTCGGTCTGGGAAAACAGGGCTTAATGCATGTGCATCAAGTGTTGCCCAGTGCAGTCAACACGGGCTTTTCAAGGACGACACTTATTCTTTTTGTGTGTGTTTTTTTTGTTTAAATGAAATCTTTTCTTAGTGAAAATCTAGTATAGGCTCAAAGTGTCGTCCCCCATTAGACTGTGTGGCCTGGGCACCATTAAACCCAGTTTCCTCAAAGCGATGCTCATTTTGTTAGGTGCAAAGCTTCTTACTGACCTCACATAGAGGGCTAACAGATTTCTTTCTCCCATGGCTTGAATCACATTCTATCGTGATAAGTTTTAGTTTCAACCTATTTATTTAAGCTCAATGCATTGAAACCCTTGGCTTATTGAAACACCCTCTTGAGTTTGTTTCCTGGGACTAGAACCAGTACTTGGTGTCTTTGGGTGAGAACGAAGGAACACTCCCAAGTGGGGATCGAACCGGTGACCTCCCCATCGCTAGGCGGAGGACACCATATCCACTATGCCATGTCAATCTAGCGCTATTAAATTGCACTATTGTGGCTTTCAGCAATGAGATTGAGGTGATTATGATAATGGGTCAGCGCAAAATATGCCATGTTTTATATGCTATACAGCAAAGTTTCACGTCAAGAGATCAACTTTTTCATATTGCCTTTTTGCATAACATTTAGATGAATAATTTTTTCTTGTTTAATTAGCCAACATTAACATAGCATTCATACCTATGTATGTTTTTTGTTCTTCAATTTTTTTAAACAATTAAAATAATGTTCAGAAAGTTTTCAGACCACCTTATACATTTAGTTTTATACTCCCTCTAATATCACATATTGCTACATAAGATTCAAAATAGTCACTATTTTTTATTATTGCTGTGTTGTTTTAATCCAGAGGTCCTTATTTTGAAAGAAACTTAAACATCTTCCCAAAGAGCATCAATTGCTGGTTTTATTCAGAAAACAGACTCAAAAATATCTCCTAACCCTCGGGATGTACAAACTGCATAAGATAAGTGAATATGTTGTAAAAGTCTTAGCAATGTCTAAAATCATTAATAGCTTTAAGGTTTGGTATTATATTTAAATGGCTTTTTATCCTTCTTTGGCAAGGGTCTTAAAAAGGCCACTTCCCCAAGGCTCGCCTTAGGGGGCGATGTGAGCAAAAAAGTTGCTTTCTTACGCCAAACTTCGTCTAAAATTTAGGAAATTGTAGATAAAAAGCGACTTTCAGTCTCTCTCTTAACGGAATTTCTTAACATCCGTTTTTTTCGATGTCAAGGTCTGATTCAATTTTCCAATACACACTGTCACAGCCCGTAGCATGTCGCAATTGAGCGACGGGTAATTTGCGGTAAACCCCGCCCCAGATTCTCCCAACCTGTGAACTTATCCAATCAGCAATCGATATTCATCAAGTCAGTGTTCAACTCCAATGCAGTCACGTGCGAGCGGGGTGATAATTGAAGTTTGCTACTGTCTGTCATGTGTAATTGATTTGAAAGTGATTGGAGATAATCCACGGGGTTGATGTTGCCATATTAATTGATCAATTAAAGTGATTACGATGAATTATCGTATCATATACTTATGATCTTTTGTCGGCAAGAATGGATGCTTTATGCCAATGTTTGGGGAATGTTTTTGAAACGCAGAAAGGTGCCATTATTTTGCAGCGAGTAAATGGGATGCTTAAGGTAGGTTATGCAAACACAAGAAACTTAAGCTATTGTAATGTATTTTCGGTGTCCGCAAAATATTTATCATTATTTTTGGACATTAGTCATTTGGAAACTAAGCAGACTTCATGTACTGAAATGCCTCTAAAATCATGACTAAATGGTCAATCGCCTAAACCCGGGTCGAAGCAACAAATTGACGATGTCTATGACACATCTTCGTTAATTAGTACTAAATTAATTTATGTATCCGGGGACAATTATTATTATTATAAATGTCTATGACGCGTCTTTGTTCATTATAACAAAATTTCTGTTGAGTAATCTAGTTGATTACTTTCAATATTTTCTTCTCTACGGTCTTGCTAAATACGACAGGAAGTTTATGAAATTATGTGCATAAGGGCATGTCTATGTATAAAGCATTTTTTTACATGCCAAAATTAATAATATTTTTATCACCGTAGAGGATAGATTTACGAGCCTAAAATCCTATCAAATTTCATTGCAAAAAAAGAGAGAAAAAAATTGTCAGCTGTATACATGTATTATGAAACATAATTATTTTGTCAAACTTCTTCTTTGCATGGATTCTGATAAATAAAAAGAAGACACCGTCTGTTTTCTGTCAATTAGACTCTACATGTATTATTATATTTATGTAACTTCTCCCTAAAGTCTCCTCACTTCTCCCTAAATTAGTGTCTAGGGAGAAGCCTCTTCTCTCTAAAATTTTAGCCCAGTGTGAGCCCTGCTTCCCCCAAGAGAAAAGCCCCTTTCCCAAAGAGAATTCCTTTGAAATGATGCAATGTTTCCGAAATTTCAAGCATACTTTGGCAAGTTTTTTTCCCTTTCTCAGTTTTGTTGATATTTTTCCCAAAAATGGAAGGCAAGACCCTATCACCCATTCAAGAAAAAAGCCCTGATTTATGCTAACTGGCCCCCATTCAAATTATTTGCAAGTCAACTGCAGATTGGTTCTTGACCTCCATTTTTTACTGGCCATGATGCCCAGTAATTTGGAATGTTTAAAGCAAGGGGTAACAACTGCAGAGGTCCTGTTACCTAATGCCAGTATCAGTAGATATGTATGCAGGAACCATGGGAAGTAGAAGGCCATGTTTGACGCGTTGGGCAGCTGCACACTGAACATCCCTGACTCCTCAAATAGTGGTATTGACATGATAACAACTGTGGCTGGAAAAGAGAGGAGAAACAAGAAATATTTTACATATGCAAACTTCATATTAAATGTTGCCACATAGCCTTGTTAAAACATTGAAACATTGCTCCACATACTTACATTGAAGAGTTTTAATTTCCTTAACAACCTTTTGAATATCATTTGTGACAAGACTTCATACGCCTTTGTTCATTTGCACTACAAATATTATTTTCAAAGTATGTAATCAGGCACCTAAGTAATATATTTTAGCCCCCTGAATATGAACCCAAAGTACATTATATAGTTTTAAGTTCCTGATCATGTTGTACACAAATTGGACCCAATTTATTTATGACATCAGTGATTATTTTCTTTATATTTTACTGCCTATTCCTTTTGGATTGGGAAAAATTGTGTGATAAACCATGAAATTGTGAAAATAAAACATTATAAATGTTATTATAAATAACAGTATTCTAATTGTTTATAAGTGCATGCTTAATTAAAAAGTTATATCATAAAGTAAAAAAAATATGAGTTTATTGGAAAAGTTTTTTTTGAAATTTCTGTCAGATTTTTAGGGGAAAAAAATTCTATTGCGATTTGGAAACAGCCTGTAAGAGGCTGTTATTTTGGGGAAAAATATCATTGAATATAAATATTTCATATTATGATACAATTTATTGAATGTATCAAAGAGAGTAAAGAATGTGTTACCTTCAAACAAAATTCCCAGAGGATATAGTGGGATCCAGGCAGAGTATCGCAGCCAAGATATAACCTTGATATCTTTACCAATGCTTGACAACATGTAGAATGGATATCTGCAGATAAATTTGTTTATACAGGTAAGTTCAATCTCACACATTTGAAACACATCAAAGCATATTGTTTTATACATTGGTATTAAGTTAAAAATAAGTCTTAGCTTGAACCGTGACCTTGACCTAAGATTGAAGCTGTGAAGTTACAACAACATTCAATGTTTGAAATAACGGTGGTCCACTTTTGCAATATCACCTTTTTTCCCCTAACAATATCATGTAATAGTTGTACTGTTATTCCATGATAGTTGAATAGTACAGGAAAATGGTACCATTCAAAACTTCTAATTTTTCAGGCAATAAATCTATACCAGTTTGAATTCATTCAAATTCTATTTCTACCTTAATAAAATCACGTAGTTCCCAACTTTGAATTATACTAGTTGCTTTCCAAAAAACTGATGCAAACTAATGACAATACATTTATACTGTTTACCTGACTAGTTCAACAGCTGACCAGGTCATGAACAGATACCAGACTACAGGAGCTATCTGCAGACGTACATCTTGAAGTATGAGCAGGAAGAGAATGAACCCTCGACCTCCAACCTGCAGAAAGAAAGGTCAACAAAGGTCATAAACAGATACCAGACGACGGGAGCTATCTGCAGACGTACATCTTGAAGTATGAGCAGGAAGAGAATGAACCCTCCACCTCCAACCTGCAAAAAGAAAGGTCAACAATTTTAAAGGTCATAAACAGATACCAGACGACGGGAGCTATCTGCAGACATACATCTTGAAGTATGAGCAGAAAGAGAATGAACCCTCGACCTCCAACCTGCAGAAAGAAAGGTCTACAAAGGTCATAAACAGATACCAGACGACGGGAGCTATCTGCAGACATACATCTTGAAGTATGAGCAGAAAGAGAATGAACCCTCGACCTCCAACCTGCAGAAAGAAACATGACAACTTTTCACTGACAGACTAATAGAGGCTATGATAGGTTAACATTTGGAACTTTCCAAGGATTATCAAATTTACAAATGAGCCGTGCTCTGTGAAAAGGGGGTTTAATGCATGTGCGTAAAGTGTTGTCCCAGCTTAGCCTTTGTAGTCTGCACAGGCTAATCCTTGACAACACTCTCCGGCTAAACTGGATTTTTGCTAAGAAGAGACTTTCTTTAAAAAGAAAATATCATGAAAGAAGAAAGTGTTGTCCCTGATTAGCCTGTGTAGACTGCACAGACTTATCTGGGACGACACTTTACCCACATGCATTAAATCCCTTTTCACAGAGCTTAGCTCAAATGTATGTAACAGATTGTTGTTAGATTTAGGTAACTTAGAATATTCTTATATATATTGACAATATTTACCTTAAATATATTAGAATTAGAACAATTTAAGCTCCATGTTAAACACATTATTATCTATAACATAACAGATTTAAATGAAACCAAATGTTTTGAATGAAGTACTGAAATAACGCAGTTTTTAGCAAAATAAAAAATGTATATGTACAAAAGAATTGAAATAAGTGTTAATAGGACACAGATGCCCCATAGTCCATTTTTGCTTTCAAATTTGAACTTTGACCTCTAAATGAAACCTTGGCTAGTGTAGTAGGGAAGCAGGTGATACTAAAGACATGCCATTTCTTGATGGTGGTCATTTGTCAAAGTTGTGGCAAATTTATGGCTGAGAAAGGAATTTTCACATTGACCTTTGACATCTAAGTGTGACCTCAACCCTTACTTTTGGTGTAGAAAGATGGGTGTTACATGCTCTAAGTTTGGTTAACATATGTGGAAACGTATCTTACAGACCATAAATAAATGGCAGTAATGGCTGAAACTGGAATTTTCAAGATGTTTAATGGCCATATTTGACTTTGGCCTTTAAATGTGAGCCTCAAGGTAGAGAGACGGATGTTACACACGACACAATGTCTTGTTATGGTGTACATTAGTTACAACTGATTTCAAAATCCATCAATGTATGGCAAAGTTATAGATGAGACAGGAATTTTCTGACGGACTCATACACAGATGTACAGACATAAGGATGTACAACGAGACTGCTATATGTTGTTCTCTTCAAAGGGAGGCATACAAAATTGCTTTTTTATACACATATTACAAAACATAATATTTAAAGAAAACTCTGTCAAGGAGGTATTTACAGTCATACATTCTCCACATTCCATCTGTACCTTACCTGCATTACAGGAGCTACAACGCCAGTTTTCACCAGTCCTATGAGTGGATGTATTATCTCCAGTACAGCGGTGGCCTGACAGAACATCATCTGAGTACCCACCAGCTCAAATGCCTTCTCTTTAGCCCCTGAAATTTAATGCACCAGGGCTTTTGTTTAATTGATTTTAAAGCAGTTATTGGTCATATTCCAAAGCAAATTAGAAGTGTCACCAAAACAGCACACTTAACTATCTTTCAGTTTTATAGTAACTTGTACATTTCTTTTCTGCCATCTTCACTAGTGGACTAAAGACATATTTGAGCTTTCAATAGATTTTCTGAAGCAGTTATAGTGTACATAGCCTTTAATCTGCAATTTATTAGTTAACAAGACATGTGTCCATATGTTATGGTTGCCCCAATCAATTTTTCACTTTTTATTTCATAACTCCACTATTGTAAAAAAAACTATTGCTTAATGGCCATTTGAGGCAGAGAGACGGTTGATACAAGCTCTATACATCTCCTGATGGTGGTCTTTTGTAATAAGTTATTTTATACTTGCATGGTGAGTTATAAATAGTAAAGTTAAATGTGAATATTTTTGCCGAAATCCAGACCCTTATTCCTATATGATGTTAACATTTTCAAATGTTCAAATATAAAAAGAGTTCAGCATGGTTACTACTTTTTCAAACTATGTTGAGGGTTATTGTATTAACGATTCTCAATAGTCTGATAATAAAATAATTAGATAATAACTTTTGAAGGTTGAATTATACCAAAATTCTTATTAAACCATGATAGATCAGAACTCCAAAAACATGAAAAATAATCCTGTAAACATTTTGGCCCTTGATTGCCAGCAGAAATGTTCATTCCAAATATGGCTTGAACCAGAATTAAGATTTAGAAATTGTGATCCAAATATATCTTATATATTTATATATTCATATTAAAAAGTAGAGTAGAGACAAGAGTGCATGAGTCAGTGATTTGAAACACATCAAATGTTAAAATTACCTGCTCCATGCTTTAAGAAATTGTACGAGAGCACTGTTGTGATGTACAGGAACCCAACAAACTGCAGCATATTGTATGTGAACAGATAGGTGCCACTGACGTTCAAGTCCTCACCTGAAATACACAGCAATATGTTTCACTTTCAGGAAAAGATCTACAGCAAATGTGGGTGGGTGGGGATGCCATGGCCAGTTCATTTTTGTCTCTCTTGTCTACCTCTGCTGCCAGGCTGGTCAGGTCAACACAAAAAAGTGTGAAAATCTTTTAAAATTCAATATATATTCTTTGCTTATATTAAAATTTAAATGATGAGACTCTTTTACTTCGCTTCAAATGAAAAGACTATGTTTTAAAACTTAAATCAGTGTAAGGCTTAGAATTCCTAGGATAAAGCAAATTATAATATACATTTTTGTATTGTTACAAGACAGGTCCTCCCGTCCACTCTTACCCCTTTCAGCAGCACTCTATATTTTCTTTGAACCGACGTGCTGATCTATCCACAGCTTACTTAATCTTATATCACCGTTTAAATTAAATATTTGTAGAAGTTACAGTATATACAAATTTAAGACTTCATTTGGCAGGCATATATCAGAATTCTGATAAAATACAGGTGATCTTTGCAAACCCTGAAGATCATGTGATCAGGCTTGTGATTTCCTGAGATATTTCAGTCATGATCGATGAATGACATTGAATGTCCAACTTTCACAAAAGCAATAAAATAGTAAGTTGCAACCCTACAACCCCCAAACTTGGTCTAAACAAAACACCTTTTTTCTCATCTTCTAGCTGCTTTTCTAAGTTCCTCATAACTTCGTCGGCTGCCATCTTATCACGTTCATCCTCACTATCAATGTCATCTTCATACACGAACTTGTCAAAATCTATTTTAAGCCATGCCAGTTTTGTCTGTGACTTGGTTAGACGGGGCCAAGCTTCTGCTCCCTGCTTTTTAATACTAAACTCAACGCCACGTGCTGTGGTACGCTGCTTGCAACTCTGAAATATATGTATTGTTTTTAAAAATAAAACAGTATTTGTTAAAACATATTCGTAAATGAAAATGACAACGGAAATGTGAATAAACAAAATAATATTTTTAACATTAATAAGCACATTGTTAAATGTTAGTATTTAATTCTGTCATCCATATAAAAATATGACATGTCATGATTTATAAATTAAATAAGCATGAATTTTTTCATATTTTTTCCCAACTAATCAATTATAATTATTTTCCATTCAAAGAGCAAAAATGTTAACATTGTGAAAAAGGATGGTTGTTTTAAATTATATTCGTATTTGTTTGTGCACTTATATGAGTGATAATTAGTTTCAAAACATTCACCTAAAAAGGGAAGAAAATGCCTATAAAACTAGTTCATGCACTTCCCCTTTCCTACCCATTTATCGATTGGTAGATAGAACTCCAAATCAAACTCATATTGCTTGTTTCCATGAGCTCCAACACCAGTGAAAGATGCAGTCAGTTTGTCCTCTGTGATATCAGCCTTATCCACCTGCAAAAAGATGACCAGTTGCATATAATTTCATTCAGTTGGGTTTTTATGTTAAAAAAAAATTGTGGAAATTAAACCAGAGCGTTGATATTCGATGATATATGAAGCAGCGTTTTTTTCTTGTGTTTGTGTAGCAGCTTTTGGCTTCTGAATTTGTGAAAAGATGAGCCATGAAATTTTTTTAAGTTTGAGGCTGCACAGTTATTTTAGAGATAAGGGTCCAAGACCCATAACTTCGTCAAAAATCAAAGGACCGGAATGAAACTCACACTTTATCTGTAAGCCATGTAGATAGACTCACATACCAAAAATCAGCTATATAGCCTCAGGGTACCAATTCTCGAACGGAACCAATTCTCGAACGATTTTTATAAATTATAAAATTTACTCACTGTGGAATCGGTGAATTTGAAATCTGGTCCTATTTTAAGTAAGTCCAATATGAATACATTCTATTGGCAAACTTCCAACTTGACAACCTCTTCTTCGTAAACGCAACTGCAGACAAAGATTCATTGAACCAGTAAAATTTTAATATTTTACCAGGTAAATAAGTGGTTAATTCAGAAAGATCAAAAAAGGTAATCAAAATGTTTTGTTTTGTAAGATTCTAACAATATGAGCGATGTTTTCATTCACCTTTAAGGCTTTTTACTATACCTTTCACATAGTTTTCAACTGTCAAAATAAGCGATTACATTCTTGACCTTGCCCTATTTTCTATTTTTATTTTAATGGATTAGGTTGCAAACAGCTAAGTTGATTTATGGTCAATTCGTACTGTAGCCAACTCGTAAATCAGTAACATTCAACCACATTTATTGAATATCATTTTATTCATAAATATAATACATCTATTTAGATTTTCTTTTTCTTTCTTTTAGACAAATGAAACGAAAATAATCAAATAAATACACAGTCTGTTCTCTACAAGCAGTACTTAGAGAATTCAAACAAGGAAAATGTTTGTCCAAAGTATGAATAAGTATTAATCTTTTGATTTAATGAACAAAATATATTAGTAATGTAATAATTATCCACGTCAGTTGCAATGTAAATAAATTTATTTTACTATTTTATGTGTGTTTTGCAAATGTCTGATGGCTTCCTTGAGTGAACGTTCGATAATTGATTCCAAATTGGTTGCAAAATGTGAACAGAACCAACTTCATTTGACCAACGGTAAGGTCGAGTAATTAACACTTGTTTTCTTTACATTTTATAGTTTCAGAAAGAGTAGTCTTTTACCTGAAATATCAGCTTAAATTATTTTTTAAAACTTGAAACAGTTTGACAAATTAAATAAAATCGGCAAAAATTCGTTCGAGAATTGGTACCCTGAGGCTATATATATATATATATTAAGCGTTTCGTAAAAAAACTCCAGAAAACAATTATTATAGAGAAAATGGTCTGACACGAAACTCACACATCATCTGTAAGTCATCTAGGTATACACACCAGTGATTTTTTTGCTTTAATTTGTTACAGCCTGTGCCTTTTGAATTGGGAAAATTAGCGCGATAAACCTTGAAATTGGGAAAAATATTGCGATAAACCATGAAATTGGGAAAAATTAAGCATTATAAATAGGATTATAAGTAACAGAAGTGATATTGTTTTTAAGTGCATGTTCAGGGAGTTTTCTAGAAAAGGAGTCTGGTCAAATTGGGATTTTTTTTAATCAATAAAAGTGGCAAGTTTGGGAATGATTTATGGACAAAAATGACTAAATTCAATTTATATATTTTGTAAGATGTTTAAAAAAATAATTTTGGTCAGAATTTTGGGAAAAAACGTGTATTTTTGCGATTGGGAAGCAGCCGAAAATCGGCTGTAAATTTGAGCAAAAAAAATCACTGCACACATACCAAAAAATCAGCTCATTATATTAAAGCGCTCCTAAAAAAACTCTGGAAAATGGAATGCAGGACAGACAGACGTCCCACTGCTGTATCATAGTTAATGCCACCCTAATGGAGAATAAAAATTGTTAAAAAGTGAGTCACATACATTTTACAATTGTAAAAACGGAAAATCAGCCCTGTCAGAAGAAAATGCCTAAAATTTTAGTCATGCCGGAAACATTGTTTTTGGAGGACTATCCAGACCCGATTCTATCCACCATAGTGTGTTTGATTTGTGGTCACCATATCAGACAGGTGAGGTTTCCTCCAGTTTTTACGGCTTCCCCCAAATCACAAGACAACACCAAAAATAAGAGGCCTTAGGTGCGGAAGCACTTCATTACCTCAAAATAAACACACATGACTCCCAAAAAGTGTATGGTGGGAATGTCACCCTTTATGTACCATATATATAATATATAGAGATAAATAATATATGGTTTAATATGAAGGTGTGTTAATAATGAAATGTATTTTGTGACATATTATTAATGAATTTAGACTAATATATTGCCATAGATTATATTTTATGCCAGCTTGTGTGTCAGTGACTGTCTAAGTATAATTTATTAGCCCCAGTAGTAATAAATGATTCACA
Organism: Dreissena polymorpha; assembly: GCF_020536995.1. Taxonomy (NCBI): domain Eukaryota; kingdom Metazoa; phylum Mollusca; class Bivalvia; order Myida; family Dreissenidae; genus Dreissena; species Dreissena polymorpha. The sequence continues at coordinate 15,364,962 of NC_068358.1, read as the reverse complement.
TTCTTACCTGAAATTAAAGTATATTATAAAAATCCATAAAATCAAAGGGAGGATAAAGAGAAAGTTTTCACAGGTTATCACCAATAAATGAAAAAAACTCTAATGATTTGAATGATAAATGCTCTTTGCTTTTCATGTGCTACTTGTATGTATATTTTCATTTGTACTGTTTGCCAATAATCAAATAAAAGTATTCCATTATCAATTTTGTGAATGATAAATGTGTTTGGCTTTTCATGTGCTACTTTTATGTATTAAGTATTTATATATGTATTAAAATTACAATATTACAGAATAACAATAAAAATTTATGATTTTATTTAGAAAAATTAATGTATCAGTGCCCCAGATAAGCTGCGTATCTGCGTCTTTCACCCTATTAAAATGTTTAAAAACGCAAAGAAATACAATATCATGCGTATTGAAAACGCACCCGATTTGCCTTTTACGCACATTCGTCTTATTTGATGCGTACGATACAATAGCTTTGATCGAAAAAACTTTGCTCATTTTCGGTATTTTTTGTGATTATTTTCGTTACGCGGCGACGCTTTTATTCAGCAAGCGCCTGGATGACGGGGCAATAAAACAGTCAAAGCTATTCAAACGCTCTGCGGACTAGATTTCATAGTTAAATAAAGCGGCTGACACAATTATTTACGACGATATACATGCGTTTTCAATCTGACTTAATCCGTCGTTCATTGTGCAAATATTTGTATAGTGTCTGTACTTTCAGTTTCTAATACGATGCGTAATAAAAATGTCTAAGAGAAAGACGTCCGCAATTGTTGCGCCAAAATATGTGTCGATCGCTAACTTTATCGAACCAAGAAAGCAAGAGTCAATAAGTGCCGAATCATTCGTGTTATCGATTTTTTTTAAGTTTAAAGTTTATGTTATTGACAGTTTCAAGGATTAAAGATGTTATGAAACATCAGTTTATTAAAGTTAATTATATTAGTTTACAGTTTTATTGAATCAATACAATTGTGTGCAGCTTCAACAGAAGTAAAGCAGAAATGGTTTTACTGTATGCATCTTATAACTCATTTCACCCTATTCCAAGAATAAAATCACCCTATTTTTCAAAATCAGTGGGTGAAAACCCTATTACCGAAATAATTATCTGGGGCACTGTGTATTCTGAGATTATGTGCTGGACTATGTTATTGTTATGTAAAATTAAAGTATAAAAGTATAAATGTTGTTGTTAATTGGTCTAATTATTTGAGGAATGTGTCACTTGTGAAGAAGGACCCATTTGGTTTGGGATGTTTACTAAAAAAACATGACATTTCACACCTGGCATAGGTGAGGAATTTAGAGCTGTTGAGCACCAGACAGTGTCATCAGTCTTCATTAGAGATACTTTAACCATTGCATAAGGTTCATTTCATTTTAGCATTATCATTTTATTTTTGCTATTGGAAATAAAACAATTTATGAATGTGAACAAAATTTCAATTATAATTCTAATTGAGATTTTTTTTTAAATTTGTACATGTATTTTAGATTGCTACATTTTTATATTTAACATATAATTTAGCAATATTTTACTTAGTAAGAACTGAGTTACTAAGTTACTGAGTTTTATTTAACTGTTTTTTTTTGTTCTTAACATTACATTATGAGTTGCAATAACAAAATAGATATAATATAGTGGTACATAAGGGGACTGGTACATAAGGGGTCACACCCGTAGTATGGTGGAATGTAACCATTTGTCGCGGTTCTGGAAAATTCTGCACAATTTCTACACCGACATTCAAGACAAACACTCAAAATCAATCATAATTATCTAAAGTTTCTATATTTTCAATGCATAATATAAAAAACAATACATTAAAATCACTTATCTGATCATGCAGTCTACGACTGGTCTAATATCTACAAGTCAAGTCTAAAGTTTGAAACATCTAGAGTACGAATTCGTTGACAATAAAAAATGCAAAAAATATACCGCAATCAAAATACTTATTTTGACAATAATTCATACAGAATAAAGACCTACTTTAACATCCCTTAAATCAACTTTCAATGATATCGAATCTTCTTTTTGCCCCCAATAAACAAACGGTTTGAGTACATCTGCCATGGTTTTCATGTATAATATTTTTACGAAAATAATAAACAAAAAGCGTATAACTCTGTTATATTTTCAATATACTGATCAAATTTATATGCATTTAAATACAAATTACGACAAGCAGTTAAATTGAATAAGTAATTATTCATCATTAGAAATATTAAAAACATTCGTTTAATAATTTTTATTTGAAGTAGTTTTCGCGGGAAAATTGACAGTAACAATTCATTGTAAACAGACATCAAAATAATGTCGTAGAACACTTACAGGTGACCGTAAATTTAATGAAATCGATTAACTAATGTAAGTTGTATGTGCAGAAAGATCACTGATTCGTTTGTTTTACTATTCGAGTTATTTGGCTAACTATTAATCTTATAAAAGTTTAGTCTTCAGATCTAGGAAAAGCATTTTGCTAGATCTGAACTTGAAGTCTAAAAGTAAAATTGTATATGATGCCAAAACAAGTTTAGCTCTTTGCAAGTATGACCACAGGCACTCGGCATAATTTGCTACCCCCTCCCCCTAGCTCATTCTCCCCTCCCAAAACCCTCAAAATTGTCAATTTGTTTTTATAATATCTCAATACAAAAAGTTAGTTGAAGAATTTTTATTATATATATATGTAAATTCAGAAATTCTTTTACTTGTTTCCTTAACTGGTCGACTTACGGTCATTGGAGGATATATAGCAAGGTATGTGATTATGACCTTTGAAATGCTGAATTCGGCACACCAGCCAATTTACCAAGCTCACTACCCCATCAATTCGCAAAATCTTAAATATATTTTAAAGGGGCCTTTTCACAGATTTTGGCATGTTTTGAATTTTGTCATTTTATGCTTTATATTGATAAATGTAAACATTGGATATAAAAAGCTCCAGTAAAATATCAAGATTAAAATGAAATAAAGAAAAAAAGGTAACCCTCTGCAGGGCTCCAACCACTAACCCCTGGAGTCCTGGAGTAAAAAGTCTACCACGTAGACCAGTTGGCCATCCCTCCGTATACAATTTGAGATGTATTTTATACTTTATAAACCTCGTAGTTTCACAAAAACTACCGACAACAACAGAACTCTCCAAATTATTGATTCGTTTCGCGTTGCAACCAGTATCTTCCACAGGAAATTTTTCAGGCGCCCTGGGGCTGATAGGGGGTGGGTGCGGGAGGGGTATCCTCTCCGGACGTTGATTTTTTTTATTTAACGGGTCAATTGACGTATTGTGGTGCATTATAAATCTAAGAAAAACAGATATGAAGTGATTGGTTAGGATAAATGTTTACATTGTTTTAAAGTTGTATCCAAATTAAGAGCATCTTAGTTATTTAACACTCATTATTTTCCTGATATTAAAACTGTCATATCATCCTTTCCGAGCTCTTTTTCAGGTAGACAACGAAGATAGGCTAACAACAACTAAGTTAGAAAACTGTCGTTATAGCAGTTGCTTCCCTTTGATAACACAGATACAAAGTCAAGCTGCTGCAACGATAGGGAACGTTCTATTAATGACTGATTTAGCACCAAGCTCATGTTTCTGTCACACTGATACTTAGCTTTGCATGCTGTGCCCCCTATTATCGGACATATAAAGAGACATTGTGTTATCTGAGTAAATGTGTTTTTATTCTTTTTTTTTACATTATGCTAACTTCTTCGAAATCTTTTGTTTGACTTCTCGCGTTCACTATGTTCGGTGTGTCGGTAATGTGTGCAACAAAGATGAAAGAACAAAATATGTAACAAATATAAATGAAGCATTAGTTTTTCAATCATTCTTTTTTTTTTTTAATACAAAACTATTTCAGGCTGCTGGTGACAAAATAATGGTATGTAAACGGGTGCACAAAGGTGCGAATGCAAACGTGAGATTGTGGGTGTGAAACATCTAGATAGCGTCTTGGTTTCAAATGGGTTAATAAATAAACGATTACGTGACTGTCAAACTTTATTGAAGCGATGGACATAAATAATAATTATAAAAACAGAAACACATATTATTTAGAGTGGTTAACCGGACATCACTAATAATATTTCAATATACTAATATAGTATCAACACGGGAAATTCAATAATAAGCATCGGGTGTCTTCATACAGCATCCGTCTTGTTGGCTGCAGACCTGCATTACAATCTTATAACAGAAATGATAACATAGATGATGAACATTTGCAAAATATAAGCAGTATCAATTAAATATTAAGCAACATAAATTGAAAACATATTTAAGTGCATATGGACATTGATTGTGGCAGGGGTATCCCCACTGAACTTTCGTAGAACACCTGACGCGATGTGTGTGCATAGTTTTCTGTTCGTTCTATTACAGTGACCAATCGACAACTGAATGTAAATTTAGAGTTAACGCAACATGTACATGTACAAGCCATTTTCTGAACCGGGGAAAGTGAAAGTGTTTATTTTAACTATTTGTTTGTATTTTTAAGGTCAAAATAAATTATATTTTGTGTCGTCTGTGTATGTTTCTTGGTTTTCATTTCTATTTTAGCTCATCTTATGCAAATAAATATCGTTATTTTCATTGTTTTCAATCAAGTCTCGTTTCCGAGATCATCTCTGGGATTTAACTGTGTAAGCTTCTTCGTTGTGCTTAGTGACTAACAATATCATTGTTTCGACAGATGACACGCGCTTATCTAAATTTTGGATGTTATAATGCACAAGCTGTTGGATGTTTGGTTGCTTGATTGGGCAATAAAACAAAGACGCCTATTGAAGCGCATCTGTGTATTTAAACTGGAAGCTCCGTAACGACTGTCAGCTAGATTGAGCCGGTTAAAAGGCCCCCTGCGATACCTTAATTACGTAACCTAGCAATAAATCGATGATTTGAGACAACAAGCGTTCACAAACTTTGAATAATCGCCAGAATGGGTAATTGCAATTACTGATAAAACACACAGGTCGGAAAATTTCAAGCGCCCCGGAGACTCTGATTTCGAAATTCAAGCGCCCCGACAAGGGGCGCTTAAATGGCCTGGGGAAAAACCTGGTTGCAACCCTTTATAATTTTCAGGTTTTTAAATCGTCAAAAGATGCATATTATGGCTATTTTAGAGCTTGGTAAATATTCAGTATTACTGTTTCCTCACAAATATCATAACTAAAACGAAAATTTGCGAATCTGAAACAACTTTTTTCAATTTTGTCACTTTACCCAAACGTGAAAAGGCCCCTTTAACAAGAGTTTGGCGTCGTTTTCTTTGAATGAGAACGATACAGTTATACTGTACTTTCGGTTTAGGACAATCTTTATTTAAAAATACATCCCAATGATTGAATGAATATAAACAAACTGTTGGATTTACTGAATGAACGAGATGCATGAGCAAACAACAATTCTATTGTTGATAAAGTCATAGATTTAGTTAAAAAATAGTTATGAAATTCAATCAATTTACTAGACATTATTTTATATTATTTAATAGAAATTATTTATGTTATTATGCTTAGTTATCAGCAATGAGCCTTTGTTTTACACTGTGTGTGAATAAATGGGTGGGATAACGACGAATCAATACTACCAACGATCTAAAAAGTGGTGATCCGAAAATAGTGGTCACATGTTGACAATGGTCGCTTTTGCCATTTCCTTTGACTGACCGCTGTTCTCAGTTTTGACTGTATTTACTCTTTTATTTGACAATGGTATTATCAATGTGTTCTTACAGTCTACAGTGAGCATGATGAGCAAAAAATGTCTGACAATGCAAAACAGTCACCGTGCAAGAAGCTCAAACAGGTCTACCTGCTCTCACGTGCCCCTCAGAAATTGTGCAAGAGTTTCATTTCTGACAAACAGCATTTAAATTTTGGTATGGTAACACATGTGCTTTTTATGCCCCCGAAGGAGGGCATATAGTGATCGGACTGTCCGTCTGTCTGTCCGTCCGTCTGTCTGTCACACTTTGCGTTTAGGTTTCAAAAAATGCTCATAAATACTATGTCGCTTCAGATAGCAATTTCATATTTGGCATGCATGTGCATATGGACAAGGTCTTTCCATACGCACACAAATTTTGACCCCTGTGACCTTGACCTTGAACCAAGAGTCCGCGATTAGGTTTCGAAATCTGCGTTTAGAGTTTAAAAAAAAGCTCATAACTTCTATGTCCCTTGAGCTATAACCTTCATATTTGGTATGCATGTGTATATGGACATGGCCTTTCCATATGCACAAAAAGTTTTACCCCTGTGACCTTGACCTTGAACTTAGGGTCCGCGTTTAGGTTTCAAAATCTGTGTTTTGGTTTCGAAAAATGCTCATAACTTCTATGTCTCTTGAGATATAACCTTCATATTTAGTATGCATGTGTATATGGACAAGGCCTTTCAATACACACACAAATTTAGACCCCTTGACCTTGAACTTAGGGTCCGCGTTTAGGTTTGAAATCTGCGTTTAGGTTTCGAAAAATGCTCATAACTTCTATCAAAGCGTTTAAAGGGGGCATATGTCATCCTATGGTGACAGCTCTTGTTCTTTCTTTTTTTATGCCCCTGGTAGGGTGGCATATAGCAGTTGATTTGTCCGTCAGTCCGTCTGTCAGTCTGTGTGTCCGTCCGAAAACTTTAACATTGGCCAGAACTTTTGTAATATTGAAGATAGCAACTTGATATTTGGCATGCATGTGTATCTCATGGATCTGCACATTTTGAGTGATGAAAGGTCAAGTTCATCCTTCAAGGTCAAAGGTCCAAATTTTTTTATAAATAATTTCAAAGCATCGCATTAGGGGGCATTGTGTTTCTGACAAACACATCTCTTGTTTAATTTAGTTGTAAAATGATGTACATTATTAAACCAGTCTTGGCACTAATAATTTTTTAGGCAATGTTGTCTTATCTTACATACAGACCTCGTTCTGGAAAAACTTGGCTTAATGCATGTGCGCCAAGTATTGTCCAAGGTAAGCCTTTGTAGTCCGCAGAGGCTTATCAGGGACGAATCTTTCTTCTTCATCTCGATCTTTTGCTTAGAAGAGACTTTTAAATGAAAAAGACCATAAAAGCTAATCTGGGACTACATTTTACAGACCTGCATTAAGCCCTGTTTTCTCAGAGCAACACTCTATTTTGCGGTACATAAACAACTTGTAAAAAGTTTTCTCAGTAACTGGTAAGGAATTTTGTTTTATAAATTTACTACTGAGTGATTTAGCTAATGTGTTCTTGAAATTATGCACAATTAGCATGTACATTTTTAACATTGATAAATGGTTGCAGGGCTCGAATTTAACTTTTCTTTCTACTAGCAAAACATTGCGAGGAACTTAAATACCAGCTTGCAAAATCAAAAACATTCTCGCAAATTTTGCTGGAAACATAAATAAAAGCAAGTTTGGACATTAGTTTAGTACTATTAAAACTAAATAAAATATGACATCAACCACACGTTTTGGTGTTATATATGAAGTTCTTTTTCCCACTTTTTCACTGTTTTCCGTGGAAGAATTTAATTTCCGTTATTTTTTTCTCTCAACTCAACGGTTAACTTTGCTTTATATTTCGTATTGTTATTTCAATCTGTGGGCAAAAAGAAACTAGTTATTTTTCACTTCGACGACATGACTGTTCAGTTTATTTGTCTTTTATAGTGAACATGTGTGGATAATCGACTGTTTCATGTTCTTTGTACCAATACCATCCGCATTATGTACTATAAGTATACCAGTCTACATACAAGGTGCGAGCTTTCGCATATGGATATTCAGACGTTCTATTAATTGACCTGCGGTTTAGCGTTCACAACGTCGAGCGCATTTAGCAATATAACTCTTTTTTCACTATTTCTTCACTCGCAAAAAAATTCTAGTGGCTTAAAACTTAACTCGCAATCGGTATTTTTCACTCGCATTTTGCGAGTGTGCGAGTGTTAATTTCGAGCCCTGGGTTGATGTGCATTTTTTTGACTGAACTTGTGATTCAAGTGCAAAGACGAAAAAAATGTCAGAAGTTTGTTTTCAGTTCTGGGGGAAAGTAATGAGAAGTGGTTTGAAGAAGCCACTGCAAGGAAATTGAAGGAAAGAGAATTGTCAAGATTTTTAAACTCTCCAACGGTTGTGGACAGTCCATTACCATCTCCCAGTATAAGCCAGTTGTTTCAGACAGAACTTAGAGGTAAGGAAGTACTACGACCAACATATTGACAATGGTATATTTAATAGAAGGTCTATATAAGTTTTCACACATATATTACAATTTAGGAGATATGGCTGACAGGTATTATTAGGTAAAAGTCTCAATTAAAAGTCAAATGTAAAAGAAGAGAAATCAATTTGGACTCGGAGATCCAAATAATTTGTTTGTTAATGGGTATTTCGCTCATGAGACCCAATTCAAAAATAAAACTTCTTTGATGGGCATATCTTAATATGCATGAGTGTGATTTCTCCTCCTTCAGGATGATTTCCTCCCTTTCAATGTAAAACTAATTATGCCCCCCTTCGAAGAAAAAGGGGTATATTGTTTTGCTGGATGTCGGTTGGTCGGTTTGTCAGTAGACCAGTTTGTTTCCGATCAATAACTCGTCCACTATTTGACGGATTTGGATTGGCTTGATACTTAACATGTGCATTGGCCTTGGACAGTAGATGACCCTTATTGAAATTGGGGTCACTATGTCAAAGGTCAAGGTCACTGTCACAACACGCATGAAAATCATTTCCAATCAATTACTTGTCAACGAATTAACAGATTGAGTTGATGTTCATTGGCCTTGGACATTAGATGACCCCTATTGAAATTGGGGTCACTAGGTCAAAGGTCACTGTCACAAAAAGTGTGAAAATTGTTTCCGATCAGTTACTCGTAAACGAATTGCTCGATTGGCTTGATACTTCACATGTACATTGGCCTTGGACGGTAGATGACCCCCTATTCAAATGAGGGTCAGTTGGTCAAAGGTCATGGTAACTGTCACAGCAAGTGTGAAAATCGTTTCCGATCAATAACATGTCAGCCAATTGACTGATTGCCTTGATACTTCCCATGTGCATTGGCCTTGGACAGTAGATGACCCCTATTGAAATTGGGTTCACTAGTTCAAAGGTCAAGAATACTGTCGCAATAAGTGTGAAAATCTTTTCTGATCAATAACTCGTGACAGATTGGCTCGATACTTCACATGTGCATTAGCCTTGGACAGTAGAAGACCCCTATTGAAATTGGGGTCACTAGTTCAAAGCCCTGTTTTAGGGGCAAATGTCTCCAACCGGAACTATTGTTTTACACATAGTTATGATATTTGCTGGAATTGTATACAAATGAATTTTATTTAAGCTTGTAAGGTGGGGGGATATAAAATTTTCCTCCCCTGAGGTGGTTCTTAAATCACACCCCTGAATATGACTGTTGCATTATTTTATCACATAGTGTGCTGATCAATATTGTTTAAAGCTTCGCTTCTCTGGTCTTTCATGATCTTTGGTTAACAAGTCCAAATTTCTTTAAAAAAACAAAGTCTGGTTTGAGAATAAGTGGCTAGTTATACTTGAATGAAAATAAATGTTTTGCACTTTTTATTGCAATATTAAACAAGTGAGCTTAGCAAATGCTGTGAAATCAGGCTTAAGAATTTTTGAGAAAACAGAATAAGAAGTTTAAACTCTTCTTCTTCTGGTTTTGCAAGTTTTGCTCATAATATTTGAATGTTTCAAGCACTTAGTACCCAAGTCCTGAGAATTTCAAGAATGTAATTAAGTAGACTATTGAAGGACAATTGGATGCTGATATGCCAATTTACACAGGAAAGAGGTTCGATTAGACAAATCATTGTCCATGTTATTTTTTTATCAAAATAGGGTTATAAATAGGGCTGTCACGATACGCCGTGAGCGTAACGCGGTATATCGTGGTACGGCAACACTGTATCGCGGTACATACCGCGATATTTTACAGAATATGTATCTGTGAAGAAAACAGCAGAATAACAAGTTTTACAAAGTTTATTTAACTCAATAATCAGAAAACACTGGTATCATAGTATGACTAGAAACTGTAATAAACTTGATAGAAGTAGTCATTGTTATTGTTATTGTTATTCGCGTCTTTTTTTAAATGTCCGCCATGTTGTTTACAATAGCTGTGACAACGATCTGTGTAAATCGAACGCTTCAAGGGCATTTTTAAAATGCGGAGTCAGCGGGCCCAGTATTGAAAATCCGTAGCGTTCTGACTCTTCCTCGACTTATTCAGAATCTTAAGATAACATGATTCGGATGTGCCATGCTTTGAACGATCGATATACTAAGGAAAGAAAATAAGAAATAGAATAAACATCTTTTGGATAATTATGAACTTATTTGCAAAGGAAATCGGTATTCCAAAATAGGTACGGACCCATACATAGCCGTATTTTAAACGTGAAAGTTAAACATCTACAAGTGGAAGCGCTTGCTTGACCTGGATATTAACGGATTATTTATTTAGCCCTTTTGAATCGCTTCTACAGTTTTCAAAACGATATCTCTATCAAAATAATTATGTTATGTATTTATATCTGTGCTAATATAATGATATTAAAAAGACCGGTGCGGCAACGCCGTACCGCGGTGCAATTTTTTTCACGACATGCTCGCGATATACCTATATTCCGGTGAATCGTGACAGCCCTAGTTATAAACCAACATTGTGATGGAAGTTGCCCACCTTTGTTTTTCAATGTTTCTTGTATAACAATAAAAAACACAAAAGATTCTATAAAAAAAATCTAGTGGTGTCCTGGTAAGTTATACCCCTGCCATACATGATGTGTCTTCCAAGACAGCTGTTTAGAAATGATTCAACAAATAAGCCGCTCTCTCAGTTCAATTCATGATGATGTGGGTCACCCCAGAGTAGCCTTTGCAGTCTGCATAGGCTAATCAGGGACAACACTTTCCACTTATATGGAATTTTCTCTTTATAGGAAGTCTGATCTTAAGGTAGTCCAGTGTAAGCGAAAAATCTTGTCCCTGATTAGCCTATACAAAGTGCACAGGCTAATCTGCGACAACACTTAACGCACATGCACCAAGCCCCGTTTTTCCAGACCCGTCTTTCCCGATTGTCAAATACATTTCCTCTTCTAGTTGGCTCCTCCCCACTGCTGCACAGTAGCCCCTACAGTCAGGCCCAGACTCTGACCCCAGACTTGTGCTTGACCCCTGACCTCAAGGCCTGCTGGGAGAAACCTTCCCTAGGACTCAGGTTAGTGGAAATCCTTCATGTTGTGTAATTACAATTTCAGCTCCACATACTGGGACGTGGGAATTGACGTAGTTAAGATGCTTAAATACAATTTCTGGATTGATTTCAGTTGATATTGGCATATTTTGCATCTGTTAATTTTAATATAAAATTATTTGAAATTACCATCCTATGTTTATTCAATTTTTGAAACTTTATTAAAAGGTTGCCAAAATTTTTATAACCTCTGTATCTGCTGATGCTGGTAGATAGCAGCAGCGATTTTTATCCTTCTTTATAAAGTACCCATAAAAGGTACTTTTCCACTGCAGGAAAAACTACCAAATGCCCAGTTGCCTTTTGCAAAATTCCTGATAAGGAAGAATCATTTCATCAATTTTGTTCCAAATGTGCAAGTTAACAAATAAAATGAACATTGAAACTGAACATTTCCAGCCCATCTCCTATCTCAAGAAGAAAAACTGTACCTACAGGATTGGTCAACATAACACCGACAGCTGTGTCCAGTCTGAGACTTGATGACTCTGCCCTTGCCTGGTCCAACTCATTTGCCACACCACCCAGGGAGCAGGATGGTAATGAGACACCCCTTGCCTGGTCCAACTCATTTGCCACACCCCCTAGAGAACAGGACGGTAATGAGCCCTTTCTGGGATAACTGGACTTTTATGCATGTGCATGAAGTGTCATACCAGATTGGCCTGTGCAGTCGGCAGTGTGGAACAACACTTTACAATATGTGTCTTGTTCTGACAAAACTGGGCATAATGCATGTGCGTAAAGTGCCGTCCCAGATTAGCATGTGCAGTCCGCAGAGGCTAATCACTTTACGCACAAGCATTAAGCCCAGTTTTCTCAGAACAAGACACATATGCACATGCATTTAGCACAGGTTTTCCAGATTGAGGCTCATTTAAGACGCCGCAAAAAAAGCTTGAGAGAGGTTATATTGTAGTTACTCTGTCCATTGGTTTTGATAGTTATTTTGTCAGTGCAACAAAAACTGTTTTTGAAAACTACTCCCTTATTTCTCAAGCAATAAAACTGAAATTTCAAATATGGCATCACTGTTACATGTAGATGTGTTAGATACTTTTTATGCCCCCTTCAAAGAAGAGGGGGTTTATTGTTTTGCACATGTCGGTCAGTCGGTCCGTCGGTCTGTCCGTCCACCAAATGGTTTCCGGATGATAACTCAAGAACTCTTAGGCCTAGGATCATGAAACTTCATAGGTACATTTATCATGACTGGCATATGACCCTTATTGATTTTCAGGTCACTAGGTCAAAGGTCACAGTGACTCGAAACAGTAAAATGGTTTCCGGATGATAACTTAAGAACGCTTAGGCCTAGGATCATGAAACTTCATAGGTACATTGATCATGACTGGCAGATGACCCATATTGATTTTCAGGTCACTAGGTCAAAGGTCAAGGTCACAGTGACTGGAAACAGTAAAATGGTTTCTTGATGATAACTCGAGAATACTTAGGCCTAGGATCATGAAACTTGATAGGTACATTGATCATGACTGGCAGATGACCCCTATTGATTTTCAGGTCACTATGTCAAAGGTCAATGTCACAGTGACTCAAAACAGTAAAATGGTTTCCGGATTATAACTCAAGAATGCTTACGCCTAGGATCATGAAACTTCATAGGTACATTGATCATGACTGGCAGATGACCCCTATTGATTTTCAGGTCACTAGGTCAAAGGTCAAGGTCACAGTGACTCGAAACAGTAAAATGGTTTCCGGATGATAACTCAAGAATGCTTAGGCCTAGATGCATGTTTTACAATCAGCCCTTGTTTTTAAATTCTGAATCATCCACTCTTTCATGAGTTATTTATCCTTGATAAAACAAGGCATTGATACAAGTCATGTTTATTTAAGTTTAAACCTTATTTTTTTAGCATTGATTGTTTCAAAGGCCTTAATCCTGAATGTTAATCTGGGTTTTATAATAAATAAAATATACTGTCTTACATGTTTTAATTGAAAGTGGATGGACATTAATGATGTTTATGTATTCTCAACTGTAAATGTTCAAAATGGATTCATTGATATCTTTGAAATTTTCATAATGTCATGTTTTTGTTTTCAGGTGTTTTCTTGGAATCAGTAGAATCGACTAAAGGAAAGGTAAAGGCATGAAACTACTGTAAAATCTGTTTTCATGTTTAAATGTTAATTGATTATGAAAGTATATTTTAGCTTAATATTAATCGAGAGTGTGGAATGTCTATTCGTGACGTGTGACACAGATTTTACCGTCCACATAAACTGTTCTGGGCATCAGGTCTGCAGACAAGTGCAATATTGATGTAAGAAAATGATTGATACAAGTTTGAAAGAAAGGCTTTTATAGTGGATACCAAACAAACATTAATATTTGTGTAAATCAGATCAGATCGTGTAAAATCACAAGATTTCAAAAAGTTATTTGTGTAAGTGGTTTGATGACCATGATATAATTTGCTGTTCAATGTACTGTAAACTCTTTCATTTGAGAGAATACAAATTTATCAATTGCATCCAGTTTACTCATCTCTTATTATGAACGTGTAAAATGTTCAGCATCAGGTTTCCAGCTTTTGTCATCGAGATACCATTTTATCAATAGCATCTAATTGACTATGAAGATGTTGCGAGTCTTCACACTCTTCTTCAAATTTTCAGATTATACATATCTCTCCAATTGCTGACTTCATGGACATCTTAGGTGATGGGTTTGCTGCTGTGTTGTCTACTTCATCTAATAATTCGGCAGTAGTACCCTCCCCTCTTGTTTCAACTCAATTGTTGAGTTTCAACTCAATGGTTGAGTTTCAACTCAATGGTTGAGTTTCAACTCAATGGTTGAGTTTCAACTCAATGGTTGAGTTTCAACTCAATGGTTGAGTTTCAACTCAATGGTTGAGTTTCAACTCAATGGTTGAGTTGTTGACATATTTTACTTGATCAATAAGTAATTAAGTTGATTATAAGTTTGCAACAGTTGTGACATCAATTATAGCATGGCCCTAATCAAGCGCTCTAAATCGATAAGAACCTTTATGCGCCTGAAAGCAAATTTGAGCCAATCAAACAAAAGTTGTACAAATTGTTACCGGACTGAACAAGGTTTGAGCCATCTTATAACATGGCTACAAAAAATTGGTCATTCAAGAAGAATTCGAGCCAACCGGGAATTCGATCCAAGTGAATTCAAGCCATCATTTGTTACTGTAAACGGTTGTCTCTCAATAACTCATTAACAAATTGAGCTATAATTTAATACGTAAATAAATGCCCTATATCCAGATTGAGAATGGGATGGCATATAAGGTGTGTGGTGGCAAGGTGATGTTCCATGTTCATTGATTTTGAAGCATTGTTTTTTACTCAATAACTTGATAACAAATTGAGAAATAGCAAGGAAACTGTATACACAGATTACTTATCTGTATGGATTTGATAATGGGATTGGTGTGATTAAGGTCAAGGTCACTGTCACTAATCAAAGGGTTAGGCTTAACATCTAGAGAACAAGTTGAGATATTGTGATGCAGTTATATAGACATAATACGACGATTTCCTTTTTGTTTACATATGGAGCCCAATAGCTCAATGTCAATATTTGTAATTCTAGATACATGGTTTCCAAGGAAAATCTAGGTTGATGTTTGTGGTAGGAAATTTGCGAAAAAAAACTTAATAGTTTAATATTTCCACATCCATAAAATATTTAAGCACATTGCTAAATGCTTTTAACAGTAGCCACTCAGTTCATGTGTAGTCTATTTTACCAAATATCAAAGATGTAAAAATGAAAATTGTGAAAAAGAAACAAACTGTTTCTTCGATGTGCTATGTCTTTTTCAGTTTTTGGCCCCAGCAAATGTTCTGCTAGGCATCATTCTGTAGCTATGGTTTTTCATTTGCCAACTTTAAGAGCTCAGGAGAATTAACTGTACATGTGATACCAAATGTGTACTGTCCCAAAATGTTCTGAATTCAAATTAACACAAAGCACCACTAACAAAGCATTTAACAACCATTACCATGGCCAAAGCAAATGCCAGTGTGACATTAGAATTTCAACCACCAGGTCCCAGAAAATGACCATGTTTCTAAGGAATTTCAAGCAATCGCTTATTTGACTTCAGTTTTTCAAAACTACTGGAACACCTGATGTTATGTTTTCAGGATCCAGCTCGGGCCCTGTTTTCCCCTGGTGGAAGACTGAATTCCACCACAGACTCCCTTACTCTTTTGGACAGCACAGCAGAGGAAAACCAGTCTGGCATCTCCAGTTATAGTACATCTGAAAACCAGTCTGGTGTGTTTAGTTGTGGAACACCTGATAACCAGTCTGGCATTTTCAGTTGTGGAAGTCCTGATAACCAACCAACTGTTACTAGAACTGTGATAATAGATCGGTCTGAAACAGAGGTTGAAAATGAAGATGATATAAAAACTGCAAAATCTGATGATAATGGGACGCAACTGATGACAGGGTCTGTAACAGGTAAAAATAAGAGAGAAGTGTGTAGTGAAAAAACTGGAAGTATTCAGAACTTTTCAACAGGGGAAAGAAAGGTTGAGAAATGGAAAGAAAACTTTAAGCAAAGGCTTTTGGAACGGAAAAACAGTAGCTCTAGCAGCCTTACAAAAAAACTGTCTGGTGTTCAGAATAAACTGTCCCAAGCGAGTTCAGAAGTTACTCCAGATAAGCAGTTGTTGGAAGATGGTAACAAATCACCAACATTTTCTCAGAAATTTTCAAGGAAGGCATTACAGCTTAATACAAAGGCTAAGACCTTAGTTGACAGTGCAGTGGATGATATTCTTGCAGACTTTTTTGACAGCCCTATTTCCACTGCTTGTGTTAGAAAGCCTGCACCGAGTCAAAAGAGGAAGTCTTTAGATACTGAGACAACAGCTTGTTGCGCTGTGCAGGCAGAAAATGTTCACTCTTGGGAGAATAATGGAGACACAAAGAGTAAATTTCCATGCCTAGATGATGCTTTTAATAAAAGTTTAGGCTTTGATTCATTATCAAGTCCAAAGATTGGAAATACAGGAGTTAGAATGAAGTCTGTGTTAAAACCTATTTTAAGCTCTGATAGAAAATTATGTCAGTCAGAGAAGAAAGTTAAATTTTCGGAAGTCGTTGTGGAGCACTTTTCATTTTCAGAAAGAAAATCTGTCTTAAAAACCAGCAATGAAACATTTCCAACGAGAAAAAAACAACTGTTAAAAAAATCTGAAGCTGGTTTAATGCTCAAAAAGAAAGGCAAAATTGTACCTTATCCTGAAAACTCAATAGAAGTGCACATTCTAAGTGAGAAAACCAGTGGTCAAAATGTTGTCAAATCAGAATTCGAAAATGAAGTAAATCCAAAGTCAGCTTTGATTGAAAGCAGCATAACGCCAAACACAGAACCAAGTAAAGTAGAATGTGATAAAAATCTGATGAAAACAAAGGCAATCGATGACAAAAATCATGAAGGTTACAATAGTTTGTATGTTCCAATTGATATACTATCTTCAGAAAATGATATCCAAACAAATGTAGATATCACAGACAATATGTTTTCTCAACTTTCACAGTCTGCTGTAGCTGAGATGTGCTCTGCTGCAAGCTCAAGTTCCCATAAAAACCTTGATAAATATCAGTCACCAAGTACTGAACTCAAGAAACTGTCCAGTAATATAAGCACTGAAACTGAAAGCAAAACTGCAACAGCCAGAAGATTCCATTACCCCTCTGCTGCGAGTATAATGAAAGCAAATGTGAGCAAAATATTTCAGTTTGAAGCCAAGTCTGGTTTAAATACTGCAGATAGGTTACCATTATTGAAACCTGTGACCCACCAGAATGTTGTCAGGGATGGCAAAATACATGAACAATCGAAATCAGAGCAAGGTGCCCCTGAGGTTTTCGAGTTGCAGAAATCAAGCATTTCAAGGGAACACATCAATAAGGTTTTGGAATTTTTTCTTTCAAATATTTATGTTATTATATTTAATTAATAGTATGCAATTTAAAAGTTACTATGGGTCAACCATAAACATAACTTTTTTACGTAGCTGTAGTTTTATTTTCCTGATTTCATTAAAATCTAAATAATCCTGTACACATAACAACAACATTTTTTTCATGTATTGTTTTTCAGAGGAATCTTAAATTTTTGATGTAATATGGTCTGCGTTTTATATTTATCTGCATGTATTGATAAACCGATGTGATAGTTTTTTTGTTTTCACATAATTACAATATGATTAAATTTCAGGAACAAACCGAGGGAGATCTATTGGATGAAAAGTCTAGACCATCGTTTGTTGACAGTAGTATGGGAAAACCAGAGTTTTACTCTGCTTCAGGCAGAAAAATTAGTTTGTCAACAGATGCTTTACAAAAGGCATCAAAATTGCTCAAGGATGACATTGATGTTGAAAATGTGAATGTTGATAATGAAAAAGATAAATCCTCTGTTTTGGCAGATATAGATGATGAAAAAACTGTTACTGCAAACATTAAAAGTTCAACCATTGTCGTAGACACGTTTGGTGATAAAAGTTTACTTGCATTAGGTTTTAATGAGTTTGAAGATAGTAGTCAGTTTTCTCAATGGCCTGATGAGATTGTTGATGAGGTCATTAACAAAGAGGAGATTTTTGATGACAATCCTTGTTTTAATCATGATGAATTAAAATGTAAATTGGCTAAAAGTACGGATAATTTAGGTGAGAATCTGAATCTTGATGAATTTGAGAAAATGAAAAATATGAAATATTCTTCTAGAGTGGCGAATGAGGTTACAGACAAATTTAATAAAGATACATTAATTGGATTTTCCACAGCATCTGGTTTAAAGATTCCACTATCTTATTCTGCTATTGAAAAAGCTAAACAGCGTTTGAATGACAGCGAGTCAGATGTGTGTAACATTGAAGAGCTTAATGTTGTCTATTTAAAGAACAATGGACTGGAAAAAACGAATTCTTTCCTTCAACAAAATGATAAAGATTTTACCAAATGTGAAAAACGTTATGAAAAGGATTTTTTGAATAAAAACCCTGAATTTGGTAAAGTCATTCACAAAGATGATGGTGATAGTATTGAGGATGATTTTCTTAATGTCATCAAGCAGGCAAAGTCAATTCCAAATCCTGAACAATTAAAACCATTACTTGTGTCGTCAAATTCACACCAGCCATTAAAAATACCAAGATTTCCACCTGGGACTGTAGTGCCAAAAGGATTTCGCCCATTCAAGCCTCCACGATTGTCCACCAAATCTTTACCTTGTAAGGACAGACAGGTAACATATCCTGATAGTGTTTCAACCAGTAGAAAAGACCTTTCAAAAGAACAAACTTTAAGTTCAGTTAATGATGACACTTCTGGAGAGGTGAACAGTGCTGGTGATGCTCCCAACTGTATCCTTTTATTTGGCCATGGCAACGACTTGTATCTGTTAAAACCAGAGCCTCAAGACATGAAGAGAATAACGATAACCTCAGATGAAAGTGTAAATGTTGACAATAATCGTGAAGGACTTGTATGTTTGGAACAAGAAGACAATGATGCATGTAAAGTGCCAGAAATAAAAGGATTCGGTTCTGCATCAAGAAATAGTATGAACATGAAAGAAGTTGCAAAATGTCTTTCTAACCAGGGTGATTTTAGTTCTGTGGGAATTTCTGAAATGAATGGCTTTAGTACAGCATCAGGAAAGCTATTGCACATAAATGAAGATTCACTAGCAAATGCAAAAGGGCTGTTTGACAAAGAAAGTGATGAATTAGTAAAAGCACCTAAAATAAAAGGATCTAGTACAGCATCTGAGAAACCTGTTAACATAAATGAAGATTCACTAACACATGCCAGAGGCCTGTTTGACAAAGAAAGTGATGAATTAGTAAAGGCTCCTAAAATGAAAGGATTTAGTACAGCATCTGGTAAGCGTGTTAACATAAATGAAGATTCACTTACGCATGCCAGAGGTCTATTTGACAAAGAAAGTGATGAATCAGTAAAGGCCTCTGAAATGAAAGGATTTAGTACAGCATCTGGGAAGCGTGTAAACATAAATGAAGATTCACTAACACATGCCAGAGGTCTATTTGACAAAGACAGCGATGAATCAGGAGAGGTTCCTGAAATGAAAGGAATTAGTTCAGCATCTGGGAAGGGTGTTTACATTAATGAAGATTCACTTACACATACCAGAGGTCTTTTTGACAAAGAAAGTGATGAATCAGGAGAGGTTCCTGAAATGAAAGGATTTAGTACAGAATCTGGGAAGCGAGTTAACATAACTGAAGATTCACTTACACATGCCAGAGGTCTATTTGACAAAGAAAGTGATGAATCAGTAAAAGTTCCTGGAATGCAAGGATTTAGTACAGCATCTGGGAAGCGTGTAAACATAAATGAAGATTCACTTACGCATGCCAGAGGTCTATTTGACAAAGAAAGTGATGAATTAGTAAAAGTTCCTGGAATGCAAGGATTTAATACAGCATCTGGGAAGCGTGTAAACATAAATGAAGATTCACTTACGCATGCCAGAGGTCTATTTGACAAAGAAAGTGATGAATCAGTAAAGGCCTCTGAAATGAAAGGATTTAGTACAGCATCTGGGAAGCGTGTAAACATAAATGAAGGTTCACTAACACATGCCAGAGGTCTTTTTGACAAAGACAGCGATGAATCAGGAGAGGTTCCTGAAATGAAAGGATTTAGTACAGCATCTGGGAAGGGTGTTTACATAAATGAAGATTCACTTACACATGCCAGAGGTCTTTTTGATAAAGAAAGTGATGAATCAGGAGAGGTTCCTGAAATGAAAGGATTTAATACAGCATCTGGGAAGCGAGTTAACATAACTGAAATTTCACTTACACATGCCAGAGGTCTATTTGACAAAGAAAGTGATGAATCAGTAAAAGTTCCTGGAATGCAAGGATTTAGTACAGCATCTGGGAAGCGTGTAAACATAAATGAAGATTCACTTACACATGCCAGAGGTCTATTTGACAAAGAAAGTGATGATTCAATAAAGGCTCCTAAAAAGAAAGGATTTAGTACAGCATCTGGGAAGCATGTTATCATAAATGATGATTCACTTACACATGCCAAAGGTCTATTTGACAAAAAAAGTGATGAATCAGTAAAGACCTCTAAAATTAAAGGATTTAGTACAGCATCTGGAAAGCGTGTTAACATAAATGAAGATTCACTAACACATGCCAGAGGTCTTTTTGACAAAGACAGCAATGAATCAGGAGAGGTTCCTGAAATGAAAGGATTTAGTACAGCATCTGGGAAGCGTGTTAACATAAATGAAGATTCACTAACACATGCCAGAGGTCTATTTGACAAAGACAGTGATGAATCAGGAGAGGTTCCTGAAAAGAAAGGATTTAATACAGCATCTGGGGAGCGAGTTAAAATAAATGAAGATTCACTAATACATGCAAAAGGGCTGTTTCACAAAAAAAGTGATGAATCAGTAAAAGTTCCTGAAATGAAAGGATTTAGTAAAGCATCTGAGAAGTGTGTTTACATAGATGAAGAATCACTTACACATGCCAGAGGTCTATTTGACAAGGAGAGTGATGAATCAATTAAAGTTCATGAAATGAAAGGGTTTAATACAGCATATGGGAAGCATGTAAACATAAATGAAGATTCACTTACACATTCCAGAGGTCTGTTTGACAAAGAAAGTGATGAATCAGTAGAGGTTTCTGAAATGAAAGGATTAGTTAAAGCATATGGGGCACTTGTATATATAAATGAAGATTCATTAACCCATGAAAAAGGAGTGTTTGACAAAGAAAGTGATCAATCAGTAGATGTTCCTCAAATAAAAGGTTTTAGTACAGCATCTGGGAAGCGTGTTAACATAAATGAAGATTCACTAACACATGCCAGAGGTCTTTTTGACAAAGACAGTGATGAATCAGTTAAAGTTCCTGAAATAAAAGGATTTAGTGCAGCATCTGGGAATTGTGTCAACATAAATGAAGATTTAGTTACACATGCCAGAGGTCTTTTTGACAAAGATAGTGATGAATCAGTAAAAGTTCCTGAAATAAAAGGATTTCGTACAGCATCTGGGAAGCGTGTTAACATAAATGAAGATTCACTTACACATGCCAGAGGTCTTTTTGACAAAGAAAGTGTTGCATCAGTAAAAGTTCCTGAAATGCAAGGATTAAGTACAGCATCTGGAAAGCATGTTACCATAAATGAAGATTCACTTAGACATGCAAGAGGTCTTTTTGACAAAGAAAGTGATGCATCAGTAAAAGTTCCTGAAATGCAAGGATTAAGTACAGCATCTGGAAAGCATGTTAACATAAATGAAGATTCACTTAGACATGCAAGAGGTCTTTTTGACAAAGAAAGTGATGAATCAGGAGAGGTTCCTGAAATGATAGGATTTAGTACAGCATCTGGGAAGCGTGTTAACATAAATGTAGATTCACTAACACATGCCAGAGGCCTATTTAACAAAGAAAGTGATGAATCAGATAAGGTTCCTGAAATGCAAGGATTTAGTACAGCATTGGGGAAACCTGAGGGTATAAATGAAGATTCATTGAAACATGCCAGAAGTCTGTTTGACAATAAAAGTAATGAATCAATGATGGCTTCTGAAATGAAAGTATTTAGTACAGCATCTGGGAAAAGTGTAACATTGAATGATGATGCACTAAACCATGCAAAAAATCTTTTAAACAAGGATAGTGATGATTCAGTTAAATTTTCAGACATCAAAGGATTGAGTACAACGTCTGGGAAATGTGTGTTCACCAAAGACAATTCATCACCACCTGCAAGAGGTTTGTTTGTCCAAGAAAATGTGAATTCTTTAAAAATGAAAGGATTCAGTACATCATCAGGGAAAAATGTCAGTATAAATGAGCATTTACTTATTCAAGCAAGAGCTATTTTTGAAAAGGAAAGCAATGATGCAGTTAAATTTTGTGAAATGAACACAAACAGTACAAAATCAATGCAGTGTGAGAACTTAAATGAAAGTTACTTGAAACACTCAAGAGGACAAGTTGATACAGAGGCCTTAGATAAAAATATTCCCAACATAGCCTTTAAAGCAGAGAATTCTTGCAAAATTCCTGCTATCCGTGATATTGATGTGGATGGTATCATACCAAGATGTATTGACATAAAGTACAGGAATGAGCCAGCCTCAAATTCAGCATTTGAAGCTCAGCACAGAAAAAGGTCTTCACCCACTGAGTTTGATGACTCGTGGAATGGAAAAAGACAAAGATTGGAATCTTCTAGTTTGACAGCAGAACTACACATAGGTTTGTAATACCACTTAGCTTCATGGTTTGCTATTTGACATGGTTGCATTTGTCTGAGTAGCTAATAAGTGTTTTTGTGGCAGTTTCAAACATTACAATAGAAGTTTTAATAAATGAGCTGCGTTATAAAAAAATGAGTCTTTTGTCATATGCGGCCAGCTTAGCTCCAAACAAGCTCAGACTACTAATGAGACAACTAAGCCTTGTATGACTTTTAAGTGGACAGCGTAGTTTCTGAGCAGTCTCTTCCACTATGCAGGCTGGTCTTTAGCTATGCTGCCAACGTATGGCATATAACGCATTTTCACATGATATGGCTCATTTTATGTCAAGATCTTGTTTGTTCCTTAACCTACCCGAAACATGCCATCATATCATGTTAATCTGATACTCAGCATACAGATCTATATTTTTATGACACAACCAAAAACATCTCGTACCATTTTTCAGCTTCAGATGTGCAGGAATCAACTCGAAAACCTCTCCTTACTGGTCCAGAAGGTATTTGAACCGTTGGCCAAATATTATTCAACATAAATCTGTAATGGATGGACCTGTACACCTTTTAGCAAATTTATATTTTGAATAGTTATTATTTGATTATTTTCAATCACAATTTTGAAATAAGGATAAATTAATGCATTATTATTATTTTTAATGAATACTTGTTTTTCAAGCAATTCATAGTATGACTACTTAAGTTCATTTTGCTTATGCTCTTAAAACACAAGGTAAGTACGGCCAAGTGAATCAGATATTTTAAGATTGATTGGAAGATCCTTTTTTCCCTTGTTTTCTTATTATAATATAAAAAAAATGTTAACTATTCATAGTCTCAGATTTATATAAATAGTGTTTGTTAAGTACAAATAACATTTGTACTTTCTAGTTTAATGCAAGACAGTTCTGAATGTAATTGAGCTCACTTAGATTAAGCTGTAGCTTGATTCATGATCATTTGCCTTGTATATTAGGTTGTACCACTGACCGACGACATTCAGGGTTCCGGCCCTTCAAACCAGTTCGCACTAGATATCTCACTTATGAAAAAAAAAGGTAATCTAAACTTTTTGTTCCCTAGTTTCGTATTGGTATCAGTATGTTAGAGACTTACGTCATGTTTGACTCTCCATACATGTGTCTATCCATATTGAAAATAATTTTGTTGTTGTTTATGTTTCCTGTGAACAACTTTTGCAATAAATCAGTTTTACATGTAGTATTCTTAGCTAGGCTTAAAATTATTCACTATTACCAGGAAATTATGATTCCTAAATAATCCTTGTATGTCATTTAATTGTCAAATCAACATTGCATTTTATAAACTGATATAAACGTATACCCTTAAACCTTTCCCACACAGAAGCAAAGTGAAATGGCTATGTGCAAACAGCATAAAATCAGAACAGCCTGTGAGTAACTCGCAGTCTGTTCAGGTTTAATGCTGTTTGCTGCTCATCAGTATCTAAGGTTTGGAAATGAAGCCTTTAAAACTTGAATATTGTAATAAAGGTCTTTAATTATAGTAACTTTCTAAGGGACTACAAATGCGTCAAAATATGTATCTAAGTGGTAAAGGGTTAAATGATCTTTTCATTTTTAGTTTTGACTGTTAACAGATTAGTCCAAGGTATACTACTCATCCATTTTCAGCGTCCGAGTAATGCTTTGTTTATGTTCAAAGTGCAACATCTTCATATCACTATTTCTTCAACATGTATTCTTTTGAGACTTCACAAATGTGTTTTTGGTCATTGTGTGAGGTCAGGTACCAAGTTCCATAACTTTGACCTTCAATTGATTTTAATTATGCCACTTAGAAATTTCAGATTAATGTTTGTATGCAACGAATACCTTTTCATATACTAAATAAATACTACAGATATTAAATTTTAAATATATCATTTAGGTCATTATCTCATGTGACTGACAGAAAAGGTACATTATGCTATCAAAGTAAAAGAATATTTAAGCACATTGTCATTGACCTTTGATAATTTTCCTTTTATTATTGAGCCTTTGATTTGCAAAAACAGGGCTTACTGCATTCTATTTAAGTGTCCCAGATTAGCCTGTGCAATCTGCACTTCACGTACATGCATCAAGGCCAGATTTCCAAGACCAAGGCTCATTGTGTTCTTGTATTTCAGGTCTGAAGACTTGTCTACAATGCTGAGCAAAGTTTCAACAAAGCCATTGCCAACAGTGAAACCCACCATGACATTTCAAACACCATACAAATCTCATGTACCTGGACAATCTTCCAGCACAAAACCTGAGACTGAAGCTACAGTGCACAAAAAGAAAACTGCTGCCCCTGTGTTTTTACATAGGGGTACAAACTCTGATACCGACTGCAAAGTTAATGCTGAAACTGTTCCTGGTGTGAATAAGGACTGTTCAGGTCAAGGGCATATAAGGAACAAGTCAGAACGTCTGGCTGTTTCAAATGATGGCACGCCATTATCACATGGTGAAAATAGGGTTTTGAAACAAGATTCCTGTGCAGATAATGTGTTTTCAAATTTATGTAGTTCTTTATTAATGTTTGATGAACAACTTTCAGTACGTAATGAAACTGCACTTAAGAATGAAAATATTACTAGACCTGGCAAAAATTCAGTTTCTAAGTCCCCGAATGCTGCAACAGAAACTGGTAATGTTTCTAAGTCTGGGCTCGCTGTTACTGTTGCTATGGAAACAAATAGTGTTGCTTGGGGACAAGATGGACACCACATTTCTGGTACCATGGAAACAGATGCCCCAGATCCAGATGAGTTCAGCCAGGATGAAGGTGATGTGTTCTACTGTATGTTGGTAGAGGCTAGGAAACACCAAGAAGATATCATTAAGGTAATTTTTTTTCATAGAAAAAAAGACTTTATTATCCCCTGCCATATGCGGAGGGATATTGTTTTGGCTCTGTCCGTCCAGCACTTTTGTGTCCGGAGCCAAATCTTGGAAGCGCTTTGGCGGATTTCATTGAAACTTGGTATGAATATAATATATATGGATAAGAGGATGATGCGCGCCAAATGGCATTGTACACCATCTGTTAATAACGGAGTAATGGCCCTTTGTATCTTGAAAAAATGCTTTTTTGTGTCCAGAGCCATATCTTGGAAGTGCTTTGGCGGATTTCATTGAAACTTGGTATGAGTATATATATGGATAAGAGGATGATGCACGTTGGCATTGTCCATTCGTCCAGAAACATTTTGTGTCCAGAAGTATATTGGCGGGGGATATCAATTCAACGAATTTGCTTGTTTACCTCGTTTCTAGGTATGTTAAGGTCAAGGTCATCCTGCTCCATACCGTACACATGATTATGTGTTAGTAGCACAAATATGGGTTAATATTTTCAGGGAGACATATACACACTTAATGTTTACTACGAATATACCGACATAGTAAAAATCTTACCACAAGAATTCATTGTACATGTATTATAATAGAATTATAATGCATTAAGGTGAAATACAAGTGTAATGTTCAGCTTTGGAAACTGTATGGTGATAGAAAATAACTATCTTGCTACAGTCGCCCTCTCTTATCCTCTCAATAAGCTCTATTACAGAGGAGATTTTAAGAATTCCCATACTTGGGAGCATATTTGATGTTCATTTTATGGTCAATAATGAATTTGCAGTTTTGCTTTTTTGGTATGAATTTCTAGACTATTGATATTGCGTTTGTCTTACATTTAAAGCCTGTATTAGGCTGAGGATCATTCACTAACAGTATTTGCATAATGTTATTAAAAAAAGCAAACCTAGCCTTACATGAAATAAGAAGCAAAAATCATGTGTTTAAAATGACAAAACAGTTAAGAATTAGGTCTATCATGTGCTGTGTTGATGTGTAGAAGCGCCAAAGCAGCCACATTCGACCCATGCCTGGCAGACTCATAGAGATGAAGGAAAGGTCAGACAGGCTCCATCTAACAGAGGTCATTGACTGGAGTGGACAGGTTGTTGTTGTGTAATTGTCAGAACAAGCTTTTAACATTACTATTGTCTGTTTATTATTTATATGGGTCAATTTTTCCATAGGTAATTTTAGCGTTTGATATGGCTCAGTGAAAATTAAATGTCCATTATTGGCAAGTGCTTGTGGTAATTCGTTCTGCTGGTGATAATTATATTTTTAAATGTAATGTTTTATTATTATTATTATTATTATATATTATTGTAAAATGTCTTTTATTTCATGTTTGGTGTAATTTCACAAAAGTAATAGATCTGATTATGTTAATATCCCGAGCAACCAGTTTCATAGTCACGCTGGAATCTTGTTGACAGAAAGGAAAAATATGACAGCAATTTGAAGTGTATTCCATCCATATGGTTATGTCCGTCTGACCTATGTCATTTACATTATAATTAGCAACCTGTGTGCAGTGTGACCTCCCAGACATCAGAGAGCTATCGCTTCATCATGGCTGATCACTATGGCACCAGTACCAGCCACGCCCTGGTGGGTGATGGGGCCTACCTTGTACCTGATGATGCGGGAAAACTGGGCAGACATGAGTTCTACATGTAAGCAGAGTTCTGGGAAAGCTGTGCTTCTTGTATTTGTGTTGTCATCCAATATTAGCCTGTGCATTTTGCACAGGCTAATCAGGGATGTCACTTTCTGCCTAAACCAGATTTAGTGAGTGATGGGGGATTTTGTTTACCTTGTACCTGATGATGCTGAAAAACTAGACAAACACAAGTTTTACTTGTAAGCTTAGTTCAAGCAGTCTCGACTGCAAATTGTGGAATGTTTATAAAGTTTATTAAGTTATTAACCCTTTATCACTCAGATACACACTTTGATGTGTTTGTATTCCCTAAAAAACACAACTTAAATTTTAGACCTTTTTTTACTAGATTCAAGTTTCAAAGGCTTCATTTCCAACCTTAACTACTGGTAATCAGCAAACAGCATAAAACCTAAACAGACTGCGAGTTACTTGTTGCTTATAGCCATTTCACCTTTGCTTCTGAGCGGGTTAGGGCTAAGCGTTATTGAAATCTTGGAAAAACAATCTGACAATGAATATCATAAGTCTTGGAACTCTTACTGGTGCAGTTCCTAAATACACCACAGTTGGATGGTATTTTAGTGATATTTTGAGAATTAGTGAAAAACAGGCTTTCATATTGAACAAAATACCAGATCACTACAAACAAATGTCAGTGTTGAAGATATCTGTATTGATTAAAAATACCAAAACTTTAAACAGTGTTTCTGAAAATGCTAATTTTAATTAGGTGCTACATTTAGGCCAGTGGACAAATTGGGCACTGCACTAGCAGGCTTAGATGTATCAGAAAAACTGCTATGTAAAAAAATGCTGATCATAGTACAGAGAAATTAAACTTGATACAAGTCTATTATTTTTTTGTTTAATTGTTGCCCGGTCAGTCCTTTTGAAGCTGATTGATTACACTCTGTTTGCTTTACAGTTAACTTTTTACCATTGGGATTTTGTGTGTTGGCTGCCATGTGTGTTTTTATAACTCCTGTAATAGCCACATTTGAAGGCATTCATTTTTATAATCTTAAAGGAACCTTTTAACGTTTTGGTAAATTGACAATTTGAAAACCTGACCATTATAAAGCATTACAAAGCGATTGAATACTTCTATTGAATACTTGAGAGTTCTGTTGTTATCATAATATTATGTACCACTACTAGGATTGCTTATATAAAGTATAAAATACACCACTCGCTTTAGGAGCACAGATGGCCAAGCAGTTTAAGTGCTAGATTTTTACTCCAAGAGTCAGTGGTTTGAGCCCAGTTAAGGATTTTTTCCTTCCTTTAATTTTGTTCATGTTTTTTACTGGAGGTATTTAGTTCAAATATTTACGTTTATCAATTTAAAGCATTTAATGACAACATTCAATACATGCCAAAATCTGTGAAAAGTTTCCTTTAATAAAGTCATCAATGGTTTATGGATATGATGTGCCTCTCGAGTGCTTCAGGTTATGGGTTTACTCTGATAGCGTTTTCAAGATCTGAACACAGACACAAAGTTCTGGTTCTTCCAAAAAGTGGACTAAATGTCAATTAAAGTGCTTTTAATGCAATGTCACTGTAGGGCCCTGTTGACATTGGAAGGCGTGGATCAGAGGCTTATCAGTGAGAGCTGGGTGTACAACCACTACCGCTGGATAGTGTGGAAACTAGCCGCCTACAAGCAAGCCTCAAGTCTGCTCCGGGCCAGGTAGTTGTCTGTATACTATGTGAAAATGGGGCTCAATGCATGTGCAAAAAGTGTCATCCCCTGATTAGCCTGTGTAGTTGGCACAGGCTTATCAGGAATGACTCTTTCTGCTTTTATGGTATTTTTCATTTAAAGAAGTCTCTATAACACATATGAAGTCTTGGTGGAAAGTGTTGTCCCTGACCAGCTTGTTCAGAACGCGCAGGCTAATTTGGGACAACATGGGGCACATGCATTAAGCTCCTTTTTTTCCAGAGCATGGCCCAAATTTATCAATTTTCAAATGATATGGTAAAGTAATGTTTTCATGACTGTTTCTATTAAAATTCATTTTAAGGATTTTCAGTTTGTTCAGTCTGTCACTGTGAGTTTTGGACTGTAAAGAAGTCCACAAATAATGTACAGAGTCCATCTAAATTTATCATGTTCCTTGTACCATTGATCCAGGGATTTCAGGCATATTTCGATAATGCAAAGGAATTAACTGCGCAATATCTTCCATTTTATGGAAAAAAACTCAGCACTTAGATGCTACATCTTTTTGATTTTGGATATTTGTACTGAGACAGTTTATGTATACAAGTATGATAATATTTGTGTAATTGTTAAGATGCTTCAATCCAGAGGTGGTAATGCTGCAGTTGAAGTACCGCTATGACCGGGAGATAGACAGAGCAGAGAGGTGGGTTGCCTAGTAACAGATAAATATTACCATATATTCCCTTATGAACAGTTTTGTACACACACTTGCACATTAGCTTAAGATGAGCCTAGCTTTGGGTTCAAATTCCGATTAGGTTCCAAAGTAGCAGGTGAGCTTCACAGGGTATTCAGGGTTGTCTTGTTTATTTGTTACTGTTGTTTTAATGCGAACATAAAATATGGAAGCAAGTAAAGGTATACAAAAAGCCTTGTGTTCCCACTGTGAATAAAAACATTTCAATATTCTGCCAATGAGGACTCTCTTTCAGTTATGTATTTCAAAGTAATGGTCAGGTCATGTCTTAATAAGATAAATTCTACCATCAGGTCATGTCCTAAGAAGATTTATTCTACTGTCAGGTGATGTTTTAATAAGATTAATTCTACTGTCAGGTTCATGTCTTAAGAAGATTAATTCTACTGTCGGGTCACGTCTTAAGAAGATTAATTGTACTGTCAGGTCTTGTCTTAAGAAGATTAATTGTACTGTCAGGTCATGTCTTAAGAATATTAATTCTACTATCAGGTCATGTCTTAAGAATATTAATCCTACTATCAGGTCATGTCTTAAGAATATTAATTCTACTATCAGGTCATGTCTTAAGAATATTAATTCTACTGTCAGGTTCATGTCTTAAGAAGATTAATTCTACTGTCGGGTCATGTCTTAAGAAGATTAATTGTACTGTCAGGTCTTGTCTTAAGAAGATTAATTGTACTGTCAGGTCATGTCTTAAGAATATTTATTCTACTATCAGGTCATGTCTTAAGAACATTAGTTCTACTGTCAGGTCATGTCTTAAGAATATTAATTCTACAGTCAGGTCATGTCTTAAGAATATTAATTCTACTGTCAGTTCATGTCTTAAGAATATTAATTCTACTGTCAGTTCATGTCTTAAGAATATTAATTCTATGGTCAGGTCATGTCTTAAGAATATTAATTCTACTGTCAGTTCATGTCTTAGGAAAATTAACTCTACTGTCAGGTCATGTCTTAAGAAGATTAATTCAACTGTTAGGTCATGCCTTAAGAATATTAATTTTACTGACAGGTCATGTCTTAAGAAGATTAATTCAACTGTCAGGTCATGCCTTAAGAATATTAATTCTACTGTCAGGTCATGTCTTAAGAATATTAATTCTACTGTCAGGTCATGTCTTAAGAATATTAATTCTGCTGTCAGGTCATGTCTTAAGAAGATTAATTCTACTGTCAGGTCATGCCTTAAGAATATTAATTCTACTGTCAGGTCATGTCTTAAGAAGATTAATTCTACTGTCAGGTCATGCCTAAAGAATATTTATTCAACTGTCAGGTCATGTCTTAAGAATATTAATTCTACTGTCAGGTCATGTCTTAAGAATATTAATTCTACTGTCAGGTCATGTCTTAAGAAGATTAATTCTTCTGTCAGGTCATGTCTTAAGAAGATTAATTCTATGGTCAGGTCATGTCTAAAGAATATTAATTGTACTGTCAGGTCATGTCTTAACTTAAGAATATTAATTCTACTATCAGGTCATGTCTTAAGAATATTAATTCTACTGTCAGGTCATGTCTTAAGAAGATTTATTCTACTGTCAGGTCATGTCTTAAGAAGATTAATTCTACGGTCAGGTCATGTCTTAAAGGGACTAGTTCACAGGTTTTGGCTTGTTTTGAAATGTGTCATTTAATGCTGTACATTGAAACACGATAACATAGGAACTTAAAAGCTCCAGTATACAGCAAGAATTAAAAATAAATAGAAAAAGTTAACCAAACCTGGGCTTGAACCAGTGACCCTTTGAGTAAAAGTATTACATTTAAACCACCCAACCATACATGCTAGTATAAAGCACAATGTGTTTTATACTTTATATATACAATCCAGGTAGTGTCAAAATGATAAAAATCACATCAGAACTCTCCAAATTATTGATTCATTTTGCGTTTGTAAGGCTTTATGATTGTCAGGTTTTGAAATCGTCAAAAGATGCATATACTGGATATTTTAGAGCTTGGTAAATGTTCACTATATTGTTTCCGTGCAAATAACATCAATGCAATTTGCAAATCTGAAACAATTGTTTTCAATATTGTCAATTTACCAAACCTTGAACAGGTCCCTTTAAGAAGATTAATTCTACTGTCAGGTCATGTTTAAAGAAGATTTTCGAGAGAGATGATACCCCGGGGAAGAGAATGGTTCTGTTGGTAGCAGAAATCAACCAAGATAAGGGGGTCAACTCTTCTGCAGAAAAGACTGCAAGAAAGGTAACTTGATCAGGGTTCAATCTTTACTTTTTTTATAGAGCACTGGTCTTGTAACTTGTAAAAGACCCACCTCCTGCAAAAAAGGGTCTTTTGCAATATGTGAACAGCGTAGCTCCAGGCCAGCATCTGAATTCTCACAGTCTGGTCAGGAGTGACACTGTCCACTATGAAGTCACACATAAATGTACTCTGGTCAGATGCTTGGTTAAAGTGAATCCCTTAAGCTATCCAAGCTGTTTTTTTTTACACCTAATTTATCCAGTCAGGTTAGTAGTTTAATTTGGATAATTTTAAGCTGTGGTTAGTGATATCCATTGGGGTAAACTTACCCAGGCATTTTACGACTGGGTCCAGATCTTGTAGGCTTATGCTAATTTTGATCTCTGACTTTATGTTATGAGGATGCATTGAAAACATTTCAAGGTATCCTTGCGCCTGAGTGATGGTTGGTACGGCATCCCTGCAATGATAGATGAGCCGATGTTGCGTCTGGTGCAGGCTGGGAAGATATTCGTGGGTCTGAAGCTGATTGTGTCAGGGGCAGAACTGGTGGGAGGAGAGGAGGCATGCACTCCCTTGGAGGTGAGGTCGTGGTGCTTTACTTTTGGGCTTAACAGATGGGGTAATCATGTGACAAAAAGATGGCAATGTCCATGCCGAGACAGGTACTTTTTGCCGTTTTATACCCTTTATTACTTTTATTAAATGTTTAAATGCCACTAACTTTCCTGCCATATCAGCAAGAAAGTGATTAAGTGTCTGGGAATGGAGGTCGCCATCTTGTTTGTCAAGTGATTACCCCCTCTGTTAAGGCCTTGCTAAAAAACCTAGTTTAGTCATTCTTTATTTACCCCCCTCACCCCTATATCCCATGTATAATACTCCTGTTTACTGACAGATTGTGGTGGTCACATTGCAGCCAAACTTTTCAGTGGTGATTAACACACCCACAGAGCAAAAACTGCATTGGTTAACCATTGATGAGTCAGCTGAGAGAGATTATAGTGTGGAGCAAGTACTCTAGGATATTCAACAAGGGATTTTAGGGGGGAGGATGTCAAATAACGAATGTATTAACTTGGTAAAAAAAGAAGAACAAATCAATGGAATGGATTTTGTTTAGAAGAGATTTTCTTAAACGATAAAAGTTGAAAGTGTTGTCCTTGATTAGCCTGTGTGGACTTCACAGGCTAATCTGGGACAATCCTTTATTAATAAGCTTTAAGCCTAGTTTTCCAAGAGACCGGCTCAATGTATACACCACTGACCCCATTGATACTTATGGAGGCCTTTGATAGTCAGTACTTAATATTAACATTTGTGTTTTTTCCAGGCCCCAGCCAGCGTGATGTTGAAGCTCAATTGT
This sequence comes from Dreissena polymorpha, assembly GCF_020536995.1. Lineage (NCBI taxonomy): Eukaryota > Metazoa > Mollusca > Bivalvia > Myida > Dreissenidae > Dreissena > Dreissena polymorpha. The sequence goes on along the minus strand of NC_068358.1, from coordinate 15,331,762 downwards.
AACTCAACTCGGCCGGCCCCCTGGCACTATAGATTTGGTTACCATATCGATCCCCGGCCCCTGTGTGTACCCTTGGCAGGCTTGTATGCTGAAGGAGGGGCCGTGGGGGTACTGGATGTTGTCATAGTGCGCAAGTACCCAACCATGGTAGGATATGCATAAATAGAGGATTTTAAGTGCATGTATTTGAAACATTTTTTTTTTCACATTTAACTGTGCGGTCTTGCATTTGATCCTCTTTTAGAGATTTTGTAGAGATTTTGGGAACATTTAAAAGTGCATTTAAGTTCTGTTTCCTCTGAGAAAACAGTCTCAAGAAAGCTTTTTTTTTCAATATAACTTAAATAATATCTTTGAAATTACATAAATATTCCACTTTTATTTAAAGGCTTTAGTAATTAGACACCCATTTCCTATAGTTTGTCAGTGTCTTTTTTTTTGGTCATCCGACGATGAACAGTTGTGATCTTCTATGGAAGTCATGAAGAAATTCAAATCATGTAATCATCATGTTGCTATCATTTTCTGAAAGATAAATGTGTTACTCAAAAAAGAAAGAGCCTTACTTAGGGACGATTGGGCTTGATGCATGTGTCTGCAGTGTTGTCCCAGATTAGCTTGTGCAATATGCATGGGCTATTCACTGACGACACTTTCAGCTTTTGTGGTATTTTTGTTTAAAAGAAGTATTTTGTAAACTAAAAATCTAGTCTAGGCAGACATTTTTGTCCCTGATTAGCCTGCACTGACTGACTGAACAGGCTAATCTGGGACGACAGTTTGCGCACATGCATAATGCCAAGTTTTCTCAGAGCTAGACTCAAATGTTGTGCCCACAATGACATAATCTCTACATTGTTGTACAGTACATGGAGAAATGTGTGGGTGGGGAGTTCATATTCCGGAGCAGCCAGGCAGAGGAGCGAGTGAGACAGGAGTATGAGACCCGTAAGCAGGCAGAGATGGAGAAGATATACGCCAGTGTTGAGAAACAGTGTGAGGAGGAACACAGGCAAGGTAGGCACAGTTATACCATGTCAGATAAATGCTTGATGATATTAAATAATATTATAGTAGGAAGAGTATTTCTATGCCATATAAAGAGTGCATGTAGTAGTTGCATGGTCTGTTTACTGTTAGTTGTTTAATGGTGGTTAATTTGCTCCCAAATGCGTATTTGGTTTGTAACTTTTAGATTACTATTAGGATTTTGATATAACCTATGATTATAATTGTCCATAACGTGGCAAACAACACCAGTGCTTAGTGTTCTTCCCAGGCCATTTTAGCGTGGCGCTGCGCCATGCCCTTTTTTGTAGCTGCCCCTTTCCAAGTCATTTAGCGCCACGCTGCCATTTCAAAGGCAGCCGCCCTGCCCTTTCATGACATGAGCACCCGCTGTTTTCCGCGCCTTTATTGATAAGATCTTAATAGCCCTTTGTCCAAACTGCTTTGCTGACTTGTATCAGAGTACGGCCCCAAGGCCGCGAAGATTCGCTCGGTTATGAATTAGTCATGCGTGATTAAACTCGTGTCAATATTTATCGATAATTTCAGTGGCTTATACCAAGCACACTAATTTGTCGGTAATGTGTACTCGTCCATGATAAAATCGTGAACAGTTACTTCGGAGACTTCTACTGAAAACCTTGATTTTCCGCATTGAAAATGTGCATTTCATGCATCATACAGTAATATCAAAACATTTATTTTAGATTTAGATAATTAATTATTGACAGAATTACTGTAACGTTTTCTAATTAAACGAAATGCGAATTGTGACTCTCTGCAAACATAGCAAATAACGATCGAATTAACAACGGATATCACACATTTAGAAGGGATTAATGAAATGCATGAGACAACGAACGATGCATTAAACGTTAAACACAACGACAGCATATTTATTAGTAATCTGTTCAGTTGATGTATGTCACGAAAACGAGTGTTTGCAAATTGTTAGCGTTCAGTTTACTCATTTTACTGGCAAAACTTCTGACAAGATTATCGTTAGAAAATGGAATAAGACAAACATGGTTTCATTTATATGTTAGTGGATCTGTGTACAATCAGATTCATATGCATATATTGCTTTATTATGTTTGTCATTCTGTACAGTTTACTGCAACATCATGCAACTTAAATGAAGACATAGCAAGGTAAATGTATTAATATTAATTAAAGTAAGTTAAATACACAATTACCATTAAATGTGCTTGTTTATATTTTTATGTGTAAATGTTTCTCTCAAAACCACTTATTCACGGAACGTTTTTGCCCTTTTTTTTACCTAAACTGCGCGTTAAAATGCCCTTTTTCAAAGTAATGCGCCATGCCCCTTTTCCCTCATGGGAAAAACACTAGTGCTGCAGTAAAAGGTCAAGGTCACAGTTCAAAGTCAAAGATCACACTGTTTAGTTCCACTTTGTAACTTGAACATATCAGGAAGGATTTGAAAACCTCTTTTGATTAGTATTCCCCTGACCAGACATTGTGTTTCACAGTGTGTTTTTTTTTTGTTTGAATTTGGGTCCGGTGGTGGGACCCATTCCCAATGGAAAAAAGTATGTGTTTATCCCAAATCTAAAAAAAACAACAAATGAATGTTTCCAAAGAATAATTTTTTTTTAATAAGTCTAAACATATCATTCATCTCCAAATACAGCTCTTAAGTTGAACGTTAGATAATAAAATATTGAAGTCACTTTTATTTTCAATTTTAAAGTATTTGTAAGCATAAAATCAACAACATTAATTTCCCAATTTTAGGTAATATAACGCAATATTTCCCAATCTCAAAATTTAAGAAAAATGTTGTGTACATTCCGGAGGCCTCATTTTATGCTCAATCTTCATTAAACTTGATCAGAACATTTGTTTCTACAATATCTGGGTTGAGTTTGAAACTGGCTTACATGGTATAAAAAACGAGGTCACGGGGTCAAATACAATCAAATACAAGAGCACTTGAACACTTAAGAGGCCACATTTTTTGCCCAGTTATCATGAAACAAACTCAGAATATTTTTATGCCCCCGGATCAATAGATCGGGGGTATATTGTTTTTGGCCTGTCTGTCCATCTGTCTGTCATTCTGTCCCAAATCTTTAACCTTACAGTAAAGTTTTGCAATAACTTTTGAAATATTGAACATAGCAACTTGATATTTGGCATGCATGTGTATCTCATGGAGCCGCACATTTTGAGTGGTCAAAGGTCAAGGTCATCCTTCAAGGTCAAATGTCAAAAAAAAGCGGTGTATTAGGGGGCATTGTGTTTCTGACAAACACATCTCTTGTTTCTTATGATATTTTGGCTGCATTAAAAAATGATCCTCAAATCATCTCAAAAGCTGATCAAAACAGTTCTTTGGGTCTAAGGTTAGCATATTTTAAAAAATAAATGGAATACATTTTCGTTTTTGTTTGTTTGGTACATTAAATTGTGTGTTTTAAGTAGAATATTAACTCCTGCTGCCGATATCTCTGTTCAGTTTCCTATTAATATCATTCAGAGAAACGTTTGGGCCGACGTCAGTACTCGAGATCAGCCATAGAGGAACTGAACTCTGGTCAGGAAATCCATGAGGCAATGGAGTCAGCAGCACAGCCAGACAATGTGCAGGTAGGGAAAGGTGCAGTCTACACTGATACATACTTTTACACTTTTGAAGTCCCTTTAAAACTCAAATTAATTTCAGACTATGTTAAAGTTTTAAAAGAATCATTTCCAACCCTAAGGTACTGAAGCAGCAAACAGCATTAAACCTGAACAGACTGCGAGTTACTTCGAGTAACTTATCCAAAATTGATGAATGGGAAGTTTACAACTATTACGTAAAATTGGATCTATCATATCAGCATGGACTTAGGAAAACTGGGGTAATTGAATAGTCGTCAATATTGCATTCCAAAAATGGCTAATCAAGAACACATTTTGCCTCAATTGGATTTTTGCTAAAAAGAGATTTCCTTTTAACAAGAAGTTCCATGACAGCAAAAAGTGACATCTCTGATTAGCCAGTGAAGACTCATATTTATGAGCTCATGGTCAATTTTTCACTGACAATGTTTACAGAGCTGCTTGAGTGAGCGCCAGTTGGCCCTGTGGTATGAGTACCGACTGGAAGTTGAGGGGCGTCGCCGGGCTGAGGTACACGCCCACTTCCAGGCCGCATGGGAGGAGCACAAAGAGGTAGTAGACACAGAGGGGGCGGGGACATTTACCAAATAGACATGAGCCTGGATCCTGGATCTGTGAACACTGGGTTTAATTCATGTGTTTTATGTGTCATACCAGATGAGCCTGTGCAGTCTGCACAGGCAAATCAAGGACGCCACTTTTTACTTTTTGTCTTTAAAAGAAGTCTCATCTTAGGGAAAATCATGTTTAGACGGAAAGTGTCATTTCTGCTTAATCTGGGGCGACACTTTACGCACTTGCATTGAGACCAATTTTCCCAGAATGAGGCGCAAATTCATTAATGAATGAGTGTATGACACCAAAGGAGGGCGTATTCAGATCAATCTGTCAGCCCTCTGTCCATATATCACTTAGGCCATGTTGTTTTCAATGTCTATAAAACTACGTTAGGAATCCAGGGGTGGCGAAATCTCAAAAAACTATACTTGTCCACGGACAACCATTTATCAAATTTAACTTGTCCGTTGCTGAACTACACTTGTCCGTTAATGTTTATATAAATTATAAACGTATTTATTGATAAATGTAAAATAATGTGGAATAAATATAAATTTGTATAATGTGCTTGTTTTAGTTATGTAATGTAGATGTGTATCCATGGTACATTCATTATAGCAGTATATAGTAAACAATACAGTTACTTTCTCAAACTTTTAATCTTGCAAAACTATATTGTGTTATTTAAACATGTGTTACACTTAAGTAAATTAAATTAAATTAGTCCAATATGTGGACATCAGACTGAGGCTCTGCATCGCTACTGGTAGGCTGAGCAGCCCTGGGCTTGTGAACTACGTGCCTTCCACCTTTGCTGTTGTTCAACCAATGCAGAACACTATCGGAAGCATCAAAGTCCTGCAGACTGGGCCCTAACAGCACTATCCGCATCTGATGATGTAGATTGTCTTGGCTTAGCTTTGATCTGGTGGGGGTTTTAATCAATTTCATGGAGGAAAACGACCTCTCACAGGCTGCAGTTGAAGGTGAAATTGTAAGAAGCAACTCCACAAGCTTGCTGATATGAACAAACAGTTTCTCATCTAGCTTCAAAATTTGAGACAGGGCAGCTTGTGAGGGCATGCCCTTCATTGCAGACATTCGCACTTTGAACTGCTGCCACTCCTCAGGAATTTTGGCTTGGTCTTCAGTGGTTAGCAAGTCCTTATAGTACTCACACAAGGAATTAATGGCTTCATTACCATAGACAGACAGATCCTGAAGTGACGTAGGCCAAATCCTGTGATCAAAAGCTTTGAAGTAGACAATAGGAGCATCAGACAGGTTACTGAACCTGTTTAGAACATCCTGCGAGATATTCTTGATAAAATATATTACTTCCTTGTCTTGATCAAAGCTCTTTGGCAGAGGGCCATTTAGCTTCACACCCTTATACAGTCGTGTGTCTGCATCAAACATGTCATAGAAAGTTTGAAGACACTCACCAGGACTTAAACTCATGGCATGAAGCTTCATGTACAAAGCATCGACTGATTCTTGCACTTCGTAGATAAGCTGGTCGGAGGCCTGAAAGAGACAACTGACAGCTGTTTCATGATTCAGAATGTCCACCATCAAATGAAGGTATTTGACAAACTTGACCTGAGTGATGTCACTTAGTATTTTTTTGGCCTGTGCCTTTTCATCAGTTTTCTTCGATGTCTCCAGCACTTGCTCCAGGTGAGTAACACTGGCTTCATAGTCCCTTATAACGGCCTTTACAGCCCGTTCCTTGCTTGAAACCCATCTAATAGACTTTATATCTGAATACATTATCAGATCTTGGTCTAGAATTTCACCTATAGACTGGAGATGTGAGCGCCGTTTCGGACTAAAAGAGTAAAACTTGTAGATCCGCTTGATAGTTTGTTCAAAATGATCAAGATATGGGAGCTTTTTAGTGGCATCTAAAACTCCAAGTTCCAAGTTGGGTGGGATACACAATCAGATAATTTTCGAGCCACACCATTTTTTGCCCCGAAGTTCACACTTGCACCGTCCATGTTGACACATATGAGTGCATGTAGACTGTTAGCTTCAGTGTTGTCCAAATCAATGTTTATTTTCTGAAGCCCTTGCTTAATAGATGAGAAGACCCCTACTGCATCTGGTGTTTCAAGTGGTTCAATACTGGCCATATGGGTAATGGGTTCCTTGGACTCGGGATCCACAAATCGAACCAGAATACACTCCTGGCCAACGATGGCTGAATCTGAAAACAAAAAAAAATCAAACAATGCCCACTATGGAAATTTTACATGATTGATTTGGACACAAGTAAGCAGGGGAAAGACTTTTGTAACCAATATGAAACACAATCAATTAACAATGTCATAAAAAATTGGACATAATTTACAATTATCAAGGTTAAGAATTATTGACGTGCACACAGAGAAATGCAATGAGCACCTATGGTACAACTGTGTTAAAATGTTATTTGTTGTATAAACATTTTGATTTTCATAATTAGAGCTTAAAATATTGAAATAATATTCAAACAAGTAATTACTCAAATAGAATTAAACTGAGCTAGAAATTTGCATATTAAATTAGAATATATATCTATATTTGCAATTCAACATTTGACATATTGTGATTATTTACCGTAAAAACAACAGTATTAAAAAAATTAGATGACTGTTATAAAACAGAGCAAACCTGTACTTGAGTCTGATAGCACAGCATAGAATCTGGATTCTTTCATTTTTGCTGTCAACTCAGCATGCAATGTTTGTGAAATTGAATGCACAAAGTCAGTACAGGCCTTTCTGTTGATGTGGTCATTTCCCAGATCAATGCCATTTTTCTTTTGTACTTCACATAACATTTCGTAGTCAGTAAATGGCTTACGATGCTTTGCAACTGCATAAGCTGTATTCAATAAAAGTTTAAACCTGTCAGTCTGACCTTCATTAAACTTGTGAATTGTTTTGTCAAGAGCACCCACGTACTTAATGTTACTTAATTTCAATTTTTCTCGATCACCTTTTAATTGACAAGAAGTGTGTTTGGCACTTCTTTCATGGGCAGACAATGTGTCCTTACGACTAACAGTCATTCCAGTGTAAAGTCCACACTTAGTATCGGCCAACAAGGGGAACTGTTTACATATTTTACACGTAGCAATTTCATTGTCATCAACACGCAACCACGGAAAATCTTTGAACCAAGTCTCTTGAAAAGTTCTTACGCGTTTATTTTTATCATATTTGTTGTCATAGTCTTGCTTTGTTTTTTGAGGGGGGGGGGTGGAATGCACAACGCTTCGGGTTTCTGCTCCGAACTTGTTGAAGATTTCTTTAAAAAAAACGTTCCATGTTTACCGTTAAAGTCGTCTGAAATATCAACATAGACCGTGTTTTCATTAACTTAGTTCAATACTTTTATATCCGTCTGATTGTTCATATAAAGAAACCAGTCTGTACACTGTCTAACAAACGGGCCGAACGATGAAAATGCGGCATGCTCCCGGTCTTTTACAGAATAAGGGAGATCACTGCGTAGGAGAGTGCCCGTATTTCGGCTTGATTGCTCCGCAAATAGCACTGACAATGTTATCGCGTGTCAACATCCGGTTTTGTAAAACTTTAATACAATGTTTTTTTTTTATTCCTCGACCCGATTTTTAAAAAACTGGTTGTCCACGGACAACTTAATTGAAAAAAATCACTTGCACAGAGAAGCAAATGTACGACTCGGGCAACTCGGACATATGATTTCGCCACCCCTGGAATCTAGGAACAACACTTTGTTTTTAATGTTTCCACAAAGGAAAACAATTTATATGAATCATTTTGTATTGTTTATATGTATGCCCCACGTTTAATAAACTACAGTTGGTTAAAATTGATAAGTTTTTTAGGTGAGCAGTACTTAACAGTTTTTTTGTACTAAAGTTTACATTTTTAAATTCATTTTTACTACATTGAAACACTTTGCATTAATGTGGCTTTTATGTATATTGGGTCAACTGTCACCTTATAGTGACAACAATTTACTTGTTCTAAAAAATTATTAAATCTTCAATAAAATGCAATTAATTATGATTATTTGAGATATTTGCAAATTGGAAAATTTTGCTTTTAAAGTTGCTTTTTTAAAATTGAAATTGTCAGTTTGGTGCGTTATACGATAAACCTAAATTTAAAAGGTAAGTTAGCTTATATCTGACTGTGTCAAATGGTAGATCCTGGAGTTGCAAAATTGTAAAAGATTGCAAATGATTACATTACTGCATATCATAAGATATGGACATGCATAGTATTGTTTTTAAGCCTGAAATCTTAAAGAAAAGACACTGTCAGTTACTTTTGGCTTATTGTTATCCCCACGCTTTTTGAAAAAAAGGTGGGGATATTGTGGTTGCCTTTGTGGTGAATTGCTTGTTACTTGTGGCTAATTGTGGCCTTTGTGGTGGATTGCTTGTTATTTGTGGCTAATTGTGGCCTTTAGGATGGATTGTTTGTTACTTGTGGCTAATATAGGCATTTGTGGTGGATTGCTTGTTACTTGTGGCAAATTGTGGCCTTTGTGGTGGATTGCTTGTTTCTTGTGGCTAATTGTGGCCTTTGTTGTGGATTGCTTGTTACTTGTGGCTAATTGTGGCCTTTGTTGTGGATTGCTTGTTACTTGTGGCTAATTGTGGCCTTTGCGGTGGATTGCTTGTTACTTGTCGCTAATTGTGGCCTTTAGGGTGGATTGCTTGTTACTTGTGGCTAATTGTGGCCTTTGTCATGGATTGCTTGTTACTTTTGGCCTTTGTGATGGATTGCTTGACAGTGGGAAGCTAGGAATAACCTGGTAGTTAGTTGTTTTTAGACAGAAGTTCAGTTTCTTAAGAATTTCGTTACCTTTAGACAGAAGCTCATATTCTTCTGTATTCTGTACCTGTAGACGTTCCCAGAGCGCCAGGTGACCCCAGTGATCAAGTTCCGGGTGGCTGGGTGTGCTCGTAGAGACCTTGACTCACATACAAGTAGGTGTACATTCTTAGGTTTTAATGGTGAGGTGGATCGCATGTCTGCATTGAGGCTCTCTTTTGTCTAGAGGAGGGCTAAAAAAGTTTTTCAAAGACATCAAGTACCGGTTCTTCCCAGAAAATGGATATGATAATATCTCTGTTAACCTTAATTTATAGACATAACCAAACAAAATTCAATAGTTACTTATTTTTGCATCAAAGTCTCTTGTGTGCCCAAACATCATTGCAACCTAAGAATTCTTCTTGCATATATTTGTTAAATATATGGCCACTTTGTTGAAAAACAACAACAATAACGAAAAACTAAAAGACAGCCGGATTAATAATAGTTGTAAATATGGTAAAGCTAATTATATTAGTAATCAAATGCAAAGGATTTCATTCATTTAACAATTTGTTTATAAATAATATTTAAAGAAACACACTATTTATTGCAATTAGAATTGCTATTTTGTTTGAACAGCTTAGCCACACGTATGTACACATTTCCAGTGATCGCAAAAGTCCTTTGTAGTAACCTGTTTTTCAGATGCACTTCTCGATAATGTTGGAATGAAAATGTTTATTCAATTTTTATTCTTGGCAGTTTCTTGCAAAACTTGAGCATAAATTGAATAGAAATCATGTTTTCTTTCTGAATTGTAATGAGTTCTTACTACCGCATGGAACATCTGATCATTTATATTATATACAAACATGTTAATGTATAAAAACAACTTCTCTGATGGGGACAGCATTAAAATCTATAAGTCCAAGGTAAAATGTAAAGTTTTGAAAATAAATTATTACATTGGTCATTGTGTAGAATTACACTTATTTAATAACCTTACCAGAAATAAACTCATGTTTGATGCAATGTATTAAGAGGAAGGCAATTTTTGTGAAGTGTGAGCACTAATAACATATAACCTATAGAACAGCCAACTTCTACAAGATTTTGTAACAATGAATTATGTATGCTTTAAAAACAACATGTATATGTTCACTCCAGACAGTCTAATCAGGGACAACAATTCTCCGCTCTAACAGTATTTTTCGTTTAAAGGAATTATTTTCTTAGTAAAAATCAAGTTTAGGTGATTAGTGTCGTCCCTAATTAGCCTGTGCAAAATGAACAGGCTAATATGAAGCAACTCTTCATGTGTATGCATGAAACCCCATATTCCCAAATCAGTGCTCATATGAACTTTCATCCTGGCTTCTACACTTCAGATACGCTGCTGACAGTGTGGCGACCTTCACCTGAGGTGAGTGACCTTGAGGAAGGTCACAGGTACAAGATCTACAGCGTGAACACCACAGCGTCCAGGTAGGGAATAGGTAGAAACTTGTTTGATAAATACAACTATTTAAAACTTGTGCAAACTAAGTTTAATATTTATACATTGTATTACTTTGGAGTTACTCTGTCAGTTTGCACGAATAAGTTGTTACAAGTTTGTGGAGTAAACTTTTTATGCCCCCTTTCGAAGAAAAGGGGGCATATAGTGATGGGACTGTCCATCTGTCTGTCGATCTTTCCGTCACACTTTGCGTGTAGGTTTTGAAAAAATGCTCATAACTTCTATGTCGTTTGAGATATAACCTTCATATTTGGTACGCATGTGTATATGGACAAGGCCTTTCCATACGCACACAATTTTTTACCCCTGTGACCTTGAAGTTAGGGTCCGTGTTTAGGTTTCGAAATATGCGTTTAGGTTTTGAAAAATGCTCATAATTTCTATGTCCCTTGAGATATGACCTTCATATTTGGTATGCATGTGTTTATGGACAAGGCCTTTCCATACCCACACAAATTTTGACCCCTGTGACCTTGACCTTGAACTTAGAGTCCGCGTTTAGGTTTCGAAATCTGCATTTAGGTTTCGAAAAAAGCTCATAACTTCTATCAAGCGTTTATAGGTGGCATAAGTCATCCTATGGTGACAGCTCTTGTTCATTATTTCTCAAGCAAATATAATCATTTAAATTGAAACTTAAAATACATCATGATTGTAGAGATTCAAGACATAATTTTCACCAGCGTTTACTCCTGAGTTATGTGCTCTTGAACCTTGCTTTGGGAATTGCTGCCTTATAAAACGTATGCTGCATTGCAATTTACTAAGTGGATATGGGGTATTAGTCAAGTTTGTAACAAAGCTCTGATTTCTTTTGTTTTCTGTTTGTCGTGGTATATTTACAGGAAATTAACTATTACATTCCTGGACAATGCTTCTAATTTTGTACTTTTAATTATAAAAATGAAAGGATATGATTCTGTAAAAGAATATAGCTAAGTTTGGCCCTTGACCTATGACATAATTACATCAGTTGTGTAAGTTTATGTTGAGACATGTCTCTTGGGGCATTTCTGTTACAATGAACCTTTGTGAAAAGATTTATTATCTAGAGGAGTTGCAAATATGTACTACCAAGATGATGCGTTTCAATGCTGTGTCCAAAGTTATTGGACTTATTTTACTCACGATTGAAATACTTTACAACTGTTTGTATATTGCACAATTCTACCATTTCATTGTCTTTGCTATTTCTCAGGAATTTGTGATTGGAAGTCAAAGAAACTGTGGAAATATTTATAACCAAGAGTAGTTGCATATGATCACCATGTTTCGCTTGCATGATTTGTTTGTGTTATAAAACTTGTCAAGACAAACATATTTGGCTATGATGAAATAACCATATTACAGTTACCTCCATTGCTTTTGTTTTATTACTGTGCATCTATTAGTGCTATTGATGTAATTTTGGTTGAGCCTTCATATAGCAGTCACAATGGTCGAGTGTGCGTCTGAGATGGTCCAGACTTTACGTTGGCATTCATAGTACAATTTTAAATTAACAGGTGTTTTCAAAGGTCAAGGTCACACAAAGAAATCAAATTAGGCCATATATCTTGTGAGGAATCTAACTTTGTCATTCTTCATGCAGTTTTAAAATGATGGACCTCAAATGACTGCCTTGAGGAGACGGGTGTCAGGTCTAATACGCAATTTTTTTCGAAGCTTATGGTTACACTGACAGATCAAAGATTAAATTTGGTTATGCAACAGATAGTCTGGACTGTTACTTTGTCATTTATCATGCAATTTTAATATAACCACTACCGACAACCATGAGGAGACTCCATGTGCTGTGAAACAACTGTCTCACTACTTTTAGACTTGACTGTTACTTCATTATTCATTATGATTATTTAAAATCATTTACCACAAATGTTAACCTTGTTGTGACTGCGTGTCATGTGTAACAATCATCATCCTACCTCACAGGTCAATGTTTTTGTGTGTGTAAAATCATTTGTCCAGATTGTAGCATCACCATTTGTCATACAATTGTAAAATAATTGACAAACCATGTGGAAAAGCGGTACCACTCCTTAGTCAAAGGTCAAGGTCAAATTAAAGTCAAAAGTTAAAAAATAAAAAATGTGCATGGGAAAGATATTTCCATTATTACAAGCATTATTGAGAATGACAGATGGAACATGGCTAGACATATTTCCGACAGGAATGTGGTTTTTAGTTTGCACTAGGGATTAATATTGCTTGACAAAGGGCATCAGGTAACGCCCATCAGTTTTACTGATATAATTTAATGAATATCACTTGAAAAAGTAAAACATTGCACATTTTTCTTCTTAAACATTATATTAGAAGCCTACAAATGAAAATATCTGTTAATATTATTCCGCAAAATTGTGTACAAACTTATTTAATTGATATCTCCATAATTCTTTTCGTTTCTGTTCAGATCCAAATCTAGCAGCCATGGTGTTCAGCTGACGGCTTTAAAACAGACAAAGTTTAGGAAAATGACAATTGACGAGAACTTTCTAGAAACAATATATGAACCTCGGGAGGTATGAACAGCAGCAAGATCTAATATTTAAAATCTTCTATAGTATTTTTCTTAAAAAATAAAGTGAAATTTTTCCTAAACCTTATTACGGCATATGGTCCTTTGTTCATGGCAAGGAACAAAGTGCCAACAAAAACACTACATAAATAGGCACACCATTATGCACAAACTCAAAATTGTCATTTGTTTTTATTCCTTTCCCAGTCAGAGGCAAAGTAATAATGGCTATGTGCAAACAGCATAAAACCAAAACAGCCTCGAATAACTCACAGTCTGTTCAGGTTTTATGCTGTTGGCTGCTCATCAGTATCTAAGGGTTGGGAATGAAGCCTTTAAAACATGAATCAAGTAAGAAAGGTGTTTAGTTAGATAAAACTTTCTAAGGGACTACACACACATCAAAATACGTATCTAAGTGGTAAAGGGTTAATTGATGAGAACATTGTTTCCATTACTTTTTTTTTAAAGTTGAGATTTTTTAAATAATTAAAACAAATGAGTTTTGTTTGCTTGTTAGTGGTCCAGTGGCAATAGCTAAAAAGGACCAATAACAGAAGAACCTGTATGATTTTATAAAAACCTTACAAACTTTCCAAATGAGAATACAATTAATTACAGAAACACATTTCTGTAAGTTCTGTAAATTACCAACTATGTATACAAAGAAATTGTTGACTGGCTTTTGTAAACATGTGTAGTGTCAAATGTAGCGGGTGGATTTCCCTTTAAATTGCGCATGCACAGATATTCAACGTGTGAGAGGCGTATGGGTTCAGCATTTTTTGTAATGAATTATACCTATTATACATAATTGCTGCTCATAACTTCATACATTTACATTTTAAATGTTGTTTTCAAATCTGCTGTTATAATATGTGATAATTATCCATTTAAGTTACATGCACAATTTATGTGTCACTTCCAATGTGTTTTTCTTTTGTTAATGTAACATTTGGCACACAATAAACCTATTATAAATTATTATCCCCCGTTAAAGGCGGAAGGATATGGAATTTGCAATGTCTGTCCATCAGTCTGTCTGTCCATCTGTCACAAAACTTTTTAGGGCAATATCTCAGAAACTTTATAAGATATCAACATGTAACTTTGTAGGTGTATAGATATCAATTAAGAGAATTGTCACAAAGAATAATCATACACTATCTTTAAAGAGTTATTATCCTTTGTTTTTTTTAGCTCATCTATTTTTTGAAAAAAAACTATGAGCTATTGTCATCACCTTGGCGTCTGCGTCGGCGTCCGGTTAAAGTTTGCGTTAAGGTCCACTTTTCTCATAAAGTATCAATACTATTGCATTTAAACTTGGTACACTTACTTACTATCATGAGGGGACTGGGCAGGCAAAGTTAGATAACTCTGGCGTGCATTTTGACAGAATTATGTGCCCTTTTTATACTTAGAAAATTGAAAATTTTGGTTAAGTTTTTTTACTTTAGGTCCATTTTATTCCTTAAGTATCAAAGCTATTGCTTTCATACTTGCAACACTTACTAACCATCATAAGGGGACTGTGCAGGCAAAGTTATGTAACTCTGACTGGCATTTTGATGGAATTATGGGCCCTTTATACTTAGAAAATTGAAAATTTGGTAAGTTTTGTGTTTTGGTCCACTTTACCCCTAAAGTATAATAGATATTGCTTTCATACTTGGAATACTCGCAAACTATCATAAGGGGACAGTATATGACAAGTTGCATAACTCTGGTTGTCATTTTACGGAATTATGGCTCTTTTTTGACTAAGTAACTTTGAATATATGGTTAAATTTTGTGTTTAGATCCACTTTACTTCTAAATAAATGTATTAAATAAAGAAAATGTCACGTAAAAAAAAATGATTAAAAATAAATAAATAATAATATAAAAAACTATGTTCCCTGTCTTATGGTAAGTGTAATCGTAATATTTGCTCTTCCTAGCTTTATAATCACCACTATCATAATCATCATGACCATCACCATTGTCGTCATCTCGATCATCATCATGATTACTAGTATCATCATTATCAGTATTACTATCATTATTAGCATCGTTGTTGTTGTTGTTACTATTACTAGAAGTATTATTATAACTAACGCTGTTGTTGTAAATCATTAATCCTACTCTTTAATATGGAGTGTATCCACATAAATATTCCACCACTAACTGTTAACTATTTAATGTTGTTGTTTGTGTTACTTTTGTAGAAGTACTATTATAACAAATGTTGTTGTTGGTGATCACTATACATTATTTTGTAATTAGAACGAATTCACATACGTACTTAACTATTAATTATCCAACACCTTCGGGTTCGAAACCCAAATTTTCTTTTGTTTGTAGACAATATATTGTTTAAATAACCATTATGTAAATGACCCTCTACTGGAGAATTTTCACATGACAACCACTTTCCCAATTGATCTACTATGATTTATCGTATATAATACTGTTTGTTTGATATCTGTGTAATTATCTTATACATATGCTCACATGTTATTACAAAATGTCATTGTTTTGTAACCTGTGAAAACAAATAAAGTTCTGTTCTGTTCTGTTCTAAAGTATCAAGTTTCAAACTTCAAATACTTTCATGCTATCATGAGGGTACTGTACCTGGCAAGTTGAATTTTACCTTGACCTTTGAATGACCTTGACTCTCAAGGTCAAATTATTAAATTTTGCTAAAATTGCCATAACTTCTTTATTTATGATTAGAATTGATTGATTCTTTGACACCCCCCCCCCCCCAAAAAAAAGTTTTTTTCTTTTTCTTAAAGATCATCTAATTGCCACAAACAAGCATTTTTGGAATATAATGTAATAAATGACCACACCCCCACACTATACACCCCCCTCCACTCCACCCCTCCCTCCTTTGTGATTGAAATTGAGATAGGTCCCTTCACCTTTAAAAAGATTAATAGATGAGCGGTCTGCACCCGCAAGGCGGTGCTCTTGTTTTATATTTGATGTAACTTTTAAGGGCTATTTCACAAATACCATGCAAGAATTCATCATGAAACTTCATGGGTGTATTGATACTAATGAGAAGAAGTGACATGCTTAAGAACTTTAACCATAAAAGATCTTAAAGAAGAGTTATTGCCCTTTGTTGTTTTTGTATGATGGATTTATATTCCCCCGGTAGGGTGGCATACAGCAATTGAACTGTTCGTCAGTATGTCAGTCAGTCTGTCCGTCCGTCCGATAAAAACTTTAATATTTGCCATAACTTTTTCACTATAGAAGATAGCAACTTGATATTTAGCATGTGTGTGTATCTCATGGAGCTGAACATTTTGAGTGGTGAAAGGTGAAGGTCAATGTTATCCTTCAAGGTCAAATGTCAAATATATGGCGTCTGTCTGTCCGAAAACTTTAACATTAGCCATAACTTTTTCAATATTGAAGATAGCAACTTTATATTTGGCATGCATGTGCATCTCATGGAGCTGCACATTTTGAGAGGTGAAAGGTCAAAGTCATCGTTCAAGGTCAAATGTCTAATATATGGCGTCTTTCCATCCGTCCAAAAACTTTAACATTGGACATAACTTTTTCACTATTGAAGATAGCAACTTGATATTTGGCATGCATGTGTATTTCAAGGGGCTGACTATTTTGAGTGGTGAAAGGTGAAGGTCAAGGTCATCCTTCAAGGTCAAATGTCAAATATATGGCGTCTGTCCGTCTGAAAACTTTAACATTGGCAATAACTTTTTTAATATTGAATATAGCAGCTTGATATTTTGCATGCATGTGTATCTCATTAAGCTGCACATTTTGAGTGGTGGAAGTTCAAGGTCAAGGTCATCCTTCAAGATAAAAGGTCAACAAAAAATTCAAAGCGGCATTCTCATTAAGCTGCACATTTTGAGTGATAGAAGTTCAAAGTCAAGGTCATCCTTCAAGGTCAAAGGTCGAAAAAAAATTAAATTCAAAGCCGTGTTCTCATGAAGCTGCACATTTTGAGTGGTGGAAGTTCAAGGTCAAGGTCATCCTTCAAGGTCTAAGGTCATTTTTTTAATTATTTTTTTTCAAAGAGTCGCAAAAGGGGGCATTGTGTTTCTGACGAACACATCTCTTGTTTCAGGGCTATATCTCAGATATGATAAACATTTAAACATTTTCATGGGTATATCCCAGATACACTAAGGTATTTCAACATGAAACTTCATGGACGTATAGATATCAATAAGGAAAATTGCAATGCATAAAAAAATTGCCCTATTTTTTTTATGATTTTACTGTATATCTAGGGATGTGCACCCATCCATAAACACATTTTTTTGCGGGGGAAATCAATTTTACTAATTGCTAACTAATTAACTGCTTGTTTAATTTGCAATTCATTACATCTTAAAAAGGATTGATGCATAATTTGTCTGGGTAATTTTGCCATAAATTTTCGTCTTCTGTTATTGGTCCTCCATTTCGCAAATTGTTGTACTAAAATGGCCTCATGTCTTGCCTTATTGAAAACTCACCTCTTTATCATAACATTGAAAGAAGAAACACTTACCTTGATTCAGTTGCAGTTTTCTTTGATCACATTGTATATTAACAATATCAGATAGGTTGATGTGGTAATTTTATTTGGATATTGGTCCTTGACCAGTTTGCATATGTAAATGATTTATTTAAACATAAAAAAAGACAAACTTAAAGTGTTAACGTTCGAGTAAATCAAGGTTTTGATTTGTATAATCATTGAAATCCTGCTCTATGTTTATTAAGACTCTGACAGTCAGTGAGATACACCAAAGACCACCACCATATGGAGAAGTGGACATAGCTGGCATTGTGGTTACTGTCACCTGCAGTATGTCCAGCAGGTTAGTAGCCTTAGTTTAAATAAAGTAATGTGTCATACAAAAATTCAACAACTGATGCATGTATGAATTTGTTCTAATCATTCTTTTAAAGGTCAGTCATATTGTGCCTAGAAATGCCAGTCATATTGTACTTTGACATATCTGTTGTTTGGTACCTTGAAATGTCAATCATGTTGTACCTTTACATATCTGTTGTTTGGTACCTTGAAATGTCAATCATGTTGTACCTTTACATATCTAACATCTGGTACCTTGAAATGTCAATCATATTGTACCTTTACATATCTAACATTTGGTACCCTGAAATGTCAATCATATTGTACCTTTACATATCTAACATTTGGTACCTTGAAATGTCAATCATATTGTCGCTTTACATATCTAACCTTTGGTACCTTGAAATGTCAATCATATTGTCCCTTTACATATCTAACATTTAGTCCATTGCAATGTCAATCATATTGTCCCTTTACATATCTAAAATTTGGTCCATTGAAATGTCAATCATATTGTCCCTTTACATATCTAACGTTTGGTCCATTGCAATGTCAATCATATTGTCCCTTTACATATCTAACATTTGGTCCACTGAAATGGCAGTCATATCATCATTTGATATATCTTTAATTTGATTCCTTGAAATCTCGGTTACAATTTGCCTGGAAATGTCAGTCACACTGTGCCTTGAAATATCAGTCACACTGTGCTTTGAAATGGCAGTCACACTGTGCCTTGAAATATAAGTCTTACTGTGCCTTGAAATGTCAGTCACACTGCCTTGAAATGCCAGTTTCACTGTGCCTTGAAATGTAAGTCACACTGTGCCTTGAAATGTCAGTAACACTGTGCCTTGAAATGTCAGTTTCACTGTGCCTTGAAATGTCAGTCACACTGTGCCTTGAAATGTCAGTTTCACTGTGCCTTGAAATGTCAGTCACACTGTGCCTTGAAATTTCAGCCACACAGTGCCTTGAAATGTCAGTCACACTGTTCCTTGAAATGTCAGTCGCACTGTGCTTTGAAATGTCAGTCGCACTGTGCCTTGAAATGTCAGTTTCACTGTGCTTTGAAATGTCAGTAACACTGTTCCTTGAAATGTCAGTCACACTGTTCCTTAAAATGTCAGTCACACTGTTCCTTGAAATGTCAGTCACACTGTGCTTTGAAATGTCAGTAACACTGTTCCTTTAAATGTCCCTCATTTTGTGCCTAGAAATGCCAGTCATATTGTCCCTTTACATATATGTTGTTTGGTCCCTTGAAATGTCAGTCATATTGTCCCTTTACATATCTGTTGTTTGGTCTATACAAATGTCAGTCTTATTGTTCCTTGACATATCTGTTGTTTGGTCCCTTTAAATGCCAGTCATATTGTCCCTTTACATATCTTTTGTTTGGCCCCTTGAAATGTCAGTCATATTGTACCTTAACATATCTGACAGAAATGTCAGTCATATTGTCCCTTGACATATCTGTTGTTTGGTCCATCGAAATGCCAGTCACACTGTGCCTTGAAATGTCAGTCACGCTGTGCCTTGAAATGTCAGTCACACTGTGCCTTGAAATGACAGTGACACTGTGCATTGAAATGTAAGTCATACAATCCTTTGAAAGCCTGAGAGAGCTAGCAGTTTTTATTGCAAAAACATGCACAAGTATGAAAATGACATTGGCAGCTTGTTAGAGTATACTTGTATCAAATACATAATACATTTGTTATGTTTGATGAGTGGAGATAAATCTGTTTCTGAGGAAGAATAGAGTTTAACTGTTTGTGGCAAAATCTGGAGAGGTGTATCTGTTAGCCAGAAATGTAGAATCCATTTCAGACAGACAGTCATCTCAATAACCATCACAATACAAACATCTGCTCATGACCATATTGACATGGCAACTTTTAAAAATATGTTCATATATTTTTTATGTGTAAATTGCATAAAATTGTACAGAAACCTAATATTAATAAAAGCTTTGATTGACTGGTAGAGTTAAAGGATTTCTGAGTTTTCTTTTGGTTCTTTCTTTGTAAAATCTTTAAACATAGCAATGTTGCTATTTTCACTTTAATTTGTTCTTTTGAGTAGCATATTTGATCATGTTACTTGTTGCAGTGGACAACCACTGGAGACCGTATATATTGCTGACAGTCAATGTGGGATATTGGCCATTTCTTGTTGGTCATCTCTAAAGGCAAGTCAAAGCAAATTTTGTTTTGGTCATAATATCTACTGTTGGTGTTTGCTTGCTGATACATTCTGTTGGAATGACAGGCTAATACATAGTTTTTATAAGACTTCTATGATGACATTTGTTCAATGCATACTCTATGTGTCATAGATTTTAAATAAAAAATAGAGGTTGCCTTGAATTATTCTTAGACAAGTTCTGCAAAGACCATATATTTTTTACAAATCACAATTTTAGATATGCATCAAACAAGGATGGTGTTAAAAAAAACTTATATACAGTATTTAAATAAACAATGCACTTAATAATAAACTGAAAAATCAAGAATGTTTTTCATTTTTTTATATTGAACAAATTGAAAAACAAAATGGAAACATAGTATCGATATTTACGGTAATTTAGAGTGGACAAGTCTTAGTTTTGTCATTTTGTTGTCATGTACAGTATTCTGACATGCAACACATATACCTTTTTTTTTGCTGATTATAATAGACAAAAGTGCTTGAAATTTTAATACAGTGAAGACAAATATACCACCATTAAATATACATAAAGACAATTAAAGGTCACTTGAGTTCTTTTTTGGTACAGCTATTTTTAGAAAGAGCTTACCGTAATTACTCTTAAGATTTTAGAAACTTTAATTTTTAAGACACCCCCATTTTTTGCTCAGCTGTTTTCGGAGAAAACCCGAGGTATTGTCAAGCCAGCTCATCGTCGTTCTAAAACCTTAACATAGGCTCTAAAATCAAAGTGCTTCCACATACAACTTTGAAACTTCATATTTAGATGCACCTTGATGAGTTCTACACGCCACACCAGGGTCACTAGGTCAAAGGTCAAGGTCACTTCTGACAAGCTTTCATTTATTCAAAATTGCACCCACAGCCGAGCATTGGCACCTGCTATGCGTTGCTCTTTATAGCCAAAATAATGTTTTTTATTGACTCTAGGTTTTCAGACATACAGGTTTTCGGCTATAATTAATTACTCTTAATTTTTGAACAGTTTATTTTACTTTGATATTTACAAGAATTCTGTCCTGTTGCGCTTTACTGGTGACACTTTGATCATGTGTTTTTACAATCGGATTAAGGTAATAAAACCTGGCAGATCAATGCCTGAGGGAGATGGACCTTTAAATTTGTGTTATCTGGTGAATAATCATGTATACCGGTAATAGACAATTGATTCACCCAACAGCTGAAAGCGAAACCTATATAAAAATAATTTATACTAAACAGCATTGTATTTTAAAAGCATGTGCTATTATTTGTTGAAACAATTGACGCTATACATATGGCAAACCAGTCAGATCGTCAATGAAATATTTTGAGGGTGTCTTTAGGAACAATGTATTTTTTTGTCTCTAAATTTTTGGACTACTGTATTTTTAAAATAATTTTTGTATCTAAATTTTCTAATATGAACAAAATTATTTATTTTTAAGTGTCCGAAAACATGAGTTATTACAGTAAGTATAAAAAAAAGAAAAAAAAGTATCATTTTACAGTACATTGAAACAAATATTGAAGAAAACATCAAATATACAATTTAATACATCATCTTAAAGTGAGAGATAATAAATGGCAAGTTTATATCAAGAAAATAATTTAAAAAATTTAAAATGGAAATGTTATTATTTGGTTATTGCTTAAAAATTCACTGCCCCTCCCACCAGTTTAACAGTGCGTATTTTTTATATATACCCACGTTAATTATTTCTCACTTTCCACTTAAAATGTTGGCAATATTTGGAGAAATTTAATATTGTTATCAGCAATCAACAAAAAAGTGTGTTTCTTGAACACCACTTGTGATAGTTTGGTACATCCTTAAAACTCTGCTTTTCATGTTTAAAATAATACACACATATAAGATGAGTGTCGGGAATTCATAACGTTGACGTTTATCCGCTCACATGCACGCGACGTCATGTATACTATCAACGTCACTTCTTATGTTGTACATATACAAGTTTGTATTAACGTTTATCAAAAAGGTTGAATCTAACGCACGATTTCGTAGTTTATTAACACTATACGATCATACACCACATTTTGGCGCCGTGAATTAAAGAAAAATGCAACTCAACAAACTCATTTCGTTACGTGCAGCTCAGCGTCGAATAATAGTAAAACAATTTGAGAAACTCGAAGAAATTTCTTCAACCTCCGAGTCGCAGAAACTACTGGACATCATTCAAGAGAAGACACATACGATCAGAGGATTGAATGAAAAGATCATCAACCATGCAGACCTCGGAGATATAGAAACTGAACTATGCGACAGTGAGGAATATTCCATTGAACTTGAAATGAAAATACACAGATATCAAGAAAAAATCAAGACATTAAATGAGACAACATTTTAACAAAGAGATGCAAATCTAAATAATTGCACGACGGGCGATGCACGGCATTCAAAGCAACCGGAAGAGGAACGTGTTCCAACCCAAACATCTAATAGAGCGAATTACGTTACTGCGTCTACGAAACTTCCGAAACTGACATTGCCTACTTTTAGTGGTAACATAAGCGAGTGGCAAACATTTTGGGACTCATTTGACTCAGCGGTGCACCAGAACCCAATACTCACGGATGTACAGAAGTTTTTGTATCTTCGATCTTTAATTGAAGGGAGCGCAGCTTTGGCCATCGGTGGATTTCCGTTGACAGGCAGAAACTACCAGAATGCGATCGAACTATTGCGGGAACGCTACGGGCAGACGCACAAAATCATTGATAAGTTCATGACATTATTATTAGAACTTCCGCCACCCCGCAATTCCGTACATGGTCTTCGTGAATTTCATGACAAAATGGAAACCTATATCCGGGGTCTAGAGTCACTGGGACAGTCACAAGATTCGTTCGGAGATCTACTTGTTCCAATAATTATGAAGAAGCTCCCACCAGATGTGCGACGCAACCTTATCAGGAGCCACGGAGATGACAAGTGGCAGCTTCAGGAGCTACGTGTGGCCATCGGGCAGGAAATCAGAATCATGGACGTCGGCTATAGCAACGATCAAGAATTTCATCTCCCGACTGCCTCATTTCTCACAGCTTCAAAAAGGGAGGTAAGCCGTCCCATGAAAAGTAATGTCAAACCGCTGATATGTCCATTTTGTAGTGAATATCATCAACCCCAGGTGTGCAACAAGATTATAGACATTCACCAGAGAATTGACATTGTGAAAAGCAAACGCTTGTGTTTCAATTGCCTGTACCACCATAAAGTGTCGGACTGCAAATCTAAATTTCGATGTCGTCATTGTAAAGGTAAACAACACAGCAGCATTTGCACAAAGAAGACGACACCCGCTTCGTCCATGAACCCAGAAGCCATTCCTTTCAAGTCGGCTATGACCAACAGTGCAATCTTACACACTGCCTCCCATGATAGAACAAACGTTTTATTGAAGACTGCTGTAGCCGAAGTTCTATCCCAAAGTCATTGTTCTTCCGCCAACATTTTACTTGACGAGGGTGCACAGCGATCTTTTATTACAGAGGACCTCGCGAGGGTTCTACATCTCCCTGTTACCGGACATAATACAATTTCTCTGGCTTCTTTTGGTGGAATGTCACAAGGGGTTCGGTCCATACCTACAAGCGCGATTTACCTGAAAAGCGAGAAGAGGGATTTGATTAAACTGGAAGTTCTTGTAGTGCCAACGATAGCAGTGCCATTACAGAACATACCCACAGAAATACGTCATTTGGATTATCTGAGAGGTCTGAAATTAGCCCATCCCCTCACAGAACACAGCAACAATCTGTTTGAAATTTCGCTTCTGGTTGGTGCGGATTATTATTGGGATATAGTTGAAGACTGAGTTATCAGAGGCAACGGACCAACAGCGGTGAAATCGAAGATTGGTTATTTGTTGTCGGGACCACTTCCTGTATCAGGACATCGAACCACTGACCTACACATGATGAATGTCATCAGCGCTCCACCAAGTACATTTAAAATGGAGAAGTTTTGGCAGCTTGAGACTATGGGAATATCTTCAGAAGAGTCAACAGACGGTACTTCCGGTACCCTTCAAGAGTACATGTGCAACAGCATTTCATTCGAAGATTGTCGGTATGTGGCAAAATTACCCTGGAGAGATTACCACCCAACTCTACCAATCAACTACGATATATGCAAGAGACGGACAGAGGCTACCATACGCCGATTATCTCAAGAAGACGTATGGAGAGATAATCGCCGATCAGCTTAAAGGAGGTGTCATTGAGAAAGTAGACCAACAAGAGGACGAACACACAGTGCATTACATTCCACACCATGGAGTGAAAAAGGACTCAGTAACTACACCAATACGTATCGTATATGACTGCAGTTGTCGCCATTCTCGTGACCAACCAAGCCTCAACGACTGTCTTATGTCCGCCCCACCTGAATTGAATGACCTTACGGGGATTCTTCTACGGTTCAGGATGCACAAATATGCGGTAGCCACTGATATCGAAAAGGCGTTTTTACAAATTGGTCTTCATGAATCTGACAGAGACGTCATGCGCTTCCTGTGGTTGAGTGACCCGAGTGACCCGTGCAGTCCATTGACCACATATAGATTCAGGACTATTCTATTTGGTGCAACATGCTCGCCATTCATTTTAGGTGCCACAATTCGCAAGCATCTTGAACTAAACAGTAGTGAATGGGTGACCGATCATTTGAAAAGAGATTTGTACGTTGACAACGTGTTATCAAGATTCTCTAATGAACAAGATCTACTTCAGTTCTATTAAACTTCGAGAAAACTGATGTCAGCGGCAGGTTTCAATCTACGTGCTTGGAACTCAAATAGTGAACAACTTCGTGCTAAAGCATCTGAAGAGAAATTGCTAGACATGGACACTTGCACAAAAATTCTTGGAATGCAATGGATTTGTAAAGAATATACATTGACGTTTGCGGAAAGACAGATAGAAACAAAAGGTGTGATTACCAAACGTGCAATTTTACAACAAATCTCACGAGTATTTGATCCGCTAGGATTACTGAGTCCTATTACAGTAAGGGCGAAGATTATTCTTCAAGAATTGTGGCAACAGAAATTCGAATGGGACAGCCCATTACCAATGGATGTACAAGAAAAATGGCGTAATGTTGTGTCGGACCTGAATTCTTCAGTAAAAATCAATTTGACGTAGCTACTTCCATGGCAACCATGACGTCATTGCTGAAACAAAACTTCATGTATTCTGTGATGCCAGCATGTCGTCATACGGCATGGTAGCATACATTTCCAGGGGTTTCGAGACCACGCTGATGATGTCAAAAAATCGCGTCGCTCCATTGAAAAAGTTAACCATACCGAGATTGGAGTTAATGGAGGCAGTGACAGGTCCCGTCTGTGCCAACATATCATACAACAGACAGGACTCTCCGATGTGTACCTGTGGTCTGATAGCCAGATTGTTTTGCACTGGCTAGTATCAAAGAAAACGCTACCACGATTTGTTCAGAACAGACTGACAGAAATACAAAGTTTGACTCAGAACTGGAAGTGGAGGTATTGCCCGACTCATGAAAATCCCGCCGATCTATTGACACGAGGGTTATCAGCATCACAACTCCAATTGAGTGAACTTTGGTTCAAAGGACCGACGTGGCTTTCTACAGCCGATGCTTGGTCGGAGAGGCAACCGACGAGTGACATGGTTATTGTGGCAACAGTAACGGCAACAAATAATTCGCAAGAATTTATTGACGTGAAAAGATTCAGTTCGTTTCAGAAACTGATCAGAGTGACTGCCTATGTTCTGCGATTTATTCATTATTGTTGCAATGGACGAAAACCAGCAGGCATAAAGCTAACCATTCAAGAAATGACAGAAGCTGAAACAGCATGCCAGATGACATCATATCCTGAAGAAATCCGGTGTTTAAAAGATAACAAGACGGTATCGTCGCTTGTTAAACAGCTTAAGCTTTTCATGAAGGACAATGAGATTTGTTCTGGTGCACGCATTCAGAATGCAGCCTTAGAAGAAGAGACGAAACTACCGATTTTGCTGTCGGCAAAGCATGCATTCACGCACCTGGTAGCCAAGGACGCCCATGAGAGGTTACACCACGCCGGACCCAGCTCAACTATAACACTTTTGAGAGGAAAATACTGGATACCAGCTATACGTCCATGCGTTTGTTCGATATTACGAAAGTGCGTGATCTGCAAAAAGGTTTCTGGTAGACCATAGACCATAGACCCTCCTCCGTTACCGAAGACAAGAGTGTCAGACGTAGCCCCGTTCACGTATACAGGTGTTGACTATTCCGGAGCTCTTAGTGTGCGTGACACTAACGGAAACAACATGAAAACATATATGTGTCTGCTTACCTGCCCCAGTACGAGAGCCGTTCACTTGGAACTGGTACCAGATCTGTCGGCGGAGTCATTCCTGTTTGCATTTAGGCGCTTCTGTAGTCGCAAATCAACACCAAAAATTATGATGTCTGATAACGGCACAACATTCACGGCTGCTGCTAGACATTTGAATAATTTGTGTGAATCTGCGGTTGTGCGTGACGAATTCAACAACCGATTAATCAATTGGAAATTCATCCCTACAAGAGCCCCTTGGTTTGGGGGTTGGTGGGAAAGAATGATCGGTCTCACCAAAAATGTATTTAAGAAGGTACTTGGTAAAGTGTACGTGACATATGAAACACTACAGACTATTGTCAATGAAGCAGAAGCCGTTATCAACGACAGACCCCTTACTTAAGTCACTTCCGGTGAGCTAGGACAGCCGGAAACATTGACGCCTGCCCATCTTCTATATGGAAGACGAATAACGTCACTTCCTGTCGAGCCTGCGACATTGCCAGCAGATTATTGCATCAATCGTTCGTCGCTTGTGAAGCAAGGTATTCGATGAGCGCAACTCATACAGAACTTCCGCAAAAGATGGCGACGTGAATACCTGACGGCACTCAGAGAAAGAAGTCAAGTACGGGGAAATAACAACCAGACGATATCAGTAGACGACGTCGTACAGATTCAAGATGACTGCCCCGAGGACGCAGTGGCGCTTGGCCATTGTGGAGGAACTCGTGCGGGGAAATGACGGACTCGTTCGTTCGGCGAAAGTTCAAACAAAAAATGGACTCGCTCATCGACCAATTGTGAAACTTTATCAAATTGAAGAATGTGAAAACAATATCTAGAGATTGTTTATATAATGTGATAATAGAGACTTTATTTGATTATTGTGATAAGCAGAGACTTACGTTAATTTAATAATACTTGTTAAAATAATTTCATGTTATATTTTACTGTTGTTAGAATTTATATCATTTCGAGGCCCAGAATATGTCGGGAATTCATAACGTTGACGTTTATCTGCTAACATGCACGTGACGTCATGTATACTATCGACATCACTTCGTATGTTGTACATATACAAGTTCGTATTAACGTTTATCAAAAAGGTCGAACCTAACGCACGATTTCGTAGTTTATTAACACTATACGATCATACACCACAATGAGTATCAAAATACAAATAGAATACTAAATGAGAAGACAAATGTTTGGTTTGATGATGCCTATACAGTAATAAGGACTATGGCAATGACAGCCTGGGTTTCTTGGTCATTGTTCATTAGTTTTACTTTCAATAAAATATTTATATTAAGTTTATCGGTAACAATACAACATGAAGAATTTTATTGAATCAAATAAGCTCAAAGTTAGAAAAATAAACTAAGTAAGTATTGAAATACTTCTGAAGAAATTATAGACTTGTCCCTTTCCCACTTACAGCAAATTGAAAATGGCAAACAGCATAAAACCAGAACAGCCTGCGAGTAACTCGCATTTCTGTTCAGGTGTATGCTGTTTACTGGGGATCAATATCCTTAGGTTTGGAGATATAGTCTTTAAAACTTGAATCTATAGTAAAAAAGGTCTCTAATCAAAATTAACTTTCTAAGTGACTACAAACACGTCAAAATATGTAACTAAGTTGTAAAGGGTTAAAATGACTATGGCAAGGACAGACTTGGTTCCTTCTTCATTGTTAATTATTTTTTCTTTTAATAAAAGATTAATTTAATCATATATAATGCAAAACGATAAAAAATAATTAAACAAATAGCAAAAAGTTGGAAGAAAAAAACTTCTAAGTAAGTACGGTTATACTTCTGAAGAAATGAAAAACTTGTTTTAACCAACTACACTATCTTGCTTGGTAAATAACCCAGTCCACCCTATGAATACAAAGGATGCTCACAATCATGATGTCAAAATCTCAATGAGAAGGGACAAACAAGCCAGTCACATATTATTAAATAATTTTTGTCTCACAATGCATAAACTATGTTTTTATAATTACTATACAGAGCAAATTTTAATATAATGAAGTTGCCATTTGTGGACCTTAAATTACATAGTAACTGTATACCATTCTTTTGACTCTAAAAATGCATGTACATGTATGAAATTGTTAATCTAAAAAGAAACACAAAACAAGAAAATTAACAATTAAATACATTTTGATAATTTTCCATGGTTATAAAAAAGTTTTGTTGTATGTTTTCAGAGTTATGGTGAGGACTTATTTCAGGAAGGGAGGGAACTCTGTTGCAGCAACCTGTTGATAAGGCCCAGTAACCAGACATCTCAGGTTGCCATGGCAACTGTATCCTCAGAGCTGTCCCACATCACTAACAGGCCACATAATGCAGATCAGAGGCGAGCCTTGCACAAACTGCAGACTGCAGCTAAGGTGAGGTCTCTATTTGTTTCTCTGGTTGTTGTTGTTTTGTGTAGATTAGTATTTCAGCCCACGTACAAAAATATTTTGGAGCCAACTTGTTTCACATTGATCAAGCATTAAACGCATTCTTTAAATATGTCATATGGTAGCCATGGCATAGTGGATAAGGTCATGTGTTCAATCACCACTATGGGAGCTTTCTTTAGATCTCTCACAAAGATGCCGAGTACTGGTTCTACCCAGGACAGACTCAACAGCGTTTCCATAAGGTTATGCTTTGGATGCAAGCGATCTAGAATTAATAGGCTTAAACTTAATATGTTATAACCATGACCTGTAGATGTGTAGAACACTTTTCATCCCTGTTGTGTTTGCTCTTGAACATGGCTGACAATGCTGTGCTGGGATATTGATCAAGTTTTTATGCCCCCAGATCGATAGATCGGGGGTATATTGTTTTTGGCCTGTCTGTCTGTCTATCATTCTGTCATTCTGTCCCAAAACTTTAACCTTAAAGTAAAGTTTTGCAATAACTTTTGAAATATTGAACATAGCAACTTGATATTTGGCATGCATGTGTATCTCATGGAGCTGCACATTTTGAGTGGTGAAAGGTCAAAGTCATCCTTCAAGGTCAAACGTCAAAAATTTAAATATTTAATATAGTAAAGTTTTGCAATAACCTTTGAAATATTGAACATAGCAACTTGATATTTGGCATGCATGTGTATCTCATAAAAACCAAATTTTGTTTTTTTCAAAGCAGCGCAAAAGGGGGCATTGTGTTTCTGACAAACACATCTCTTGTTATATTAGTTATACAACATGACTGTCCTGCATCAGAAAATATCACTTTTCATATGAGTTTTCAAATTGACTTATTTACTTTTTTTTCATGTGGTAATTTATTGTTTATTTTTAAGACAAAAATAATTTATGTAAGTTTGCTGGTGTTACAACCTGTTACATTCACATTTACAGTTTTTAGCATAATTTAAGGTCAACATTAATTTTCCCAGGTTGCTGATAATATTTTGTGACATAAAAAAGAAACTGAATATTATCCTAAAATATGAATATAAATTAAGAATATGTAAGGTATTTTGCATTGTTTGTTTCCTGAATCCATCCAATGTTCAGGTTGTACTTTGTCCTAAACATGTGTTGGTCCTTTGTCCTAAACATGTGTTGGCCCTTTGTCCTAAACATGTGTTGGTCCTTTGTCCTAAACATGTGTTGGTCCTTTGTCCTAAACATGTGTTGGTTCTTTGTCCTAAACATGTGTTGGTCCTTTGTTCTTAACATGTGTTGGTACTTTGTCCTAAAAATCTGTTGGTCCTTTGTCCTAAACATGTGTTGGTCCTTTGTCCTAAACAAGTGTTGGTTCTTTTTAGAATAAAAAGGAATTTATTGAAATGGCTAAAGGCAGAATACAAGAATATCAAACACATAACACAAGGACTGTGGCAAATTCTATGGTAAGTGGATTTTTGCCTTTCATATTTCTATTAAGATTACTATTTTAAGTGGGGTATGTTATTTAACTATTTCAATGTCCTATAAATTGACAATAACATATTTGTTAGAAACAATCCTTTTTTAGCTCATCTATTTTTTGAAAAAAAATCATGAGCTATTGTCATCACCTTGGCGTCGGCTTCTGCGTCGGCGTCTGGTTAAGTTTTGTGTTTAGGTCCACTTTTCTCAGAAAGTATCAATGCTATTGCATTCAAACTTGGTACACTTACTTAGTATCATGAGGGGACTGGGCAGGCAAAGTTAGATAACTCTGGCGTGCATTTTGACAGAATAATGTGCCCTTTTTATACTTAGAAAATTGAAAATTTTGGTTAAGTTTTGTGTTTAGGTCCATTTTATTCCTTAAGTATCAAAGCTATTGCTTTCTTACTTGCAACACTTTCTAACTATCATAAGGAGACTGTGCAGGCAAAGTAATGTAACTCTGACTGGCATTCGGACGGAATTATGTGCCCTTTTTATACTTAGAAAATTGAAAATTTGGTTAAGTTTTGTGTTTAGGTCCACTTTATTTCTACAGTATCAAAGCTATTGCTTTCATACTTGCAACACTTATTAACTATCATAAGGGGATTGTGCAGGCAAAGTTATGTAACTCTGACTGGCATTTGGACGGAATTATGGGCCCTTTATACTTAGAAAATTGAAAATTTGGTTAAGTTTTGTGTTTTGGTCCACTTTAACCCTAAAGTATCATAGCTATTGCTTTCATACTTGGAACACTCGCAAACTATCATAAGGGTACAGTAAAAGGACAAGTTGCATAACTCTGGTTGTCATTTTTATGGAATTATGGCCCTTTTTTGACTTAGTAACTTTGAATATATGGTTAAATTTTGTGTTTCGATCCACTTTACTTCTAAAGTATCAAGGCTATTGCTTTCAAACTTCAAATACTTTCATGCTATCATGAGGTTACTGTACCTGGCAAGTTGAATTTTACCTTGACCTTTGAATGACCTTGACTCTCAAGGTCAAATTATTAAACTTTGCTAAAATTGCCATAACTTCTTTATTTATGATTAGATTTGATTGATACTTTGACAAAACTACTCTTACCTGACATAGCACAATAGACTCCACCCAAACCATCCCCCCTGCCCTCCCCAACTCCCCCCCCCCCCCCCCCCATCCGAATCCCCCCCCCCCTATTTTTTATTTTTTTTAAGATCATCTCACAAATGACCACCACAACCCTCAAACTATACCCCCCCCCCCCCCCCCCCCCGACGACCCCACCCCCCCCCCCAAATTAAATTTTTTTGAAACGGTTAAAAACAAATATTTATTTTTATTAATTTATGTTTGAAATACCGTCCAACCATCGCACCCAAGAATCCCCCCCACCCATCCCTCCCCCCCCCCCCAATCCCCCCCCCTAAATTTTTTTATTTTTTTTTTAAGATGATCTCACAAATGTCCACCACACCCTCACACTATACCCCCCCCCCCCAATTTATTTTTTTTTGAAACGGTTAAAAAACAAATATTTATTTTCTGTTTTTTTCGCATTTTTTTTTACGCATTTTTGTAAGATAATGTAATAAATGTCCACACTATACACCCCTCTTCACTCCACCCCTCCCTTCTTTGTGATTGAAAATGAAAGTCCCTTCACCTTTAAAAAGAAAATATATGAGCGGTCTGCACCCGCAAGGCGGTGCTCTTGTTAAATTAAATTTAGTTTTAACAAGATTTTGGTTTTAATGCAAACTCAGAATGCTTTTGTGTCTCTCAAGGAAAGACATATTAATGAGTACCGTTTTGGGACTTTAAGGCATTACGTTGATAACAATAGAATATTGAGAAACATTAAGAGAAGCTATATTTGGAATAAAATCAAGTTTTCTATTGTTGTCAACATGATTTCCCTTAATGTTCTTGAGTTTTGCTCCCGTCAGATGACGCACTCATTTCGTGGTTTAGAAAATGCATTGTTTGTATATTATATATCAACAAATTCTTCATTATAATATATTTTTTCTAGGAGTGAAATA
This sequence comes from Dreissena polymorpha, assembly GCF_020536995.1. Taxonomy (NCBI): domain Eukaryota; kingdom Metazoa; phylum Mollusca; class Bivalvia; order Myida; family Dreissenidae; genus Dreissena; species Dreissena polymorpha. The sequence goes on along the minus strand of NC_068358.1, from coordinate 15,299,412 downwards.
TAATTGCAGTTAATGATACGTTAATTCCTGCAACAAATACATCTAAATGCATACCACTGAACTAAGAATACCACTTGCAACAGTAAAACATATTATTAAAGAGCTTCTTTAAAAAAAACTTAAAGAACTTTCAATAGTTTCTTAAATTTTATAATATTATTAAAGTTTAACTTCTATTTTTAAATTTGTAGAACATTTTGTTATGCTTTCTACTTGGAAGGAATATGTTCAAATGTGAGACATAATGTTTGCATTAATATAATTCAAGATGGCCCACAGGGTGCCATTTTGTTTTTGTTAAAGTTTCTGTAGTTTTTGTGAAACAAATGGACACAATACATAATTATTGTCTCTATTAATTTAGGATAAGCACACACCAAAGAAATCAATTATGGACCAGGTACTTGAAGATTTTGGCAACGACAGCTTTGTTGTAGAGTTTGAGGACAGTGATGACATTACTGCTAATGGAAACGTAAAACACATGGAGCAAGCTGATGATAACAAGGAGAACCGTATTGCTGATTCTGTTGGTGAAAACCTTAGTGACAAACATCGTGCAAACAGCAGAATGGTTGAGGAAACACTTGAAAAAGAAGGCACGTCTAAGTCTTTCCATTCAGAGAATCATTCACTTGTTGAAATTTATCATGAGTTGGGGCAAAGTGTTAACGATGATCATAATCAAATGCCTTTGAATAATGATGATAATGTTCAAGCGCAGGCTCCAGTGCATGTCATTGAAAACAAAATTGATCTTGCTGAAATCAATGTGAAAGGTGATGGCAACGACTGTAAGGGTAAAGATCAGAAGAGAAAATCAATGGATAATGATGATGATAGCTTTACACAAAGTATAGACAGCAAAAATACTACGAAACCTGAAATTATTGATGAAAATAATGATATTTCTCTAGAAAACAGTTTCATAGCAACACCAGTTGCAAAAAGATCTCAGGCAAAGTCCAAGATCTCCAAATTGATGACATACGGATCACCTGGACTGTTGTCTCCATTGAGTTCAACAGTTTCAAGATCAGTGTCTAGGAAGTTTAAACCACCCGCCTTCAAGAAAGAATAGCACTGGCTTGTTATAAGAGATAGATTTTCACTAGTCACAGTATTGTATATTTGAGTCATAATCTGGAAAAACCAGGTTCAATGCATCTGTGTAAAGTATTGTCTGATATTAGCCTGTGCAGTCTGTGCTGGCTCATCAGGGATGACACTTTCCGCCTTAACAGGATATTTGCTGAGAAATGACTTCCTTTATAAAAAAAATACAATGAAAAGTGTCGTCCTTGATTAGACTTTGTGGACTGTACAGGCTGATCAGGAATGACACTTTACACAGATGCATTATGCCCACTTTTCTCAGAACACGACTCGTTTATTTGGACTAAGATCTGTGTGCTGATATGAATTATCTTGAAATTCCAAGATAAAAGTTAAACACTCTGAACAATATAAATATTATCTGATGATTTTAATGGCATGATTTTATGTGGCATGTTTAAATATGTTATCTGCTCTAGAAAGTATAGAAATTTATTACTTTATTAAAAGCATTGACTTTCTCTAAATCACGTCACATTGAAATTTTCATCTTATCTATAAAAAAAGGACGTATTTATTATGTCCCCCACCACTATAGTGGGGGACATATTGTTTTTGCCCTGTCTGTTGGTTGTTCTGTTGGTTTGTTTGCTCCAACTTTAACATTTTGCCATAACTTTTGCAATATTGAAGATAGCAACTTCATATTTGGCATGCATGTGTATCTCATGGAGCTGCACATTTTGAGTGGTGAAAGGTCAAGGTCATCCTTCAAGGTCAAAGGTCCAAAAAAAAAATCAAAACGGCGCAGAAGGGGACATAGTGTTTCCGACAAACACATTTCTTGTTTTCATTTTAAAATAAGTGTTGGATTTATGAGAAAATATCAGTTTAATATTTAGACAAAATTATAAACTTTGAATGTTTTGTTTAAGGCTTCTGCTAGATCTTGATTAGAAGAGCAAACAGGAAAGAACACAGTTAAATAACTCTAGTTTTATTCTCCTTTATTTAGCATGATTGCAGCCTTACTCAGGATTCACATATCAAGATTCAGGAATACACATATCATGTATTTTTCACACTTTTAAGCTCGTGTGTAGGGTGTGTGTTGTGTTGCATTGACTTTTAGTGCACTCCACTATATAATATATAGAGTCCATATTTTTCATTCAATCTACATTATACTTGTTCTGGATGTTTATTTGATCAATTTTGAGTTATAATCCAGGGCATGCACGTCCAAAAAATGTCACCAGGTCAAAAAACACAAGTTGTTACCTCTCTTTAGGCAACATTTATGACTCAATATTGATGAAACTTGGTCTGAATGTTTTTCTTGGCAATACATTGTCTGAATTTTAATCTTGTTGACATGTTCTTAAAATCTAGATCACTAGGTCGAATCTGCTAAAAACCAACTTTCCACTATAGAGGCCATAAGTATGACTCGATCTTGATTATACTTTGTAAGCATGTTTATCTTCACTATGTCCAGAATGTGTTTAAATCTGGAACATGCGCGTCCAAAAACTAGGTCACCAGGTAAAAGCTAAGAAAAACTTTGTTACCAATGAAGAGGCTACAATTATGACTCGATCTTTATTAAATTTAGAATGTTTTTATGTCCCCCACTATAGTAGTGGGCGACATATTGTTTTTGCACTGTCTGTCTGTTGGTCCGTTGGTCTGTTTGCGCCAACTTTAACATTTTGCAATAACTTTTGCTACATTGAAGATAGCAACTTGATATTTGTCATGCATGTGTATCTCATGGAGCTGCACATTTTGAGTGGTGAAAGGTCAAGGTCAAGGTCATCCTTCAAGGTCAGAGGTCAAATATATGTGGCCCAAATCACTTATTTTATAAATACTTTTGCAATATTGAAGATAGCAACTTGATATTTGGCATGGATGTGCATCTCATGGAGCTGCACATTTTGAGTGGTGATAGGTCAAGGTCAAGGTCATCCTTCAAGGTCAGAGATCAAATATATGTGGCCAAAATCGCTTATTTTATGAACACTTTTGCAATATTGAAGATAGCAACTTGATATTTGGCATGCATGTGTATCTCATGGAGCTGCACATTTTGAGTGGTGAAAGGTCAAGGTCATCCTTCACAAGGTCAAGGTCATCCTACAAGGTCAAACGTAATATAGGGGGACATTGTGTTTCACAAACACATCTTGTTTTTTTACAATATGTTTGAATTTGCGTCAAGTGGGGTCAAAAACTTCATCACAAGGTAAAGCCTTTTAACAATTGGTGTCCCTGAACTTAGGCCAGCTCTCAAAGGCCATCATATCCCTCCTGTTTGATCTTAAATTACTTGTATTTTGTGCCATTCTAAGAATGATGAAGGATCATAAAATGCTACCTCTCCCTGTGAGAATGTTTTACCTGTGACAGGCATTTACAATTTAATGCTACTTAAAAGGTCTATCGAAATTCTTACTTTTATGGAATTGAGTTTATGAGGGTCTAAAACAAATTCCCAGATAATCGTTTTGTTCTACTCCATGTTTGTCCTTTATTCTTTCCATATTTCACTTTTATAGTTAGACATTAAGAGTTTGAAGTAGTTATATCCATTTTACTGATATCTTTATATTGAGTATTATTTGTTTAATGTAAGTTTTATCACTAATTATTCAAAAGTTATATATCAAGCAATAATACCTTTTTCCAAATATAAAGTAAAATTGACGATAAAAGTATTATTTCACGGGTAAAGCGCATATTAGCAAAATGGTTAGTACAAGCAATGGTTATGCAAAAAAATTATCGAAATGAGTAGCTTAATGCATTAAAGCTACTAATTTTTATGCCCCCGAAGGAGAGCGTATAGTGATCGGACCGTCCGTCCATCTGTCTGTCTTTCTGTCACACTTTGCATTTAGGTTTCACATGTAGGTTTTGAAAAATGCTCAAAACTTCTATGTCGCTTCAAATAGCAAATTGATGTTTGGCATGCATGTGTATCTCATGGAGCTGCACATTTTGAGTGATGAAAGGTCAAGGTCATCCTTCAAGGTCAAAGGTCAAATATATGGCTTCAAAGCGGCGCTGAAGGGGGCATTGTGTTTCTGTCAAACACATCTCTTATTATTAATTCTTTTGCACAACCAATGCTTTTACTAACCATTTTGCGAATTTAGCATAAAATGTAATTTAATGTATTTCCATGTTCAATCTTACGTGTGAAATTGATATTGATCAATAAGTTTTAAAAATTTAAGTTATTAATAATATATCTTGGAATAATACAGGATGACACTTATAAAAATTAGTTTGATATTACATATATATTATGTATAACGTTAACTTAAATTATAATTATATATATATGTGTTTTGTTCAACATATTATTTCCAGTAACGTCTTAATTGATTCCTTTTTCATAGATGCAATTATATTTATTGATTTATTTTATTATTCTGAAATCCTGTTAATTGATTTTGTTACAAAATAAATGCTTGAATTGTTTTAGAAATTTATATGAATGTATTATGGCCTCATTGCCAATAGAATTGTAGCTTTTATAACGTTGGTTTGTATTTCACAACTGAAATGTATGTGTTCAAGTATATTATTCTAATTTATTCTAAGCTCAGTGTGGTATATTTGATGTTACCTGTTTAAGTGGTCAGTCTTGATTCCTTCTGACAAAAAATCATTCCGCAGTCGATGGTTGACCTTTAATTAGCGGTCACCAGCTGTATATGGTAAGCATATTTTATAACCAAATGTACTTCTCATGGCCAATGGTGTATCTTTCAATAACCACATGAGAATGGTGATAATTGTTAATTATCATATGTGTAAAAAAATGACCATCGCTTTCAATTGTCACCTGTCTGAAGCAGCCACCTGCCTCTAGCAGACTTTTTTGCCACTTCCGGGGACAGCATGCTTAGCGCAGCTTTGATTGTATTGTCGTTCGCACTTTACTGAATGATCAATGTCGTCCTTATTCCTAATTGCCATACCCAGTCAAATTCTGCAGACACGTCCAGCATTCGACTCGGATTGTGTGACTATACTCAAGACGACCTCTTGGGGTCAATTAATTGCATAATTTTAAAATCAGTATGTAAGCAAAACAATATTTCTTAATCAAATGCATACAAGTCGACATCACACAAAGAATGTTTAGAGGAAACTCAATGGTGAATTATAATGGATTTTGAAATATTAAATGAATACTCGTATCAGCCACATTTAAACATCCGGTAAATGTCATAATGACTCACGCATTAAATAATTTAAACCTGGCATTATTTGAAAGAAATACAGATTAACACGCGTTAATGTTTTGAAGGTAAGGTGCTACACTTGTTTCAGAAGTAAAAAAGAATGGTTCCTCTATTTTTACAACAAGTTTATACGATACCTACTGCTAAACCATTAATTGAACAACATAAAAAGAAGTGTCCGAATGAGCACACATAGTTAAAATTCGTTCTTATCATTAAATGGCGCAAGATTTCTTTAAAAATATAAGAATCGAAATGTATCCTTTTATTCATATCCATATAACTTACTATCGTATAAGCATAAGGTCAACAACATTGATACGTGTGGCATATGTTTATTCCGTCGCTATTTTGAAAATTATGTTATTAAATTTCATTTCAAACATTTACGTACCAATATTAATATTCAAAGAGACCGGATCTCATGGCCTATATAAACGTTCTACCCTGTTTCGATCCGTACGGATTCAGTAATATGCGCATTGGCAAATTATAAGATTATATAAAACAAAAAATAACGTTATAGGGTTTACTTCCCTGACGTCATTGAACGTTACTGAATAAACAACGCACGATTAAGGGTCGTAGAAAAGAGTTAATTCTTTTGTCGCCATTATGGCCATTGTTGTTCAAAAGGAAATTAACATCAATCCGAAAAACTATAAATCTCTAGATGCCTAAGATTGCGCAAATTTTTGCGGTTTGTGAAATCGGACATACGGAAGGGTGATAATCCTGCTGATTTAACAGTGCTGATATTTCTTAATTCTTAACCAGAAGTTTTCATTGTCATGATTGACGCTGGTAAGTTATATAGAAAGTAAATATCATATATGTCAACATTGGGACGACGTTGTATTTATATAGGACTAAGTTACATTATACGATGAACAAAAATGCAGAATTATGGAATAAACTGACAAATTTATTATGCATTTCAAAACTGATTAGCATTTACAAGTTTGGAGTGAGGCCAGTGAAAAGTGGCAAGCCTAGTATTTGGGCTCTTCTCGAGCAGTCAGGTTAAGAATTTGTACTTGTTTGACGTTATGGAAATATACTTATTACACTTCTGTTAGAACTAAACCATTTATCGATGAAATCATGCATTCTTAGAAGTGAGACATTATATACATATAGATCTTAGACCTGCGTTTGTCAAGCATTTGCCAGGCAATACTCGGATCTTCCAAGAAGATAATGCACAATTACAAAGGCTCGATGAAACTTCAACTAAATGAAAACCAGCAACATTCAAGTACTATTTGTATAAGCACAGTGACCCCTCATCTCAGTTTAATAAAACGAGTTTCCTTATGCTCAAACGGAAAGAAACATCTAAGTTTTAAACATGTCACTGATGACCCAAATGAGTTTCCTATATTTACATAGAAATATAATAATCTCTTAAAGGGCGCGTGAGGTAAATTCTCATTTCAAAAGGCAGCATAACAAATTAATATTAATCACAAAAAGAAGTCATCTCTGGTAAGGGTACAAAGTTCCAAGTTCTGCTATTAAACAGTTATAGTCATTTAGGAACGATACAGTATATAAAACATAATATAATACACTTAAACAGAAGGTAGCTATTGTCAGAGGAAGTCAAAAAAGGAAGTATAGGTCTTATTATTTTGATTTGCTGACATTTCATTTGCCTCCACGCGTAGTTCCGTCTCTCCGAATATCATCTTCACTTCGACCTTTATCAGCTCATCACTGTCTGGAAGCTGGACTGTGACTTGTCCAAGAAGCTCCACTTCCGGTTCGTCAACAAATTGCGGCGTTTTCTTTGGAGACGCGTAAATATTTAGCAGCATTTCCGTCTGGTGCGTATTGAGGGTAATATGACGTCGCACTATCTCTTTACCCACATCTATTTTTTCGCCTTCGTGAATATAAGGATTGAACACATTTTGACACCGTTCTCTCCTTCCAACGGTTACTTTGTGCGACTCTGGGTGGGAACTAGGGTCGAAGGGTGGTGATATGTTAACGCCGTAAGTGTAACGTGATACGCGGGACGTGATCGCTATGGGGCGATGGCCGAATATTACGGCTCCTTTCATAACGCATAATTCGGCTTCGTCCGGAATAATGACTCTGCAATTTTTGAACGCGTTCGTTATAGCATCTTGCATCATTTCCGATTCTGAAAATCCACCGACCATTAACAGCATGCTTGTTCCATTAACCTCGGGCTTGCTTAGTAAATCGCGAATGTGGTGAACAATTTTGTCAATACATTCTTTAAAGAAACTTTTGAAAATCGTAGAATCGAGCCGCATTTTATCTGTACGCCAAGTGAGTTTTCCGTCAAACGGCGACCCTTTGATAGCATCTTCAGTTGATTCCCCTGTTTCTTCAGTATACAATTCTGCTAGCACTACAGGAACTGAAATATATGTAAAAGTATGTCCGTTATACATTTAACAGCTAAATATAAGATGTGTGCAAAAGAATGGTTTAAAGTAACATAATACTCAAAATCAAAGAATATTTCGCAAAATATTTCGTAAAATAAAGTTAATCCATAAAAATCAGTGCTTTTTTTATATCAATCACCAAAATTTAAACGCTAGATGTGGTATGGTAATATAGATTAAACGAGATTCAAAATGCTCCTTTTTTGTGGCACAATATATTCCATTTTAATTTCCCGCATCGATATCTATTCATACGACACTCGAACTCTTACATGGTACATGAACATGTGTTTAATACGTTGTCCCACAAAAATAAATTGACCACATCTAGTGTTGAAAGTTTGGCTATTGCTATATGGAACATTATTTTTTTATGTGTGTACTTTATTTTTCGAAACAGTGTACATAATATTCGTTGATTTTGAGCGTTTGTGGGCTTTTAAACATAAGGTTTTGTTAAAAAGATATAAATGATAAATCATATAAAATTACAGAAAACACTTTCGGTTAAACGCGTCAAATAACATATTTCTAAATTTTAGCATATAAAGACCATTGCGGCAGGACAATAGTGCAATTGCGACATTGCGTTTATTATCTCAAAACACGTCAATTAAAGTGAAACATGTCGATAAACCAAATCACAAGACAACGAAAGTCTAGAAAGTATTTACCCACACAACCCATGAACTTTTTATGAGTTATAAGGAACTTGTTGACTACCAATCTATGCCAGAAAAAAAACACAAATCTAGACTTGCACTATTAAAACAATCGAAAAAATGTTTTAAAAAAATCCATGTACATAATGTTCGATCACACAAAGCAATAAAGTTAATGTGAACAGATGTATTCTTTGATAACACCTTTACCATGTTATGTCAATGTAATTACCTTTCATTCTTATTTTACCGGATGTTTCTGGCTTAATCGTTCGCTTTTTCATTTCTAGCTGGCGCATTAGATGCAGGTAATCCCCTCGATGGCCATGACAAAACTTGTCAAAAACAGGACCACCAACAAGTCTGATAAGCATTTTCCTAAATTCCTCATCCACCTTGGTTCCACCCCAAGCTCCCCCGCTTGCTTTGTATAATTCTTTTAACTTTCCACCGCTCTGTCTCTCGTGTACTGTAATATCTGCGGTACCACCTAGAAAACGAAGTGTACGTTCATATTCAACGCAAATAACTCGAAAGTACTTATATTGTGACCATTCCGGAGTATCGCTAGATTAGTAACTTTACGTTTTAGTCGCTTTCATACGGTTCTGTTTACTATTGGCTATTCTCGTCAAAGTTACACATAAATCGACGGCCCACTGTGCTTTGTACTTTTTAGTTGATGTATATTTTAAATAGTTAATTAAGATCATACCTCCAAGATCAATCACCATATATTTGGAACCGGTACTTTCTGTGTTGAACAATTCGCCGTGGAGTGTTTCCGACGACAGATACTGACAGTAGAGTGAGGCGGCTTCCGGCTCCAGGGCTATCGTCAACTGAGAACCGGCTATGTCCGCCTTAATACGTGGAGTACAAATGTATTGAGACCATGAGATGACAATGTACCTTTTATTAGTAAGTACTGTTTATGAAACTCAAAATATAATTGATGTTAACATTTACCAAGTAAATATGTTTAACGATGCACTACGTGTTGCTTAATGTATTTTTATTTAACGACGTAACGTTTTAAAAAAAAAGCATCACCTAGAAGTATCAATAGGTAACAATACATATGGAACCAGCCAATTCACGCATGAACATAATTTCAATGTTACTGGGGCTATTCGAGTCCTTAAGTCAACATGTTAACTGTGTTCTTGCACGTGTTTACAAGTTTTTTACGATTTAAATAAAAATTCAATTTTACATCCAGCATTGAGGGAAAATTCATGCATATGTCGCAGGTAAGTATTATTGAGCCTACTGTTCTAACCATTTGTCAAAATTAATAAATACAGCAGGTAAAACTGCATTTAATCCATTTTTGAAAAGAATACAATTAATACCAAGATTATTGTCTTTTATTCGAACTTTAAATGATAGTGTGTTTTAAGTTTTTTAATTAAAACTCTTAACGTATTAGAAAATCTCACTAAAACCGGAAATTCAGTCGAGAAGGAAACAGATAATTTGCTTAAAAAAAAAATGCCCACTTTGTACGCAGCTTCTCTCATGAACTGTTTGGAAGAGTCTGTCCAGATAGCGGGCACTGTAATTATCCAGTGTATATCCTTATTTTCCACATTATTTTTCTTTTTCATCGCCTTCATCAGATGGTCTTTCAAATACCAGATTACTTTGCCAAACACGTCAATAGCTGGAAGCGCTTTCCCTTTGTCGTCTTGAATTTGCATTTCTCTGTGGACCTGTTGCACAAAGTTTGACGTTTTCCGCATACATACGAAAATCATATACGTTCTATGGCATATTAAATCGGAATCATAAGCTTGATGTAAACGCTCCGCATTCTCAGCTTTTAATACAATTTCTCTTTTATATTTATATTTAGACCAAATCAATTCATTAAAAATAAGTATTTTATGTCTTAAACACTTTGTTTTCGCAATAATCGTTCAGTCAAGGTCGTTACATTTAATTATCTGAAATACGCTTATATTCGAAGACTGGACAGTCTTTGGTAAGAGCAAATGATCACTATCAAAATTCCATGTTTTAAACAACACGATTTTAATACGGGTTTCGTAATAACGGTTTGTCGGATGAGAGATACCTTTTCATTGTGAAGCCTCATTTTGAACCTGGAGAAGTAGTACCAGTCCTGGTGCTCGTTATCTTCGGCGAGTTCCGAGTAGGCGTCCTCAGCCTCGTACCCGAAACTCTTAAACTTCTTATTCTTATCAAATAACGCAACAGTTGGGGCTATGGAAACACACTAATATAGTTGTAAACACGTACTTGAACCTACAACTGGTCCATTTTGAGCCGTATTTATTTACACAAATGAATATACACGAACCATCAATGTCTTGTGCTTGATGTAAATTTAGAAGATGAATCTTCTTGCAATACTTAATCGAAACGAAATTTCATTGACCGCATGCAAACATGTCCGTAAATTACTTACATATCCAGAGGGAGTAAGCAATTGACATGACGCCTGAACGATGATCGCTCCGCCCAATTTATCACGTGGCTTAGTGGTTAGCAAACCTAGACAAGCTATCACCAAAATGACTTCTTTGCCTATAGATTGCATATAGATTTACGCGATATTCCGGATGATTTTTATGGACCTTTTCACATTATATAACACTTGTAGAAGGGGTTTGTGTCATTTAGTTAATATGCAAATGCAAAAATATACGTTTATAGAGAACAGCAGCTATTTATAACGGTTTTTTCGGTACATTAAACACGCTCTTAAACGCTAGCGCGCTTTCCGAAATCGAACCTGTTACTACGTGTAATGGTGGTATTAGCAATAGATTAACACTTCTACATCGGTATTTACCCATGTTATTCCCGAAATATAAACGAAACATTTTCCCTCGTAAAATTTGACACGAAATATAGCTTTATAACTGGGATTTCGGTGAAGTTTCACGCGCTTTCTGACGACGAGTGGGTACCTAAATCCCACATTTTATAACGTATAAAAGTGATATCAATAATATTAAACATTACTTATTGGACATTAATCAATCACTACAATTAAAAGTGCAAAACAACACAATCAGTTTGGTCATTGCCTGATATAAATTAGCATTGTATGAAGGAAAATTCAGTTAGGCTACTTAATAAAGCTACCAGTATCAGCCCACTCGCAGGTACCGGCTTCCCCCAAGTTACCACATGTATTGGTTATACCGGTAATACTAATTTTTATACAATGGCATTTATTGATACGTTTTTATTAAAATAGTAACAAATAATGATTTTCAATTGTTTCTGACACACACACAAACTCGATTAATAACGGGAATTTCTTTAAGTTACGCAAATTGGGTACCAATATTCTCTATTATTTTACATGCACACTTGATATAATTCATACTTATAAATGCTTAGTTATTGCTTATATGACATTTCCAGTTTTTGAAATACATTAATGTACTATAAGGGGGAACTCGGTAAGTCTACACATTAAAGCTTCCATTCGCTCTTGTCCAGACCGCATTTCCGCGTTGGAAATCTTTCTGGAAACCAAATGTCAGAGTTACATAATCCATATTTACACAGTTTTGCCATATTTCATTTCCGTTTTTTTTCGAACAAAATAAACGAAACTCGTTAAAAAAAACAAGGAGGCATTCGATCTCCAAGTGTGGATTAAAAGCGTTCATTGGTGACACCACATGTCTGCACATGTGTAGATACCGTTATTAAGATAAGATATCAGGTGTCACCTTCTAATAACATGTATAATGCCAAAAAAGTGCATTATCAGAGTAATAAAACACAGCATGAATTAGGCTTCATGCTGGGTTTTACTTCTCTCAAAGTAATGCAGATGAACCCTGCTTCTATTAATTACATAGTAACTGACAAAACTATTAAAAACATGAAATATTATGTGATGATCAGATTGATAACATAAACTATTTCAATCTGATAGTATATTCGATAACAAGATATTGTAATTGTCTTTGACAGTGTTGAAGTTCAAGTGTACGCGGGGACGACCGCTTGCATTTATCCATCTCTTATACTTCTCAAGATCTCTTTTCGGCTTTGGAAACGATATAAATTCAATGCCACCAACTAATCTGTCAGGATATCGATTGTCCGAGTAACATAATTCCCATTGACACAGTTTAACCATTTTAAATCTACATTTTTTAAAGAGGGAAGCAAAAGAAACTCGTTAAATAATAGTGAACCTAAACATAGCTTGTCTAGGAAAATGGCGGACAGTTCGTTGCTAACTCGCGCGCCCGATTAATCGATCGTTGATTGGTAGATCAATTCTTAGATAAGGATTTGATTGACAGGCGGCGTCATGTCAATTGGTAGTCAAGCTGAAGACGTCCATGCCAAGGCAGGTATTTTTCGCCCTTTTGATACCCTTTATTACTTGTATTAACTTTATAAATGCCGCTCACTCTCCAGCAAGCGTTTATTTCGTATTAATTTAAGCTCCATATCTCGACTTCACTTCGTTGCGAAAGTTCACACTGATTACTGATTGCCTAATTACAGCTTAGAAAATTCGCGGGGATTAAAGTGAGGTATCAAGCGAGTTTTAAAACGAAATACACGCTGGTCATCTTTTTACTGATATGGCTTGAAAGTGAGCGGCATTTAAAAATTAAACAAAAATAATATAATAAAGGGTATACAACGGCGGAAAATAACTGTCTCGGCATGGACGTAGCCATCTTTAATATTACGTGATTATTCTCTCTGATAACACTTCGAAACATCATTAATAGTTCTCATTAAAAATGTAACTTCATACACCAAATACCGTCTTAATTATCCCGTTGTCAACGGTTAGAGTATACAATTATGAAAAAGCTGTACCGACCATCGATTTCGGCACTATCTCCTCTTGCTATTCGTATAATTGAAAGATAACCAACGTACACAATCCGAGAACAAACCCCAAAACTAATGCGTTTACCTCAGGTGTAACTCATATTTATTAAAAATGAAAAATTGTCGATTAGTAAGTCTAACATATAAGCAATTTAAATTTCTGACGACAAACATCACTTATGCATATGATTTCATACAACTCGTTTTTGTAATGGTATAAAACGACGCGCGAAACTTAAAAGCTAAACATGGGATGACATGAATAGCATTTAACAGCTATGCTCGTCTGTAAATGAAACGTTGCAAATGGGCTGATACGAATTGTTACGACATCCAAAACTACCTTTATATGAGATAATCGGCGTGCCGCCAGCAACCCAGCCTTGATTGATATACATCTTTGTAGGATCTTTATTGTAGTGATCTTTAAAAGAGTATGCATATCCACTGTATGTTGTGCCAAAATCAATGGCTGCTACCATTATCATATTCTTTTTGGCGCTTACTGTTGCCATCCTGTCCTTTGTGACGGTAAATAGTCTGAAAAAAAACGCAAGCATCTCCGTATTAACGTTTTTGCTTTTTGATAGTTTACAGGAATAATGAGTTTGTTCAATGATTTCTCCGTACCAATGACTCCAATTTATATACTAAGTAGTAGAATGCACATACTTTATATTTAAAGATTATATTATCTCTGTTATAAATATTTGAAATACATGTGTTCCTCAAACGTGAATTAATAATATACTAATTCCAAGCCTCCTAAAAGGTTACTTTTCGTTACATTAAATGTTAACACATACATTGCGTTACAAGATACACAAATACAAAACTTTTACTAACGCTACATCATCCGTAACAGAACATGTTAATGATTACACAGTGAGTTAATCAGTGATGCAGTTGCATACAGTATCGATAATATCAGACATATTTATCATTAAACCTACGTGTTCTTTATTTGTGAAAATAGGAACGTTCACTCGATACCGGTAATGATTTAATCCAAGCTATAAGATCTGATTTATGCATTTACAGTCTTTTTTGGTAGAATTCGAGAACAACTGTTTACTTTAATTTAGTGCCAAGTATGATCTCAATGCTTGTGAAAGTGGGGAAAACAGTGCTGCTTTTGAAAATAAGTATAATTTTCGTTAATGACTGATAAGCGACATATATTTAGTTGTCTAAGGCAACATGCCCTTGCTCGTATTCTGAAGTAGGAAAAAATTGACTCCAGTTGTAGTGCAGTTTATATGTAGGTGTTAAAGACAACGACTAAAACACAAACACAGTCACATATAAATAAGCTTACTGAAATCATATACGAGTTGACATTTAATTATTAAAAGGTCATGCTACAATTTGTTCATGTTTATATTTTACTATGTTGACAAAGTTCAAAATTGAAGTATTTGTCTTTAAACAGCATTAAACAGATTAAGGTAGATGACATAGGTACACTTTTATCGTGTCATTTTCGGACTTTTTTGAAAAAAAATTGTATGTCTACATTATTGGAAACGAGAAAAATATGGATAAGGTTCCTGAAATATGGAGTAATAGAGTAACTAAGGCATTTGAGTTCGAGAGCTGAAAAGATTTATTAGACAAAATTTATGATATACGGGAAATAACTCTAAACTGATAAATCCGATCTTGCTGTTTGTCGAACTTGGTCGAGGAATTATGCCCGATCAAAAAAAAAATCTCCAAAGTTCATGATGATCGAATTTAAACAGTTTCTAATTATGAGCCGATATCGTTTCCCTGTACGCCGACCGCTCACACGTCCGCTCCTCGACCGCCGCAGGCGATCTCATAATACGCTCTGTTTTTTAAACGAGTATATGAACATTTCGATTTAAAATCATAATATTCAAGCGTATACGGCTAAGGAACTTTTAAACAGATACAAAACAAGTATGTCCTGACATAAGTATTTAAAGCATCCAATTACATTAATTCAGTAAAAACGCTGCTTCAATATCAATTGTTCAACAATTATAACAAAACACAATATTAATCTAATCGCTATAAAATCTTCTTTAATGTGTTTCCCCTTTAATGCCCATTTGTTGTACAGTGCGAAACACATAGGTATGCATAAATTAGACGTATATAGATCTCACCCTAGTCGTAACAATCATATCAAGGAGTGTATTGTTAATTAAAACGTGTAGAACAATACATGTAAATATAATGGTTGTGGGATTGATTTGAATATATATATATATATATATATATATATATATATATATATATATATATATATATATATATATATATATATATATATATATATATATATTGAACTTCCCAAGACATTATGATCTTAAGAGCTGTATACAAAGTTAATATTGCAAAACATGATTAAAAAAGATATTAATAAAACGATAGTATAATTATTTACCTTAAACTACTCCACTCATATACGTGTTTTTCGTGAATGGGTTATCGATAAGTACACTTCAAGTGAGTTGACGGTTAAACGTATACACATTATGTAGATATAAAGGATTATATTTCATTAATTTAAAAATAGAACTATTGATAGACATGTGATATTAAACTATCAATGGTTATGAACATTGGCGAGATAGCTTATGTCGTTTACACCGTCTTAAACCAACCAAATTCAGTTACTTATTTAATGAAACAGAAAAAAGAATGTATTATGTTTTATATGTCAAAGTTGGTAAAAGTCTTGTTTCGATCCGAAGCACCCGATCTACACCTAAAAGCCATAAACAGCAATATTTTCCTAACCAGTCGATATTTTTTCATTACTATATTTATTATCCTACACCCGTTCATTATATCAAAATATTATTTTGTATATATTTATTCGCAGTAATATACATTTTTACCAAAGAGAGAATGTAGCCTTTATCTAGATCAATCTTATTGGTCACGTGCATTCTTCCTGACCCATTTATTTGAGATATTGGGACCGGTTCAATAAATCCTTTGTATGTGTCGCTTTGTAAGCGATTTTGTTAATGGTTTGGAACTCAAAATGACAAATACTAAGCTCAATTACAAGAGCTCATCCGTAAATTCAACATGTTTTGGGACATCAGGAATCCATGTAACAATTTAAAGTCATTCATAAAGAATAAATCATACGTGGCGATATTTGGCAGTTCGTTGTTTCGTAAATTTCCTTTGAACATGTAAT
Organism: Dreissena polymorpha; assembly: GCF_020536995.1. Lineage (NCBI taxonomy): Eukaryota > Metazoa > Mollusca > Bivalvia > Myida > Dreissenidae > Dreissena > Dreissena polymorpha. The sequence continues at coordinate 15,282,977 of NC_068358.1, read as the reverse complement.
TTAGTGTTTTTTACCTGTTTATTTAATAAATGAGACTGGTTCACGTTCACGTTTAATAAGACTCGCAAAGTAAACTATTCTGTATTAACAAATTCCCTATGATAAATTTCAACATTATATTTATAAGTTTATGTTTTGTTTTATATACATATAATAGACATTGAATAGATGCAAAACATTATCTTTGATTTGTTATTCATAACTACGTCAATTCTTCTTCTTAAAGTGTTGTATTGCGCGTTCTTATCATTTTTGACGATGCTGGAACAGCATCGTCCAAGGTATGATAACCATCAAAAAAAAATCACAATGGCGACCTATGTAAAAGACCGAGCCAGTCCGATTGAGATAACTCGATTTTTCAGTTACTTCCCTTTTGCATTCGCCACTGCGTAGGAGATTGCTCGTCATTGATAACATTCTCCTAGCAGAGTTGTCGTTCGTGTTTCAACATTCAACAATGGCCGCCCCCATGAGAGTCTCGATTCAAAACTTTCTTACTGCATAAATTGGCTTGTTTCGCTATTTAGAAGCTGTCATTTAGGATATATGAATTATTTATTCACTAAATCTCCGCTTATGACAACAATAGTTGGAATTCGAAGGATATATACTTGATGTGAATGAAGGACTTTCTGGATCGTAACAGCTTGACACTGCAAAACTGGCATACTGGTATTTTTAGTTATCAATATAAGTCACATTGTGCTTTATAAATTGTATTCGAGCATTTTGCGACTTATTGAATGACTATTATACCCGATATCAACATTTCATCGGGGATTTGCAGATCACCAAGCTGTCCTGAAATTCAACATTGATTTCAAACTCTTTACTGGTGTGTACTCCTTCTTAGTGTTAGTACCTTTTATCATTTTAAAGTTAAATGAACTGTGTCACAGTAAAAGAGACATTAAGGCGAATGTGGCGAGTTTGGATCTAGATCAGCCTGCAGTCGCTTGAAAGCTGTTTGCTTAAAAGCGTTTTTCTGACAATAACAAATAACTTAATTGGATACTGATTTGACTTCGCTTTTCCTGTGACCTGGCTCAAATAATAGATTTGTCATTAATCAAATTATTTATTTCGAACATTAATCAATTGTTTTTCTTGTCCCTCGGGATCAATGACTCCAGCACTTTCCTGTTGAGAATTGAATACTGCTAAAGGCGATGCTAGGGGGCGTGAGAGATGTTGCACCTTCCAGTATCGCTCGATTGTTCATTGTAGGCTCGGGTACTACGTACATGTACCCCGGGTACTCTTAAGTATACTTACATGTATCCCGGGTACGGTAAATATACTAAAATGTACCCGTTAACCCTAAATCAGTCGTTGTCGACTATTTTTTGTAATAATTATGTATACACATTTATCTAAATTTTCTGTAGAATGGCCTCCATATTATCGGAACACATACTCAAAAAGCATGTTGATGCAGTGTTTTTTGAAAAGAAGTGTGTTTAAGATAATCGGTTGCGCGTTTTACGACATCGGATTTTGGGCGCGAATACAACTCGGGTACAGTCTAATATGGACAGAGTACAATTACGTTTATTTACCGTACCTGGGGTACATGTAAGTTTACTTAGAGTACCCAGGGTACATGTTAGTATACTTAAGAGTACCCGGGGTACATGTAAGTAGTACCAGAAACGACAATGACCAATCAAGCTCCATTATCCCTCATGAACCGACTCAAAAAACCGAGTCGGCAATATTTGACTTAATTTTTGGTTTGGTTGCTCTCGAGGGATCGAAAATTTCAGAATCGTCCTAAAAGCCCTACGGGTTTGAACCCCAGAAGCGACATTGAAAACTAGCATACTTTGTTATCTAAAAGGCTGCTAAACCTGATATACAATGATAATGTGAATTTTCTCTCACATGATGTTCATCAGTCAGATTATATAAAAACTTACAGCAGTAGTAAACAACTGGACAATAATTAATGAACGCATCTTTCATTTGTCTTTTACGCTTTTATTTTGACATGGCCTAGATTTAAATATTTGACTGGACTTTACCAGCACTCTTGTAACAGAGCTAAAGTTTAAATGTACCATTGAAGATCACCTAAATCCAGATTTGCTATTATAGACGTGTGGAAAGTTTTAAGGGTGTGACAAGTAAGCAAAAATTGGTCATTACCCAGAGGCCACAACTGATCTATGACTGTATTAAAACAAGAAAAATCAGTGCCTGATTTAGATTTCCTTAGATAGTTCAATAAAAACTAATTTCATAAGGCTGGTAACAGTTTAACGGTAATGCTACCAATGTGTCACACCAGGGCCTTGAATTTGAAATCAAGGACATGCATGGTGATTTCTTCATGAAATCAGGACACACAATTGTATTTTAAGTCCTTATTTGACCTGGCTATGGTCTCAGATTATTATAAGCTCAATCAGTATATTTATATCATTATTTATGCTTTGTGTATTGTAAACATATACACAATCATGCAGTTACATGATAGCAATAAATAATATCAAAGCTACCCATACTATAAAGGTCATTGACAAAGCCTATGGTCAAAATGTGAACACAATGAGTGTAATCGCCCTCTCGTGCCAGCAAAAACAACACGTTGACAGGTTGTCATTTTTGACAGTTCTACTTTCACTTTCATTTTGTGATATCAAACTATTAACAATTATGTGGCTGAGAAAAATATCGCCATTGCATTTTATGCCCCCGGTAGGGTGGCCTATATCAGTTGAACTGTCAGTCAGTCAGTCAGTCAGTGTGTCAGTCCGTCCGTCCGTCCGAAAACTTTAATGACCATAATTTTTTTAAATATTGAACATAGCAACTTGATATTTGGCATACACGTGCATCTCATGGAGCTGCACATTTTCAGTTTTCAATTCAATTCAATTCAATGTTTTATTAGAGTCTCATTCGCAATACATATACAATTAAAATACATATAAAAGCACAGTTACATGTATGCGACCAATCATAATATGATTTATAAGAGACTATATAATTACATACATATATACATTAACAATTATTGACTAACAAATTAATTCCACATCGTTAAAACTTACTTCTATTAAAATAAGTTATTGTAGCTAAGACTATGTGGTTTTATTTACACTTGTCAATATTGTTCATACATTATTTTATGTTCCTTATACGCGGAGTACCATGCTAATTTAAAACGTATTGTTTATAAACATGAGTATTATGCATAAGCACATAGGCTAACCGCTTATGTTCTGTTCACATGTTTTGTTTTATAGTCGCACTGTATGTGTGTTTTTTTGTATGTTTGTATGATTTCAGAATGTATTGTCTATTTATGTTGTGTATGTGTAGATGTCTTTCCAGTAGAATCTGTGTGCGAACTTCAGCATTTTTGTATTGCCTATTTATTTGTTTTGACAGAGATAAAACGTATTGTGTATTTACTGCAATTGTGTATTGTGTATTGACTGTGGTAATTGATAATGGCTGTTGCTGTCTATGGTATGTTAACAAAAATGTCATCCTTTGTATTGAGAATGGATAATTTAAAGATTGTTTCATACAACTGTCGTGGTCTAAATGATGTTTCAAAAAGAGCTGATGTTTTTAAATATCTAAAAAGTCTAAATGCCCATATATATTGTTTACAGGATTGCCATTTCACTTCTTCAATGGAAAAACAAATTTACTCAAATTGGGATGGTGAATGCTATTTTAGTTTTGGCACTTCTAATTCAAGAGGAGTTTGCATTTTATTTAATAAATGTTTGACAAATCTGAATGTTAAAGTGCACAATCAAGAACAAGATATAAAGGGAAATTTATTAATTCTAGACTTAACAATAGATAACCATAGATTTACTCTGTGCACTCTTTATGGACCAAATACTGATACTCCTTTGTTTTATAGTCAACTTTTTAATATAATAGAGACCATAGGTAATGAGTCTTATATTTTATGTGGAGATTTTAATCTAGTACTTGACGTGAATATTGATTATGCCAACTATAAAACTTTGAATAATAATAAGAAGTCAAGGGAATTGTTATCTTCTGTAATCAATGATAAAAATCTAATAGACACTTTTAGAGTTATAAACGGGGATACAAAATGTTTCACTTGGCGAAAGCCTAACACTGTCCAACAAGCTAGATTGGACTTTTTTTTAACAACTAATGATTTTAGTCAGTATATTAGGAAATCTGATATACATGCTAGCTACAAATCAGATCACTCCCCTATCACTCTGGAATTTAATTTTAGCAAAATAGAACATGGAAAAGGCCTGTGGAAATTTAATAATTCATTACTTTATGACCTAGAATATATTCAATGTATAAAACAAAAAATTGAAGAAATTAAGCACAATATGTCTTACCTGTGTATAACATTCAATATCTTAACACTATAGAAAATGATTTAATACAGTTTACTATAAATGATCAACTGTTTTTAGAAACTTTATTAATGGAAATCAGAGGTAAAACCATATCATATTCGAGCTTCAAATCCAAAAAGAGAAAAGAAAGAGAATATTATATTTTAAAAGCAATTGAGGACATTGAAAAACAGTTAACAAATGAAAACATTGAAGAGCTCAATCTTTTGCAACAAGAACTCATAGGCATTCGAAACTTGAAAATGAAAGGCGCTTTCATTAGAGCTAAGGCGAAGTGGATTGATGAAGGCGAAAAACCCTCAAAATATTTTTGTAATTTGGAAGCACAATATGCATCTAATAAAAACATTCCTTTCATTGAAAACGATGAAGGTCAGCGGCTATTTGATAATCCTGGTATTTTAAAAGAAGCTGCCCAATTTTACAAAACATTGTATACAAAGTCTGTCTTTAATGACTCTTATAATGTACATGATGACCTTAAAGGAATAAACACAATTAAATTAAACACTGAACAATCTCAATCATTAGAAGGCCTTCTTACACTTAAGGAAATATTAATTACTTTAAAAAATATGAAGCATGACAAAAGCCCAGGATCAGATGGTTTTACAGCAGAATTTTTTAAAGTTTTTTGGAAAGATTTAGGCCACTTTATAGTGAGAAGCCTCAACTATGGTTTTACCTCTGGAACCATGTCAATTACTCAAAAACAAGGTATAATCACATGTATACCTAAAGATAATAAACCCAGACATTTTTTGAAAAACCTAAGGCCATTAACACTTTTAAATGTAATTTACAAGCTTGCATCTGGGACTATTGCTAACAGATTAAAAACTATCCTTGATACTCTTATTTCTAAAGATCAGACAGGATTTATTAAAGGCAGATATATTGGTGAGAATACCAGACTTTTATATGACATTATGCAATATACAGAAGATAACAATATCCCTGGACTCTTGATGACCATCGACTTTGAAAAGGCGTTCGATACCCTTGAATTTGATTTTATAGAAAAAACATTAGATTATTTTAATTTTGGTACAACATTGAAAAAATGGATTTCACTTTTCCTACATAATACCTTGACGGCAATTCAAATCAATGGGTTTTTGTCAGAATTTATAACAATTCAAAGAGGTTGCAGACAAGGAGATCCAATAAGTTCCTATATCTTCATTCTGTGTGCTGAAATTTTGGCAATTAAAATAAGAAATTGTAATGAAATTAAAGGAATAGTGATAGAAAATATTGAATATAAAATTTCTCAGTTTGCTGATGATACATCTCTCTTTCTGGATGGCACAGATGTTTCCCTTAATGCTACCCTCGATCTTTTAAATAACTTTGCCTTATGTTCTGGATTGAAAATCAATTATGACAAAACAAACCTTATATGGATTGGCTCCAAAAAGTTTAGCATACAATCAATAAAAACTAAATATAAACTAGTCTGGGGCACAACAAACTTTAAAGTTTTAGGAATATTATTTGATGTTGATTTAAAGAAAATAATAGAAATAAACTTCACGAGTAAACTGGAAAAGCTGCACAATATCATAAATTTTTGGAAAAGAAGAAATTTAACACCCCTAGGAAAGATAACAGTTGTTAAATCACTACTACTTCCCCTTTTTACACACCTGTTTGTAGCTCTTCCTAGCCCAGGAGAAAAAGTTTTAAAACAAATAAATAGCCTTTTTTCCAATTTTATATGGGATGGACCAGCAAAAATCAAACAAACTATTGCTATTAAATCATATGATGATGGAGGAGTTGCCATGACTGATATATATGCTTTTGAAAAAACTATGAAAATGACATGGTTAAGGAAAATTGTATCAAGTAATGGAAAATGTTTCCAACTTGTATATTCTATGTTTGATGTGAAGAAAATGTTTAATTTAGGAAAAAAATACATAGAAAAAATTATGATAAGTTTAAAAAATTGTTTTTGGAGAGATGTCCTTACATGTTACATTGAGTATATTAATAAACAAAATGTCAGTAAGTGTGAAGATATCCTAGATATGCCGTTATTTTATAACCACAATTTTAAGATAGGTGGAATATTATATATAACAAAAAAATGTATGATAGAGGAATTAGATATGTAAGAGATATAATGTGCACTTCTGGAGAATTTTTAAAACAATCTGTATTAGAAACTCTCATTGGCGTTAAAGTTAACTTTCTTTTTTATGAAGGTTTAATTAGAACTGTGAATGCATTTATCAGGCTATCAGGACTTCCATCTATTAAAAAGCCAAATATACAATGTGCATTTATATCATTTTACTTGAATAACATTGTATTTGGATATAATCAAAACAAACTTGTCTATAAATGTTTTAGCTATAATACAGATATACCCACTTGCCATTTAAAATGGAATACACTTTTTAATAACGTTGAATGGACAAAAGTGCATGCACTTGTTTTTATTATATCTAAAGACACTTACACTCAGTGGTTCCAGACAAGAATTGTTCACAGAATCCTAGGAACCAAATCTTTGTTATTTAAAATGAACATCGTTCATGACAATTTATGTTCTTTCTGTAAAGAAAATGAAGAAACCCTATTACATATATTCTGGGACTGCATTTTCACAAAGAGAATTGTTAATTATGTTGTAGATTTTTTAAGATCCCATAATGTGCAAAAATGTACTGATATTTCATGTCAAACAATGTTATTTGGTTGTACAAGTATTAACATGACTGATATTAATATTCTTATTCTTGAAATTAAAAAGTATATATTTGTATGCCAGAGAAAGGGTCTATTACCTTCAATAAGGGGGCTGAATAATTATCTTTGCGTAGCATGGGAGATTCAATCTAATACTAAATGTAAAGAAAAGAAACTACTTAACTGGTCAATTGTAAAACTTTTTGTAGATCAATAGAACAGTGTTATTGTAAATTGTGTTGTTTACTTAAAATATTTAATACCATGGTCGTTTGATTAATGTTTTTAATTGTCTGAAGTCAAAACGTTTGATTAAAGCTTATGTTTTTCTGAAGTCCAAACAATTGTCTTTTTTGTTTCATAACACCGCATGTATGTGTCTGTGTATGTGTGAACTGTAGGATTGTGTCTATATAATGGAATGCATGGATTTTATTTACCTCTATTATATTATTCATTTGAATTGTTAAACAACTATATTATATACTAACAGAATAACATGAAAACTAATGATACACTTTGTAATGTATGGAGGTGAATAAAGTTTATTATCCCCCGCCATAGGCGGAGGGATGTTAAAAAAAAAAAAAAAAAAAAAAAAAAAAAAAAAAATATATTGTTCATACATTAAAATACCATTTGTTTTTGTTTTTAAAAACAATTAACAATTATTGCCTAACAAATGAATTCCACATCGTTAAATCTTACTTCTATTAAAATAAGTTATTGTAGCTAAGACTATGTGGTTTTATTTACACTTGTCAATATTGTTCATACATTAAAATACCATTTGTTTTTGTTTTTTAAAACCTTGACTAGTCTATAAACTATTTTACAAATGTACAGCATAAAACTTAAGTTTATACAATTCATTTTGAATATAAAATATTCCTTCTTTCTTTGAGAATACTAAAGCAGGATTTGGCTGATATATAAAGCAACCTCTCATCTGTAAATATGTATTTAAGTTTCTCAGTATCTGACATGTTGTGACAATTTGGAGTTTCAATTAAAATATCCATTAGACTTTTCCTGATGTTCACATATAAAGGACAATGAAAAAGTACATGTATCTCATCCTCCACTATGTTTTTACAATGGAAACATGTTCGATTACCCAATTCAATATTGTCATATCGACCAGTTTCTAATCTCAGCGGTGCCACACCGCATCGAAACTTAGCTAGTGCACTTCTATACAAAAATGGTATGTTGTCTTTAACATAAGCTTCTGTTCCGAATTCTGTTTTAAATAATTTATACAGTCTCAATTTATTATGACCAACACCTTTAGTTCCAGTATTACTATTGACTGCACTTCTCCATTTGACAATTTCTTTTTCAAAAATCCTAGATTCTAAATCATTTACAATATATGTAATATTGTTAATATTGTCAACTAAATCAGACATGTTTACATCTATCAGACATGACTTTATTCTAAAATAGCTATTTTTAACATTTCTTGATTTAGACCACAGGTACATTTTCTTATTTATTCTGGAATCATTCATATTTACATTTCTAAAATGTTGTCTAATAACAGCTCCCCATTGCTTTACAATTGGTGGTTTCCAACCCATTTCTCCCAGAACAGCCGCATTAGGGGTGTATTTACCGAAACCTAAATGAAACCGCATTGCCCGATTCTGGACAGCATTAATACATGAGTAAGGTTTATCGCCCCATATTGGTGCACTATAGCTGATAATAGGCCAAACCATAGAATCAAAAAGCTTGGTGAACGTGGAATATTGGAAACCTCCAAATGCTTTACTTTTCGAAATAATTAAACCTAGTGCTCTAGAAGCAGACATAGCCACATTTTTTGCTATTTCATGGTAATCTAAAAATTCATTTAGAACGACGCCAAGATATCTATAACAATGTACAATTTCCAAAGGTTGACCATCAGTGTTAAAATTAAAATCAGTTTTCATAAAACTCTTGGGTCTGAAATGCACAATTTTTGATTTTTCACAATTGATATTCATCTTATTATGTAAACAATATGAAGATAAACAATCCAATAAAATTTGGAGGTCTTTAGCATTATCTGCAAGTAGAACAACATCATCTGCAAATAATAAAATGCATACTCTTTCATCCCCTAGGTCAATACCAACTTCTAATGTATTTAACACGGAAACCAAATCATTTATGTAGAGATTGAACAGCATGGGGGACAACGGGCATCCCTGCTTCAAGCCACACTTCACGTCAAACCACTCGGTATCAAAGCCATTTACCCTCACACAACACTTAACGTCCTTGTATATAGACAGTATAGCTTGAAGCAAGCGGCTTTAACTTTTCAAACAGTAGAGTTCTATTGATCATGTCGTACGCTTTATGGAAATCTATAAAAGCTGCAAATGTTGATAATTTTTTAAGTTTTCTAGTTTCAATAATGTTTGTCAATGCTTGGACATGATCAATAGTGCTCTTTCCTTCCACAAAACCATTTTGCTCATCCCTAATAATTAATTCACTAGAACACCATTTTGTAATACGATTATTCAAAATGCTACAATAAATTTTGTACATTGTCGGAGCTAGTGTAATTCGCCTGCATGACAAAGGATCTCTAGGATCTGCAGTTGATGATTTGGGTACAGGAGATATAACTCCTTTTGACCACACATTTGGTACTATACCACTAATAAAACATCTATTGAATAAACTATGTAGCATAACAAGAGCTCCATCATTCTTTAGTAACTCATTTGGAATTTCATCAAAACCGGGAGCCTTTCCGGACTTTGCTTCTAAAATACATTTATAAACCTCATCAATATGAATCATTTTATTAAAAACAGAGTTTTCATCTAAGTTATCATTTAAAACAGAGCAACTTAAGTTAGTGCAGGTGTCTTCAGGGTTAAGAAGATTCTGAAAATCAAGTCGCCATTCATTTAAGACAACATCCGGCTTATTACAAGTGGATCCATCGGTCATTTTAACTTCAACGGGAATTTTCTTCAACCGTTCGTTACCCAGACCAATTTTGCCTATATCTTTCCGGAATGAACCAGATGAAGCATTGACTGAAGCTTCTAGATCTACCTGGGCTTGATAAACAAAATATCTCTTAGCTCGTTGGACACCTTTATCAAATAATTTTCTTTTTTGAACATAAATGTGTTTAAAATTCGCCTTATCATTTGGCTTACATTTCAACCATTGTTTCTCTGCAGAACACATTTCTGACCATAACAATGTCAGATCTTCTGACCACCAGGGGTTTTTAGACCTGAGTTTTTTTTTGAATAGCCAGATGAATACAAAGTTACAACTTTATGGGGTAATTTACTATACATTCAGTTTTTCAGTTGTGAAAGGTGAAGGTGAAGGTCATCCTTCAAGGTCAAATGTCAATTATAAAGCGTCTGTCTGTCTGTCCTAAAACTTTCACATTGGCCATAAATTTTTCAATATTGGCGTGTATGCGTAACTTATAGAGCTGCACATATTGATTGGTGTAAGGTCAAGGTCATCCTTCAAGGTCATAGGTCAAATTTTGCAATATTGAAGATAGCAACTCCATATTCGGCATGCATGTGTATGTCATGGAGCTGCACATTTTGAGTGGTGAAAGGTCAAGGTCATCCTTCAAGGTCAAAGGTAAAATATATGGCTTCAAAGCTGCGCAGCAGGGAGCATTGTGTTTCACAAACACAGCTCGTGTTTAATTTATTTTCTGCACATTTCTTCAAAAAACTTACATCAATACACGATTTTCTTCGTTAATTCAATCATTCCTGCCAGACGTGTGCACATATTTCGCTTACATTTTGACGCGCGTAGGTAGGACCGCATTACCGCTTCCGAAAAGTGTATTCATACTATTGCCGTCGAGGAACTTATCTGATGTTTGACGGAAAGAGCCGAAAATGTGCGAGTGTGGGTCAAGTTCTCCACAGGTACTACTTTCCTGTTCCCCCAATTTTTTTTCCGTACCTAAATTTTTCGTACCCAATTTTTTTTCGTACCCTTTTTTATCATCCCAAATTTTTTGTTCATACCCAAATTTTTTTCGGTCCCAATTTTTTTGTTCCCAAATATTTTTTTCGTACCCAAATTTGTTTTCATACCAAAATTTTTTTTCGCAAAATTTGTGTACCAATTTTTTTTCGTACCAACATACACAATTGTGGTGATTGTGGTGATGTAGATAAACTTAACTTGATGCTTTTATATCCATCCTCTCAAAAGCATCGTCACACCAGTACTGTCAGTACTTTGATTAATCAAACAGTGCTTGGCATTTAACGTTTCATAAAGGAGCCTCCATTTTTAATTGAGCGATTGGTATATGCATGTCATCATGATGTGATATATTTATAATAAGTATCTTAACTTCAACAAGATGAATAAATATGTACGTATTACAGATAAATAGAGAATGAAGTCCTTTTTGAATACATATATGTTTTTAGCGAGGCTTAGACATTGTCACATCGTTTCCTCTACATGCTTGTCTTTATTTTGTTATCAACAACATTAAATGTCAGCAAAACGCGATAAACATCATTTACCAACTTGAAACCATTGAAATAATGTTACTTCAAAGTGCATAATAGCGTGTCTAAATAATGATAACATTTTCATAATGGTACTGTTACGTTTTCGAATATGCACGCCTTATCATAGATAAAACACAGATAAATGACGTATGAATATTCAGAATTGTACGTCCAGCTCAATCACCGGACGATTTACATGTTTAAACTTATGCTATTGAAACTTGATGTGAGCCGTGTGTGTTTCAGGTACATCCACGCCCATGAGAATCAAGGTGCCTCTGGAGCGAACAGGATGAGACGAAGTGAAGGTTAGATCTCTCACGATGGTCATTCTAGCTTTACGCGTTTGTAATGTTGCACATAACATTCAATTGTTGATGTATGTGTGTAGCAATCTTTTGAAAATTGGCTCTTACAATTCTTTTATTAATCGTCCCAGTTGTATTAATGTTTTTTACAATCTGTTTTAGTTTCATGTCTGTTGTTAACAAGGTTTTCATGATATCTTTCGTAATCGTCGATAGTTACACGTATATACCGTTTGTCACTTGCCTTAAATAAGAGCCTAGCTGATGTTAAAAGAATTGCACTCATGATAAGTTTCAGGAGTATCATTATTCCTATATATACAATGATAAAACCTCTCATAAAAGGATATAACCTCTAATTGTATTTAAGTGACGCTAAGGTGCAGACTCGTTACGTGGTCTGTTGTCGTTACGTGCATATTACAGTAATGATTGTTTTTGCTTTAAATTGTTGTCTGTTATGTATTTGCTTAATAAGCATTTAAATACTTTGAAAATATACCGATAAACGGTATGCAATTATTAAGCATTTGGTAGTTTAGCAAAGAGGAGTTGTTAATTTCAGTAAGCGGCGAAGAGCACATGTGCATCTGTGGACAAATCTTTGCCCCTGTGTGTGGTAGCGATGGTGTCTGGTACGACAACAAGTGCCTCATGGTGTGCAAGTGAGTTATTGAGGAATAAATGAATTTGGAAGCATCATGTCATTATGTGTTTGTTACAAAGTGATGATTCCAAGAAGGGCGACATTTGGTATGCACCATAAGAAATTTAAAAAAAATTATTTAATTTTTGCTCTTTATATAACAAACAAATGATCACTATATGTACATATAATAATATACAAAAAGAAACATACAAAATGAAAAAACTTACTTTGATAATCGCTTCTGAAACCGCAACCAATATTAAGTAAGCTAATTAGTTAAGAAACAACATTCGAAAATCTCTTATGTATTGAAGAGTTCGATCGAATCGAATTATCAAAAAAAATGTAAATAAAACATGGAGTTTAATCATGGGCTTATTCCGTTTCTTGATAATGATAAAAAATGTACTACAGTTAAAATATCGAGGGAAGCATGAAGTAAAAATACTCACTTTTATTTTATGCTTTCCGGTGGTTGATAGAGAAATATCAATGAAATAAAACTGGTATTTCACTGCGTTAAACAGTGACAAATAACAGTGAAAATTAGCGATATTTTTGACTTTTTTACTGTATAATGACGTCATTTTTTCAACGAAATGACGTCAGAAATCCAGCGACATTATCCAGTTAAACTCTTTTACAATGTAAATAAACGGTGAAAAAACATAAAATAAAAAGAAAAATTGTTAAATTCGATGGAATATCGATTTTAATTCACTCGTGATCATAAAAAAATACATATTTTCACTCGTGGTGCATTCACTCGTGGCTGCGTCACTCGTAAAAATATTATTTTATATGCTTACTCGTGGAATAAAATCGATATTCCACCGAATCCAATAAATATCCTCAATATCTTTATAATGAATATTCAGTTTACAATACATTTTCATCATTGAGTCGCACTCTGGTAAAAACAACGCTTAGTGCATGTGAGTGAAGTGTCGTCCCAGATTAACATGTACCGTCCGTAAAGGCTAATCTGGGACGAAACTTTCCGCCTATACTGGATTTTCGTTTAAAAGAGACATCCTTAAAGCGAACGGTTTTTTCACTAATAAGAATGTATTGTACGCACAGTCTAATCTGGGACGACACTTTCCGCATAGACTGGATTTTCGTTTAAAAGAAACTTCCGGAAAGCGGAAAATGTCTTCCCTAATAAGCCTGCAACTAGGGCAACTTTTTACGCGCATGCATTACGCCCTGTTACCCCAGAGCGAGGCGCATACGTTTGATGAACAAACTTTACAATCAAATGATAAGAATACATTTCCCCGCACGTATATGCAACTTAAGTAATTACTAAGAAAGAAATGCGTCTTTTTCAAGTTGAGTGCTTGCTTGTCCAAAAGATGTTATCTTGAAGAAATCACGAAGTAAGATAAATACAAATGTTCTATAATTTATGACGGTGTTTAATTTAAATACAATTTTACACACACGAGATAATTTATCCCGATCGGTTGATATTTATCAAATGGATAATATCGATAAAAATCACGCAGTAAGGTATCTCAAAATGTTTGATTACGATCCTATTTAAAATTATTATTGTGTAACTGTACAAAAATATATTCATCATAATTAAAATATTAATAGAAAATATCTTCATTCAAACACATCATATGTCTTCCATATTTACAATTTAACATTTAAAATCATTATAACAGTATGGTCGACACAATTAGGACCTTACTGTCATATACGTTATACAGTTTATCCTATTACCAGATGAAATTCGATAGTATAATAACGATCGTATAAACATGAGCTTTATACTATCGCTATTTAGATCAGATTTGTTTTTTTTTTCCAAAAATTGGAGATTCTGTTTTTGTCAACTACGGAAAAACTAAATCGTCAAAAAATGCCATATTTGACAGTTATGAATGGAATATTGTGATGAAATAATAGGATACATAGAATATTATGTGAGTTTTGGATAACAATCAAGTTTATCATGCTCGGCACGAACCATGTTAGCGCTCGGCAAGCCTCGCGCTACATCGGTTCTAAGCCTCGCATGATAAACTTGATCTTTATCCAAACCTCACATAATATTCTCTATATATCTATCAACCGTTCTTAAATACGTTAAGCATATATTTAAAGTATGAAGAAAACATGACGATATAATTACAAAAACTGTTACTCACTTCCTCAGTTCAGACAAGACAAAAACAGAGACAGATTACATTAAGAAAAAATCATTGCGCCCCAATATCGATGAAGCATAAGGAAATGCAATCGTTGTGTCTCAGTGATCAGAATTGCGTCAATGGCAAAGTGGTATTATTTGATGTTTGGTTCAGAGATAAATGTAATATGTGACCACGTTGATTCGAATTGATTTTGCATTATTAGAATATCCTTAAGAAGTGTGACCCGATGATGTTTATGTGCATGTTTATGATCACGTATGAAATTCAATGTGGATGATCATTGATTAAAAATCATGCGATAAGATAAGGGCCTTCTTAGAAATGAACAAAAACATGAACGTTTGTATTAGTGTAATAGCTATTCATTGACAAAATAAGCAATTATATGAATGATATTATTTATACACCAGCTCGATGCTTTTGTGTTTTCTTTGTGTGTTTGTTTTCCTTTTTTATGAAAATCATCGAGGGGGGGGGGGGGGAGGGTTGGAACTAAAAATCGTTGCTTCTTGTACCTATTTGTAACCGCAACAAATTAATGTGATTTACCTACGGGTTCTGTTGTTTAATACTGTAAGTATTGGCATGCTGTGTGTAAGTATTCCTTAACCTAATATAGTGGAGCGCATGTTGAAGATAGTTAAAGAAGTAATTGTTGCTTTCTCCTGAATGATTTTGTCCTCCCTATCGATGGCTTTAGCACTTATTGATTTTAGTCTTTGAAGCGATACATCTGATGCAACGGCTCTTGCACGGCTGGTGATGTACTGGCGTGCAACTCAAAAGAATTATGGATATTTGGCTTATTGTTTTTCTGTTGTTGTTTTTTCAATTTAAATATTCTATCCATAATCACATAAATCAGTTAATGTTATTATTGAATATTACTATAATTTTTGAAAATAAAATAATACAAAAATACCTCGCGTATTCTTTTAGAAAGCATGGACAATTTATAATACTTATTATCAAATATATGCCTGGTATTTGAATTCAAAATAAAACACATCAAAATCAGTTCAATGGAAGCAGACGTATCAAAGTATAAATAATACACGTACAGAATGAAATACTACTCCTCTGTGTATGTTTGTTCAATTTCTTAATTTTAACCTGAAACCACAATGACTTTTTAACAGGTTGTTTTGTGACAGGACATTCATTTTATGTTTCACGAGAAAAATATCAGACGTTGGCAAACCAAGTTGCGTAAGATTCCAATTTTACTGCACAGTCAGTTGCAATTACATCAACTTAACTGTCCAAGAAACTAGCGAATAATAAAAATATGTTGGACGATAATTGTTATGTATGATAGAATGATTATATATGTATATATCCTGTTTGACAATGAATATCAACAATACCAGCTATTTGTATTATTAGTTACTTGAGATGACATGGTCGTAAATGTACATCGGACAAACGAAATGGCTACACAGGCACTCGGTTTGAACCACATTGTCATATTATTTTGTACTCGTGTAAACTAATAACTAATAGATTGTGACGCAACTGGAAAGGATAGTAATGATCTGTTTCTATTAGAACAAAAGTAACAATACTTTACAAAATAACGCGCTTCCTAAACCTGTAAGAAAACAAGTGACCCTCTGTTAATTTTGAACAATCGCTTAATATCACGATATCGGATTAGGAAAGGACTCTTGTCGTCTGCGCGTATGAGCAAAGTTACGAAAGACTATTTAACCGCCTTTGTAATATTAAACTATGAGGGAAACATTCAATTAAAATCTCCAGGCGAAATATCAAAAGTAAATAGCATCAACAGGCATACCATCTCTCGCGGTATTTGCGCAATGTCGATCATTCACATAAGGATATAACATGAAGTCAATGAAATTTTGAATTATCTTACTGAAACGATATAAGCTATGTATAAGCAATAATCATCACGTTTATGATAATGTTTGGAAAATATTCCATACTTTAATAATGTCGGCAATCCCAATGTCATATTTTTCCTAAAAGTGATTTTTCATCACGTCTTGCATCTTACAAAGTATGCATTTAAGAACGTAATGCTATCTAGACACCGAGCATGTGATGAATAGCTAAAACTATACCATCGCCGAATCTATACCGAGTACATATCGGAATGCCTTAAACTATGCCATCGCCGTATATATACCGAGCATATATTGGAATGCCTAAAACTATGCCATCGCCGCATCTATAATGAGCACATATCAGAATGCCTAAAACTATGCCATCGTCTCATCTACACCGAACATTAATCGGAACGCCTAAAACTATGTCATCGTCGCATCTACACCGACCATAAATTTGAATGCCTAAAACTATGCCATCGTCGCATCTACAATGAGCATATATCGGAATGCCTAAAACTATGCCATCGTCGCATCTACCAGAAAAAAATCTATAAATGCTTAGCATGATGGCACCGTTGCATATCTATTGGTTTTAAAACAGCAGAGAAACGGCGAACACAAGTTAACTATTCCAATTGTCAGCCAATACAGAAAAACATGCTATTGTGATAATATTTAAAATTTTAGAAATTTGCAAACATTATTGTTTACAAAATAATTAAATCTAAATGCGGGAGCAGAACTCAACGAGCATTTCTATTTGAAATGAAAATATATGTACAGGATTATACAAATTAGGCCAGTGCTCTTATTTCCAGAAGTCAAACACATTAAGCGTTTATTTAAACCAAAATTTTAATTATTATTAGCTGATTACAAAAGTTTGTGTGTTCACGGATGAAGCGATTGTTTGCGTTTTCCTGACCTACTTTCCAGTGAAAAGAATGAAGTTGACTAGACCATGTTTATACTGGCTCCTTGTATTTAATATTACGTGTTGCTTCATGAAGAACATAACGAAACGGTGATAGTAGGTTTTATGGTTAAATTTGCTGAACCCACTGTCAGCGGATATGTTGACTCGACCTCTAAATATTTCGAAAAGGGGAACATAAAGTAAATAACACACTTGCACAAGAAGGTAAATATTGAACTGGCGAACAGAAAGTACATAACAGACATGCACACGAAAGTAAATATGGAACTAACGATTTGCCATTTCACTAGTTTACAACAAGAAGCGGATACGATCTCGATAAGAAAGATCAGTTATTACATTTCAGAAACTTGTAGAAGAGAACTTTGGAGGTTTGTTCGGCTCATATTTGACAGCTACAATACCAATGCAGCACATATTTGTGAGCAGGGTGACAATACAAAGCAAAGAAATGGCAACATGTAATTGGTCAGAGGGACTACATGTACTTTCATGTGCTTGCGAATTGCTTTTACAACCATATTTGTACAAATTTGACCTCAACAACCTTGAATAAACATCACTTTTTCTTCACTTGTCCAATTTATACTGAAAAAGACCTTTCCTTGTAGTCCGGTTTCCAACCAAAACAGTTTTAACTACTGTTCATCGGTATTACATACGGAACATACATAGAAACATTCCTTGATATTCAAACATGTCTTTCAGCACCACTTTCAACTGACAGTAGAGGGACATAGCATACGGCTCGAGCTTTATTCTCGATTCCGTCAAATTGTATTTTGCCGTCTTTATGTTAAGCAATATAGCAATGACCACCTGTTACGCATATTTTGTGAAAAGCAGTACAATTGTTTGTATTGCTTACATGTGTTTACGATTAACTATATAAATATTGTGTAAACCAATAAACATAATATAACAAATAAACTCTTATATTGATTTACAGTTAATATATATTTAAAACCTCAAAAAATATACAAAGTGAAATATTCATTTTGTTACAATAACAACACCAATTGCTTAATAAATGATTATGGATTTAGTGTGTAATCAAGGATCAACATACGCATCTATTTCAGTAAATTCAAATATTTGCGGACATTGAAGACTTTGATAGTGCTTCATTCCCATATTATTCCGTTTTGAACTATAATGACACACAATTACTCCTTTAGACATGTGTAAGTATTAAAATATCACATTCATATTGTGATTGATTTTATTACATTTCAACAAACATCGACACTATTTCATAGTTCATGTCGTCTCAGAGAGCAGATATGGAGCGCCAGTCTGAAAAAATGATTTCGTTGGACTAGTTAGCTTATTATTATATCACACTGTTGTGGCTGGATACAGAATGCTACGTGTTGATTTGCTGACCGGTGTTTTTAATCAAGTGTATGTTCCTTTAAAGCCTATGGCTTTAAATAACAGTTGTCTCAGATTATGCAAGACAACGTGTCTTTTATTGGAGGATTCACAAGTGATTAGAGCGTTGCTATGATATTAATTACTGAAAACATCATTTTGAATGACAAATAATCAAATTATAATGAAAAATCAACTTTTCTGAAAAATAAAATTCACTAATATATATATATATATATATATATATATATATATATATATATATATATATATATATATATATATATATATATATATATATATATATACGATCTTGGTCTTATTCAACGCAGAGATAAATTATATATATATATATAATATATATATCTGCGTTGAATAAGACCAAGATCTGTATATATATAGCTTTCGACCTCTCGGTCTTCTTCAGCGGCGTTTATTTGTGAATAAGCATATCATCTTTAGCGCGACATTGCGCGACAATTTTAGTCTTTTGTGTTTAGTCCATATGGCTTGAACGTTCTCAGTTTGCGCTTCCAAAGTTGTTCGATGGTCTTCCGGTACTCGTCGGTTCCATTTAATTTTTCGAGTCCCATGACCCGGAAGTCTGCGACGCTGTGGCCGTTTGTGTAGTAGTGCTCGGCTACCGGATCGTTGTGTCGAGTCCGTATCCGGGACCGGTTAAGAAGATGTCGCTGGAACAGGGTATCTCCCGTCTCTCCTACGTGTACGAAGGTCTTACACCGTTCGCAGTGTACAGCGTAGACTACATTGGTGGATTTGCAGGTGACCTCGTTCCGCACATTGTAGCTTTTGCCGGTGGTGTCGCTGAACTTTTCAGCCTCCATCATGTATGGACAGATTGCGCACCTCTGTGCCCCACAAGGTCCGCTCCTGTTGGGAACTCGGAAAAACATCCGGTTGTGTTTTTTATGAACCAATATGTCTTGAAGGTTGCAGTCTCTTCTGAATGCTGCTAACGGGGGTTCAGGAAATACGTTTTTCATATTATCTGAAGTGTGTAGTGTCGGCAGGTTTATTCCACAGCTTATGGCTCCCCTGCTAGACACTACGTACTGTCAGTCTGCACGATAATCCTTCCAATGACCTCGAGTACGCCAGGCTTTATTGCTTCCACTGACCACTTGTATTTTTTGCAAACATAGATTATTTCCGGAATACAGAATAATATGTGTCTATGTTTAGTACGTCACTTTTACATTAAGTTTATGATTCGAGTAAAACATGTAGCTCCTGACAGTTCGCACATAATGCCAAGTCCAAATATGTGTAATGTTTTTTGTGAACAATAAAAGAAATGGATTAATACCCGTTGAGAATCCTTCTTAAATGGTTCACACGACAACCAAGTAGTTTTTTTGTCTTCTTAATCTTGATATTTTTTTCAGTAACACAATGACAAAAGAATCGTAGTATACATCCCCTTCTACCTGTGAGGCGGTTTTGTTCCTTGGCTGCGTTTATCCCGCAGGAATAGTCGAGGACGATCTGAGGAAGGTAGTGTCTTTCCCAAGTCGACGAATCTAGAAGACATTTATAAAGTCAAAGAAGGCAATAAAATGATGGCCTCGTCTACTACGTACATAATCAAATAGAACAAAATTATACAAATATTATGTTATATATGTCTTCCTTAAGCTCTGGAATACTTGTTCCATTTAAATACACAAACAAATGAAGCGGCTTGGTTGAACCCAACCAAGAAAGTACTTGTTACATTTTCGACGAAATCTATACATCTGCGATGTGTACGCGATTGATGTAAGTCGATATTGTAATAACCTTCGCCGTTAAAGCGGGTATATACAATCTTGTCAAATATTTATTAATTAATATAAAATGTGTAAAAAACTAATTATACATCTATTTCAATATAAACTAAAATAAAAGTAAAGAAGAACATGTGTCGAAAAATGCTAAATAAGCCAGATATTTTATTCTGAAATCGAAAAGGGCTGTACAGCCATAATCGACAGCATGTATATCATGCATGTACGATGTGAATCTAAATTTAGTTAAACGGTTCATTTGAAATTCATGCAGTGATATCGATTCATACGACAAACGAACAAAAAGACGAATGCATAGGTTATTATAGGAAAATATGTACGAATGATCTTCGTCAAAATCGGCTCGGGGCGCTAATTTGTATTTGCTGCCTTTAATGAAATTTGTTTTAAATGTATCGTTTTTCTTGCATATTGTGTGTTATTATAACATATTTGTATCAATATATTACAAATCAACACATATAAAAATCGTTTAATCTCGCTTTAATATGCCGGAAACCTAGATTTATCATCTCCCTTGAAAATATCATAATAAACTCGTCGAGGAATCATTGATTAACAAATACATAATTACACGACATTCACTTTTTTTTCCTTTTTAAATTTATACAACTAACTATACTGAATGAAGTGGGCCAAGTAAATAATATTTATTGTTATAAAACAAACATGTTTATTGATGATGTTCAGTTATAAACTAACAAAGTAACACATTAGACATACGACTGACGATGTTCAGTTATAAACTAACAAAGTAACACATTAGCCATACGACTGATGATGTTCAGGTAAAAACTAACAAAGTAACACATTAGACATACGCAAAAACGTTATCCTCATAACTGCTAGTAAGAATACTTTAACAAAACAATAAGTTCTCATGCATTAATGCTTATGAATTAGTTTGCTTCTGTATGTAAGCACAATGGATATGATAATGCCCCTTAACACTTGCGTACACTTGCGATATATTACACGTTATCGTTTTTGTTTGGTTTCCTAGTTGTTCTGCCGGACCGCGTTTGAATGGTCTGGATCACTCAATTGTACTATTTTGTAAGCTGAAAATGTTTTTCTGTTAACTGCGTCTGTTTTCTGGTCACATGCGACTTCGCATCTTTGTTTGTTCTTTATGTTCACCACTTTCGAGATGTATGGTTTCACGTTGTGCACTTTCGCGATTAATGGTTTCGCTAAGCTAACTTGTGAATAATAGACCACATTATGGAACATCTGGCTGTTGCGAGACTATCACATGCGGGTTTTCATGTGTTTTCATCAGCAAGTCATGGTTACTTGAAGACAATATTTTGATGTTTAAGACCATCAATTATTCGTAAATGGCTTTCTCACCTACTTTTTTCAGTGGCAATTTACTAAAGCAATCCGCAAAACCTATATATTTACCACTTCGATGCACAAGTGGGAATTCATATGGTTGTAATTATTTAATTCATATAATTCTTAAAGATGATGCATGTATGGGTTATTTTATGATGCATTCTAACGGCTTGTGATCGGCTTGGCGACAGCGCACGTGATGAATACGCGACTTATCCATGTTACTAAATTATAACTGTACATAGGCATATCATAGACGCATCAACAATTTTTGATGTTGCTATATCATAGTACTTCAGCACTTCCATAGATGATAGAAATGATTTCATCTTTTTGAAAGCTTCTCCAGTTTCTTTCGTCCATTGCCATTCAGCTTGCGTTTTCAAATCACACAGAGAAGCATTGGGCTCACTCAAGCCCGGAATGAACTTTGATACCTATAAAAGCATACAAAGAATTGTCTGAAGTTTACTGTGGTCCTGATGGTCTGTCGTTTTCACTACTGCTTCTACTCACTGAGCACTTCGTCTGTGATCTTATGACCAACATAGTCAATTTCTTGCCGCGCAAAAACTCATTTGATTTGTACAGTTTAAGATGTATTTATCTAGCCTTTTGCACTTTCTTCAGATGCTCATTGCGTTTGTCTAGAGTTTTTCCATGGACGAGTAATTCATTTACTACTACTTCTACCAAAGGTGTAAAACCAAAGTGTGTTTGCATTTCTCGTGGAAAACTTTGCTCGCGCGTTTTGCTCTCATGTGGTTACTAAGGATATTTGTGAACAAATCAAACATGAGCTAGACAATTTATTTATTGTTCGCGCAGTATTTTTATTAAGATCGGTCGGATCAAATTAAATTCTAACTCTGCTATTTTTCGTTCAAAAGCACAACAATTTCTCTAAATGATCTAGCTCATGTTTGACTTGTTCACGAATAGCCTTAGGAAGCGCTCCTTTCTCATGGACTACAGATTGAACCGATTTGTCTACTTTCACAATGTATTGACCTGGTAAACACCCTAGTTCATCCCCCAATACTTCATAAAACTCATTGCAGGTACTTTCTGTTGTAACATGTATGTTGTAGACTATCATATGTAGTCTTATTTGCACTGAATCATCTCTGCCTAACAAGTATCTAGAACTTGAAAAGTCAGATGTATCCGAGTATCTTTATATGTGCACGGAAAAGTTATCTCCCAGAAGGCCCATATATGCTGTCCACTTACACTTTCACTGCACTGAATTTGCGATTGTTCATCATGCCAGTCGTTCTGCAGTTGATCTAGAAAGTACATAGCAAGCAGCTCCACTGTTGATTTCTAATTAAAGAACCAAATTTCCTACCTCAAATTTCACAGGCCACTCTGTATTTGTCTTTCCATCAATGTTGGCATTGAACACGTCATTTAACGAAGCGTGTTATTGAAACATGTTTGCTACGTTGTATTCGTTACTTGCTACATTATTTTCAGCATTATGTACGCTGTGATTATACTATGATTAATTTAACCTGTCTGCACGTTTCTATAACTCTTTCTATGTGAGTTTGTCGGCAGAAATCGCCATTAGTTTTTCTGAATTCCTTTTATCTCCTTTTCCATTTCTTATCATGTCGTAATAACCAAAAAGACGTGGTTAAGCTTTTCGTTACTTTTCTCATATATAATCCATGATTTACATATTTGCTCTCTAATTATGAAATACTCTTGACGTTTGATGTTTCCGTAACTATGTGACGATCAAATTTTTTTCGGCGTCCCGAGCCACGATGCCCAATTTTTCATTTCCCTCAATTCTTGGAGCCCAAGATATATTTGCACACAATCACGTCTCATATTTGACAGAAGAACATCGGTTTGCCGATTATCTTGTGCGTCATGAAGCTGCTAAGCGTCCAAGTGGTTGATGAAATCCCGTTTATACGTCTCCCCTTCAGTTGCACCGGCATCGCTGGAAATATCCTTTGTTATTGTTTTTGCATAAAAAAATAAATAATACAAAGTCTAAACGCTACTCATAATCGCTATGTTTATGTTGCACGGTTGTTTATTCGGAATAAAACCAGAAACTAAGACTCGTAGCCGATAGTTTAATAGTTTCCCATCCGACGTATATACTGACTAAAGCTCTTTGACAACGAGGGAAATAAGTAAAATTACACTAAGGAAAAACAATGACTTATTGAGTAGACATTTTATGCATAGGTCATCGGTTTTGTTTTCAACAGACTTCGATAGGAAAACTAGGTGATTGGTTTAATTTTGAAACAATTTGCTTGTTCAAGAATTCCTTAAAATTTTATTTGGCTTCTTTGTGACAAATTCAATGTCATAAGAACTATGTATCTTGGAACAGTTGGTCTTTACAGGGTTGCCATTTTGAACGTTTTTTTCCACAAACATTAGAAAATTGGATTCTATTTATTTCTTGCAAATTTTATATTGGTGTAAACGCTCCATAACATTTTTTTTCAAATCCAATTGCTTCAAACCGTATTCTTTATGATCTGTGATATTGTCTCGCATGCATATGCTTTACAGATCAAACTAGTTTCTGAACTTATAAGTTAAATATTGGTTTGATTTTAATGTGCATAACCGGTGATCATTGCAAAGCTTTTAATACGGTATTAACGGTACAGGCGGTAGACAGTTTAAATTCTATAATTAAGACCATGGTCTAAAATACAATTCACCGAACAATACATGTTTTTACATGTTCAGTTTTGAACCCCCCAATTTTTTTTCTCCATTTTTTCTGAACCATTAATTAACAAAATCCCCCCCCATTCATCCAAATATTGAACAAAAAACACTTGTTAGTATGTATTAATAGATAAATGCATAATATATACAAATATGATAGTTTATAACATGTGAAAAAAGGAATAAAGAAAAAATTAACAAACAAGTGATGTAATCATCATTCGAAAACGGGAAAAAATTGCAATCTCTAGTCACGAGTCTTTTTTAATAAATTGTCAAAAAATGGCAAAAGGAAATTACAATCTTCGAACATAGAAATCATCTACAATGTATGCTTGAATGAAAAAAAAAATGGGGTCACTGGTGAAAACGAAAAGTTCCTGATTTACAATCAAGGTTACTCCCCTTTTCCAGAAACGCCAAACTGAATTTGATAGTTTTATCTGTGAGCATAAAGATGAGCTAAATTATTATAAATATAAAAAAGACGAAAAGCCTATAATAAACTCATAAACATATAAACATACATACATCTAATATATCATGTGTGACATGGAACCTACACATTGCAGTAAGATTTGCTAACCTAGTTTGAAATTGCACGTGAAATGCGTTCTTCTATATATAAGACTTGAAAATGTTACAGGGCAATTAGAACATTAATAATTAAGTAACAAGAAGGCACATTTAATCATTCAATCAAACACGTTTAAAGGAAAATAGATTTATCAATATATCAATGACTAGTGATACTAGTGATAATATTAAATTTGTTATGACAAACAAAACAAGGGCTGTTTGTAAAACATGCATGCCCCCATATGGGCTGTCAGTTGTAGTGGCAGCCATTGTGTGAATACGTTTTTTGTCACTGTGACTTTGACCTTTGACCTAGTGACCTAAAAAATAAATCAATAGGGGTCATCTGCCAGTCATGATCAATGTACCAATGAAGTTTCATGATCCAAGGCCTAAGCGTTCTTGAGTTATCATCCGGAAACCATCTGGTGGACGGACCAACGGATCGACAAACCTAAGGACTGACCGACATGTGCAAAACAATATACCCCCTCTTCTTCGAAGGGGGGCATAACAAATACATGATTGTCATGGTAGTTCTTTGAAGAACTTCGACAGGTTGGAATAAGTGTCTCCAAAAGACGCTTGGCATTGGTGACCCTGGGCTGACCGTCAGAGTTTTTCATTATGAAAATGTTCTTGAGACCAATGCGTTCAAAGATCATTTAAAGATGCATATGGTTTAGTTCAGAGCCAGCTTTAATATTTATGTTGTTGCAGCATTGAACACATGACTGTAAACAAGAACACTCAGTGACAGCAAGTTCCTAGCTTTTTCTGGGTTGAATTTGAGTCCATAATCTGTCTGGTTTCATTTTCCTCCTGCACAGGTTATCAGCATATCACTGAAAAGATAACACCATTGTTCCTTTGAAGTTGATATTTGACTAGTAGTTATATTCAGGCAGGTTTATAAGAACTTCAATTAGTTTCATTCGAAGAAAATTTTGCATAATTGCAAATTGTGTATGAACAGTTTTAAGCATTTTTATTTATTAAAATAAAAATATTTGGTCTTTTTTTATTATTTGGCTTCAATAAGCCTTCTCAAAGTTGTTTCTATAAATTGACAACATTTTCTGCATTTTATTTACCAAAACAATCATATACAGATGTCAAATACACAAGCACTTGTATAGGAGTAAGAACTGACATTACTGTTTCATGAGAAGTGTGACATAATTCATTATGATATGCGCAATCGTTTTTATTTATTTAGACATTCACGACATAGCATGTCATTACTAGTATTTTATATGATACACCCTTTTAAACTGGATTAATAAGTAAGTGTAAAAACCACAAATATATACATTTTTCATCCAATGTTAATACCAAATACATGTATTATCTATACTGGATATGAAACTGACTATTTACGTTAATTTTATTTATAACTTAAAACATTGGTTCTACATTAACAATCACATAAATTAGTGAAATACCTACTTCGTTTCTATCTTATAAGCCTGTCTGCTCTAAAGGAAATAGTTGAAACTTGATGAATGGTCCTTCCCGCAGTTATTTCCGTTTCCTTTAAGTTCAATTGATAATTGGAACATGATACAGTGTTGATAAAAAGTAATTAACCGTTCCTGGACCAACAATGTTGTTGATTATTGCTGACAAGATAATAAATATGCAGCATTTTAATTTGGATAACCATAATACATAATTTAGGTGATCACACAAGTAGCAATCATTGGCATATCATTTTCAGAATAGTAATTTTAGTATTTGGGACAAAGTATACGTTGTTGTTGTTTGTTTGAGGAAAACATTATTACTTGGTCATAAAATTCAAATATGCTGTCCTTGAACTCCATGCATTTTCAACACAACTTTTTCCTTACATGGCATATTTTCTTTTTCAAAACGAAACCAAATATGAGCCTGATTATGTGGTACAAATCACTGACAGGGTGCACTTTTCCTACAAAATCTTCTTTACTCCTATTATAAATAATGAAACTGTTATACTTGAAAAAAAATGCATATTCCATGTACCTTCCTGTTCCGAGCTTTGTGTTGATAGCAAAACAAGGCATTCCTTTCTTGAAAAGTTGAAGCCTCTTCTTTACGTAGTTCTTCTTGTATGCTCTAAGCTTTTATAAGTACATACGTACAGCTCAGACCCGGAGGGTAAATAACTGGGAGTTGGATTATTGCAACTATCTTCTTTACGTGCGATAACCCGTTCACATGGCTACAGTCATCACACAAGCATAAATCCACTTTATCCCCTTTTACTGCTCACCGACAATATTTAATTTTGTAAGTGACACGGGTTCTAATCGTTATTCTTGACAGTGGTAAAATGTTTCAAGCGTTCGACATTCGTATTTCCAGGAATCGTTTTCTTCATAAATATCAACACTGCCATGCATTAGTTGACGTTTATCATTAACTCCAGTCCACAGGTATTGTGCGCATGGCCAAGTCACTTTAACACTATCAATATGTCATAAATATACATTTTTCATCGAAACAAATTTAAAAAAAAAATCTGATATAATGTATATAAACAAGGTAGGTATCTCTTGACACAGGAAAATCACCTACATCAACATTGTTAAGCTATTAAGTGCCTAAATGGCGGTCGATTTTCGTAAACTATGTACCATTTTGTTGGGAAAGGATGCCTGGTGACGAAAAATGACCACAAACGGCTACTTGTCAACATAAACTACAAGAAAAATTATCGAACTAGTAGATATGCTGAAATAAGGCGATATTGCACGAAGTTAATTAGAGTGCTAATACCTAAAAAAATGTATCAGAACAAAATTCTTCTTACTGTCTCCGTAGACTATCGTATCTTTTCGGCCTAGACCGTCAAGTGAGGAACTTATTCCCGCATGAATATGCAAACAATAATAATGTCGTAGCCAATGCTTAGCAATTTTGTTCAATAATATTTTTTACGCGTTTTATGACACTGTCATGTTATATAGTGATGTTCTGTATTTACAAGGCGGGTTATTGAGATCTGCGAAGAACTTCTTTCCAAGAACTTCTTTGATTGCGCCAAGTGGTAAATCGGACTTAAAGGAATTCATTCATTCGTGGGTTTTGGCAGCCAGCCAATTCTGACTGTCTCAGAAATTTGTATCATTACTATTGCCTTAGGGCTTCGCCCCAGGCCAAAAACACACAATTATTTTATGCTATCAATGGGGTCCCTCCTATGTAATTCTTAGCGTTCAAATAGATGTGAGGCATGGCATGCATTTTTACAAGTCTTAAGTCGATGATAGTGGGGTAGCCTAATAAACGAGATTATCGTGCAATAAATAAGGTGCACAGTATATTGAAACTTATTATTTATTAATGTGCACTGAACCATCACAGTAGTACTAGAAGAGGAAACAGTATTTGTCTTGAAGCAGACGTTAGTAGCCATTTAATTAATCTGCCATACATTTTTAAGGACGAAGAGACAGATAGACAGAACGCCCGTCGGCCCGTCTGTTTTAACTATATGTTGATTAACAATTCACAAGTATTTTTGCTAATAGTTTCGTCTTTGATATGTGTTAAATTTAATTTAATGAATGAATAAATGAATCACATTTTCGTCAAAGGGTCCTGCCAATAGTTTATTAGACAGTGCTATAGTTTATGGATTTAACATGATATTGTACTGGCTAACACTTCTTGAAGTTCGTTTCAATCCATTTCCGCAGATTATAAGACATTATTTTGGGGGCGTTTCGTTTTTATCTAGTTCCACGTTGAAAATTTACAATGTAAAAATAGCATATGGGATAAACGACACACAAATTTTAAATATATGTGTTATTATTAATGTATTCTTATAACTGCGATGATAAATGTGGGTAGTGCACTTTCAGTCTTATTTTTCATAGCACAAGGGTCAAACAAATAAAGCTTCTTTCACGTCTCGATGTAATTTTCTTGCATTTTTATATCTTAAAAAATAATTACATTTATTGCATTTTGCTGCAAATAATAACGATTGTAAATGGCGGGTCACATCTCTGACACGCCCATGTTTTGTGATCGCTATCGATAAATCACTGGGAAATGTTTTGTAGCATGTCGTCATTTTTTGCTCATAAAGCAATCAGTTCTGTTTGTAATAAACTAGCGCGGTGGTTGAAACAGAGTCGCAGACGGCCATAAATAGAAACAACACGGGAGCCTCCTTTGTACACAAATCTGATCTTGTATCCCATGTCCGAAATAATAGTCTGTAAAGAATTCAAGAAGATTAAAACAATTCACCGGATAACAAATTATGTTATGTCTGCAAATGTTTTACTGAAGCAATACTACGAATTACGATGTTCTATTCAGATCTTCGAAGTTATTCTTTTTATATCCGATCAAAGTGACTATTAGCAGTTAAGATGAATGTTCACGCAGTTTTGCCATTTAATGTCTAAACATTCAAAGAGCAGAAATTGTAGACGATCGGTATACTAATTGTATTTATTTATTTATTGATTAAAGTCTCATCAATGTACACAGTATATCACATACATAACACAATTTAAAATACAGTACATTGCCAATCTAAAAAGATTTACAAGATACTTATAATGTTAACATCACACACTTAGAAACACAATAAGATAATCAATATCCATAGACTATACTTTATATACACATAATACAAATAAGATCTAAAGGATCCTTGTTATTCGGGTAATTAAAATCTGCCTTAAGAGGGATGTCAAAACACATTCTCAAAATGGGTGTAAAATAATGGAAAGTGTTTGATCAGATCTAAACAAACTTTGATTAACAAGGGAACTTTAGGAAGGAGCTAAAACAGTTTCACTAGTAAAACAATTGTCATATATGCACTAAAAAACATGTGTCTAGGAATTTAAAACTAAGATATGTCTAACATCAAATTTGTTGGTTTTCAAGTATTTAACCTATGATACATTTATTACATTAAAAATTGTAATTGTACAATACCAGTCTTCTTTTATTCAGTATGTTGAAGCAGGTTTTGACACTATAAAAAGCTATGTCTGAATTAGATAATACAAATCCTACTTTTTCAGTATCAGATAATGTTACAAAATGTGCGTCTAATTCTTCTGCCTTTTGTAACAAAACAAATCTAATAGTTTCATATAGAGAACAATGTAATAACACAGGCGTCTCATTTTCAATAGTATCTGAACAATGAAAACAAACTCTTTGCTCAACTGGCAATCCATTGTATCTTCCTAACTCAATACCAATGGCGCAGTTCCACTGCGGAATTTTGCAAAAGCTCCCCTGTATGACCTTTTATTAAAGATAGTGCTACAAAAGCCTTCAGTTTCATAAGTTTGTATGTACGTTCTATATATTCTCACTTTATAACGACCATTTCCATTTCTAGCAGATTCAAGATTAACATCATTTAACCAATCTTGCTTAAAAACTGTCTAATATTTAAGGTAGTACAGAAGCATAAAAATCATATTTTTGTATAGGTATATCAATATTACAAAACATTTCCAAGTTATAATCTTTTAGCATTTTACACACTTTAAAATTCCAATTGTTACATGTACTTCTTGCAACACTATTGGCCCATACAAATATCTTCCTATTCAATCTACTATGACTCATACAGCTAAATCTATACCAACTGGCTAGTACAATTTTCCAACAATGGTAAGTTATAGGCTACCAGCCAACATCTCCTACAACCGCGGCATTTGGGGTATATTTCCCAACATTCAAGAAGTAGCGACCAGCTCTATTTTGCACTGCGCTTATACAGGAGAAATTTTCACAACCCCATATGGAAGAAGCATATGTAATTACTGGAACAACTGTTCATTCGTACAATTTTGAAAACGCTGCCTATGGAATACCCCCAAATGTCTTTGTTTTAGCGATCAACATTCCTAAAGCTCTTTTAGCAGATTCGGCAACAGTTCTAACAGAAATAGAATAATCTAATTGCTTATCTAACACAAGACCAATATTTTTATATTGTGTTACATAGTTAAGTTGAGTGT
Organism: Dreissena polymorpha; assembly: GCF_020536995.1. NCBI lineage: Eukaryota > Metazoa > Mollusca > Bivalvia > Myida > Dreissenidae > Dreissena > Dreissena polymorpha. The sequence goes on along the minus strand of NC_068358.1, from coordinate 15,251,650 downwards.
CACCAATTTTGAACACAAAGCTTGAACGTTCTACATATGGATTACGAAAGTGTACCATATTTGATTTTGCAGGATTTACATTCATGCTGTTTGAAGAGCACCATGTATTAAGAATATTTTACATATTTTGTAAGTCATTCTCAGCAATAAGTACTATATTATCCGCATAAAGGAGAATTGGTACATTTTCGCCATCAATATCCACTCCTTTGTCAGCAGCCTTCAGTGTCAAAGCAAAATCATTTATGTATAGATTGAATAGTAATGGCGACAACGAACAACCCTGCTTTAAGCCAGTTTTAACAGTAAACCAATCAGTGTTAAAATCATTCAATTTAACAGAATACATAACATTTTGATAAAAAGATTTTACAGCATTTATTAACTTACTATGGAAACCAAGTTTTGACAATTTTTCAAATATTAAGTCTCTATTAATTGAATCACACGACTTTCTCATATCTATAAAGGCAAAGTATGCTGATAAACGGCGTTTTTTTCGACTATCAATTATACTTGTAAGCGACTGAATGTGGTCAACTGTACAACGACCACTTCGAAAACAATTTTGCCCTTCGTATAAAATGCCTCTATTTGAACAATAAATCTTACACACAGCCGGTGTTATAGCTATACCACGATTTGACATTGGGTCAATAGGGTAACTTATTGAAGATTTAGGTATTGGCTTGATACAAGTTTTAATCCATATGTTTGTCAAAGTACCAATTTGAAAACATTTATTATACAGTTTATGTAAAAAGGAAATAAAATAATTATTTTTCAAAATTTCACCAGGTAGTATATGTACATCGTGCCAAATATGACACCTATGAGTTTCGTTTTCATAGGATACCATAGGCAATTATTTCAGGAAGCTTTACACTCAAGTGACGTTATTGATAATTTAAATACATGGACAAACTCTGTAAGCAACAGCGCGTCATCACATGACTGTTGCATTGAAAAACTAAATGAAATATTAGATGGAGTTGCCTCCCCTTTTTTCAAACATAAAATAAGAAATAACCTAAGTTATGTTAGCCCGCCGCAAAATAAACATGAAAAACCTTGGTTTTCTTCCGAATGTGCTGAAAAAGGGATCTTTTTTACAGACAACTAAATAAATTTAGAAATAATAAAACAGATGAAAACAGAATGGTACTTAATAAAACTAGGTCAGATTATAAGCTATGTATACGAAAACAAAAATTACATTACGATAGGGCACAAACCCGAAAACTCGAAAAATGCAGATTTAAAAATGCTAAGATGTACTGGACTATGCTCAAACAATCGGCAGGAATTCAACAGTCCAATATTCCCCTGAGTACATTTGAACAATATTTCAAAAGCGTTAATAATCCAAACAGTTTGCTTTTTACGCCTCATGAGGATGTTATTTACTTCTTAGAACGGTATGAGAGAAACGAATTTAGTGTAATGTTTGATGAATTAAATAAGCCCATTTCAATTGAACTAGTTAATAAAGCTATTAAGGAATTGAAATCTAATAAAAGTGGAGGACCTGATATGCATATAAATGAGTTTTTTGTCCATGGTAGAGATACTCATTTGCCATATCTACATACACTGTTTAACAAAATATTTGATAGTGGTTATTTTCCAACTACCTGGTCTGAGGGTTTTGTTGTTCCTCTTCACAAGAATGGTAGCATAAATGACAAAAATAACTATAGAGGTATTACATTATTGAGTACGTTAGGAAAACTTTTTTCTCGCATTTAAACATTTGACTATCACAATGGGCGGAACATTATAATGTATACGTTGAAGCTCAGGCGGGTTTTAGACAAAATATGAGCACTCTTGATAATATTTTTGTATTGCATGGTCTTCTCACACACTTATTTAATCAAGGAAAACAGTTTTTTTGTATTTTTGTGGATTTTAGTAAAGCTTATGATTATGGAGTCCGAGAAAACCTTTGGAGCAAACTTATTAAACTAGGGTTACGAGGCAAAATTTTTAATATCGTAAAATCGATATACTCTTCTGTTAAATCTAGAGTAAAATATTGTAATCAAATAGATGAAGATTTCGAATGTATGCTAGGAGTCTGGCAAGGAGAATGTTTATCGCCGTTTCTGTTTTCTATGTATTTAAATGATTTAGAATCAGTGCTCGCTGAAAGTGGCTTAACTGGTATAGATGTAGATAACTTCAAATTATTTCTTGTGTTGTATGCAGATGATATCATTATTTTTGCAAATAACGCAGAGGAATTGCAACAGAATCTAAATGTATTTTATGAATATTGTAAACGCTGGAAGTTAGTAGTGAACAGCGATAAAACTAAAGTTATGATATTCAGAAAAGGGGGACGGTTGCCAAACAATATTTCTTTTCACTACAATGATATTGCAATTGAGATTGTTACAAAGTTTAATTACCTTGGTGTCGTATTCACGACTGGTGGTTCTTTCTCTGATGCACAAAGCACATTAGCAGGCCAAGCCTTAAAGGCTATTTTCAAGATGAACAAATACCTTTATAAATTTATCGACATTACAGTAAAACACCGATTAGACTTGTTTGATAAACTTGTATCACCTATTCTTAATTACGGAAGTGAAGTTTGGGGTTTTGTTAAGGGCGATGCCATAGAACGTATTCATATGCAATTTTGTAAAAGTCTTCTTGGTGTTAATAGAAGTACTCAAAACGATTTTATATACGGCGAACTTGGGCGTCTCAACTGTCAAACAAGTAGATATTATAACGTTTTAAAATATTGGGTAAAAATATTACATTCTTATAGTAATAGATTCAATAAAACAGTTTACCTTGCATTGCTGAGTGACTGCGAAAGATACCCTAATAAAACAAGTTGGTGCTCCCTACTACATGATTTGCTTAGCACACTTGGCTTTTACGATGCCTGGTATTTCCAGGATGTCGGACACGATACTGTGTTTCTTGACGCTATTAAACAATTACTTACAGATAATTTTATCCAAAATTGGAACGGTCGATTGGTTAACTCTAATAGAGCTCTTTTTTATAGGAATATAGCATCCTTTCAACTTCAACCATATTTAGTATTATGTAATATTAAAAAGTATAGATTTAGCCTTACTAGGTTACGAGTATCCTCTCATAGATTATGAAAAGAAAGTGCAGATGGTCTAAGCCCAATCCTACACCTTTGGAGCAAAGGACATGTACTATTTGTAATCGTCTAGAAGACGAATATCATTTTGTGATTGAATGCAATTTATATACAGATTTAAGATGTAAATATATACCTTCATATTACAGAAACAGACCAAATATGCAAAAATTTATAGAATTAATGTCATCCGAAAATGAATCTGTATTAAGAAAACTAAGTGCTTTTGTCCATGCCGCTTTGTTAGTTAGATCAACGAACATGTATGTGCCCTTTTGATGTATGTTTACCTCATAAACTAGCTGAAAAAATGTGAATTGTTGCTGTTTTCTGTTTTTGGATGTGATTAATATCCTGTAAAATGAGTATTTTTTTGTGAGTTCTTGTTTACGCCGTCTTAGTTTGTTTTGTTGAGTAAATGTATATTTGAATTAATGCATTGTGTAATAGTAATTATATTTACTACCCGTAAATTAAACGTTTTTCATCTATGTATGCTGCCGACTATTTGCTTAAGCTATATAATCGGTATTTTGTGTGAGTTTCTTGTTTTTTACTATCTTTAGGTTTTGTTTGTACAGTAAATGTACGTTAAAATGAATACAATATGTATTGATAAGTATGAGTACGCCTCTTAAATTTAATAATTACGGTTAATATATATTGACTGCTGCAATGTATTTATTAACACTACTTATGTAATTTTTTTTTAAGCGTTGTGTAACATCGCTTACTCATAATTTCATGTGTTTTTTCTATAATCATTTTATATGTCTATTACTGTTGTTATTATACATGTACTAAAATGAGTCCATATGGGCCATTGGCCTTCTGGAAATGCTGTAAATAAAATCTTGAAAATCTACGATTTTAAAAGCTCAATTTCCATATGTCTACTGAAGCCATTTGAACCTCGAGGAGTGGCGACTTCTTAGCGATGGGGCAATTTTAATATCTGTGTAGAAGGAACCGGCCGAATACGAAACATATGGGCTGTTCGATTTCAGACGAGGATATTTAAAAACCCCACTTGTTATATATTCAATCGAAAAGATATGACTCTCCGGTGTGGCCTCCTGTGTCAGAATTTGAAAAATCTTTGTAGATGACCTCTCTATATATATATTGAATGCCAATTATAGAATTTTTGGGCTTTGCAGAATTTCTTTTACAGCAGTTGTGCTAATTTAGTCTGCAGAAACCATATGAACCCCGGGGAAAAAGTCATTTTGCAATCGAAGTCTACATAAACCATATTAACTCCGGGCGTGCCAGTTTGAAACCCAGGTGAACAAAAATACGCAAAAAAAAAAGTACAAAACCACTTGCATGTGTTACAAATAAGACGAGAAAGCTTTGAGTATCGCGGTTTCAAAAGTATTCTTTTTAAGTTTTCAATTTTTAATATCTCTTTAAGCTGTTACTTGATAAAGAAAACAATTAAATATTTCTGAACTGAAGATTTAAACTGAAATAGAAATTTTGGACACAATGTACAGAAAAAGTTTGAGAACAAAATCAGTCTTCACAAAAACAAATTCAATAACATCGTGTTTTATTATTATGTCGCAGCATAACATTACACATAAGACAGATAGTTCATAAATCCAGCATATTACGCGATGGTGAGTGCTTTCAGTTATTTTTTGTATAAAATGTGTGATCGTTTTTGGTCTAACAACAATTTTATATAGGGAATCAAATACGTGCAGTCAACATTTTATAAATATTACCAAGCAAAAGGTTGGGCCTTTTGACTTTAAGCAATGTCACCGTTCAGCTCTGTATACCAATAATTGCCAGACCAATGTCAGTAGATAAGTGTTAGTTTAATCATAGTATGTGATTTTTGTTCATTCACAGCATAATAGATTATTTTCATAAACCGAATAAAAATGCGCAGTTACAGTTTTAAACAGAATGCTTAAATGATCATGCATACTCTTTACATCGCCTTTCTTTTGTGAACATTTGTTCAGAGGGCAAAGGGGTTGTTTAAGTTCATGTGACACACACATAACAGATTAGATGTAGTTTTTCTGCTGAATTCTGGTTCAACAATATCCAATATCATATGCCTCTTCAGTCGATGTTGTGTGTATGGCCGTAATGCGGCTGTAATTTGACCCAGACACTCACGAAAAATCCAAATATTTGTTATTGAAATGTATCCCAGTTGTAGTACCCTTACCGGAATTCATAGGAATAAATAAATGGTGGACATCATTCTGTCCATTCGTGCGTGCGTGCTTCCGGCCTTTGCAAACGTGTGCGCGTAATTACTACATTTTGCATCTGACAATCCTCAACACACTACGAAATCATTATCCCAAGTACTGCGACGCATATTGTCAAGGTTTTCCAGGGTATTTATTTTTCTAATAGTTACTTTCTTAATTGGAAAATAACATATACAATAATCTGTGCAAAACTTTAATATTTTGTGAGCGATTTTCGTAAAAGGTTTAGGTAAGGGTGTGCAGATCGCGTTATTTGCAAAGAATAAAGGCGTAAGGATATAGAAATGGAAGGGGTCATCTTCTGTTATATTCCTCTATGCGCAAATCCACCTACATTTTGCATGCGATTTTCTTTAAACGTTCACCCCTTTCATCCAAAAATACTGCAAGTTGGTCCGGAGATGGGTTCAGACACGCCTGGCTTATCTCACAACAAGCCCCTATATATCATGATACCGTCCCCCTATACGCCACCTGGTGACCCACTTGGTCCACTCTAGGGCCACATAATTCAAATCATTATAAAACTTGGTATGAATGTGGATCTTGACAATATTTATGCCAAGTTCGAATCTGGGTCAAGTGCGTCCAACACTACGTCAACAGGTCGACAAAGAACAAACTCCTTATCACTATAGGTGCAATATTTATGACTTAATCTTGATGAAAGTTGGTAAGAATGTTTACTTCGACAATATCCTAGCCGAGTGGGTATCTATGCCACGGGCGAACACAACTCACTCACTCAATCGTCTCTGCGCCGACGGGTGCTTGAGGCGACGGCAAGGGAGTGCCATTTTGGTCTGTCAACTGCTGTTGCGGGTGCTGTCTGCAGAATGAGGCCTCTCGCTCCACGGTTCGGCGCCACGTCTCTTTCGGTTTCCACGGTTTGTTTTCACCTGTGGAGTCCATCTCAGTGCCACCCTAGGTAGCGAGTCGGGTGGCATTCTGCAGACGTGGCCTAGCCATCTCCATCTCCTCAAAGCGATGGTCTCTGCTATGCACTTTGCACCAGCTCTTCCATGCAGTTCCATGGGCGAACACAAACTAGCTCAATATTGGTAAAACTTTGTTGGAATATTTGCCGTGACAATATCTAGATCTAGTTCGAACGTTGGTCGTGTGCGTCTAAAAACAACATCACCGGTTCAAATCTAAAAACAACTTGCTCATCACGCCTTAAGCATTTATGGTTCGATTTTGATGTACCTTGGCCAGAATCTTTATATCGATAATAGCTATACCCATTCTAGGCAAACAATAATAATGTCGTAGCCAATGCTTAGCAATTTTGTTCAATAATATTTTTTACGCGTTTTATGACACTGTCATGTTATATAGTGATGTTCTGTATTTACAAGGCGAGTTATTGAGATCTGCGAAGAACTTCTTTCCAAGAACTTCTTTGATTGCGCCAAGTGGTAAATCGGACTTTAAGGAATTCATTCATTCGTGGGTTTTGGCAGCCAGCCAATTCTGACTGTCTCAAAAATTTGTATCATTACTATTGCCTTAGGGCTTCGCCCCAGGCCAAAAACACACAATTATTTTATGCTATCAATGGGGTCCCTCCTATGTAATTCTTAGCGTTCAAATAGATGTGAGGCATGGCATGCATTTTTACAAGTCTTAAGTCGATGATAGTGGGGTAGCCTAATAAACGAGATTATCGTGCAATAAATAAGGTGCACAGTATATTGCAACTTATTATTTATTAATGTGCACTGAACCATCACAGTAGTACTAGGAGAGGAAACAGTATTTGTCTTGAAGCAGACGTTAGTAGCCATGTAATTAATCTGCCATACATTTTTAAGGACGAAGAGACAGATAGACAGAACGCCCGTCGGCCCGTCTGTTTTAACTATATGTTGATTAACAATTCACAAGTATTTTTGCTAATAGTTTCGTCTTTGATATGTGTTAAATTTAATTTAATGAATGAATAAATGAATCACATTTTCGTCAAAGGGTCCTGCCAATAGTTTATTAGACAGTGCTATAGTTTATGGATTTAACATGATATTGTACTGGCTAACACTTCTTGAAGTCCGTTTCAATCCATTTCCGCAGATTATAAGACATTATTTTGGGGGCGTTTCGTTTTTATCTAGTTCCACGTTGAACATTTACAATGTAAAAATAGCATATGGGATAAACGACACACAACTTTTAAATATATGTGTTATTTTTAATGTATTCTTATAACTGCGATGATAAATTTGGGTAGTGCACTTTCAGTCTTATTTTTCATAGCACAAGGGTCAAACAAATAAAGCTTCTTTCACGTCTCGATGTAATTTTCTTGCATTTTTATATCTTAAAAAATAATTACATTTATTGCATTTTGCTGCAAATAATAACGATTGTAAATGGCGGGTCACATCTCTGACACGCCCATGTTTTGTGATCGCTATCGATAAAGCACTGGGAAATGTTTTGTAGCATGCCGTCATTATATGCTCATAAAGCAATAAGTTCTGTTTGTAATAAACTAGCGCGGTGGTTGAAACAGAGTCGCAGACGGCCATAAATAGAAACAACACGGGAGCCTCCTTTGTACACAAATCTGATCTTGTATCCCATGTCCGAAATAAAAGCCTGTTAAGAATTCAAGCAGATTAAAACAATTCATCGGATAACAAATTATGTTATGTCTGCAAATGTTTTACTGAAGCAATACTACGAATTACGATGTTCTATTGAGATCTTCGAAGTTATTCTTTTTATATCCGATCAAATTGACTATTAGCAGTTAAGATGAATGTTCACGCAGTTTTGCCATGTAATGTCTAAACATTCAAAGAGCAGAAATTGTAGACGATCGGTATACTAATTCTATTTATTTATTTATTGATTATAGTCTCATCAATGTACACAGTATATCACATACATAACACAATTTAAAATACAGTACATTGCAAATCTAAAAAGATTTACAAGATACGTATAATGTTAACAACACACACTTAGAAACACAATAAGATAATCAATATCCATAGACTATACTTTATATACACATAATACAAATAAGATCTAAAGGATCCTTGTTAATCGGGCAATTAAAATCTGCCTTAAGAGGGATGTCAAAACACATTCTCAAAATGGGTGTAAAATAATGGAAAGTGTTTGATCAGATCTAAACAAACTTTGATTAACAAGGGAACTTTAGGAAGGAGCTAAAACAGTTGCACTAGTAAAACAATTGTCATATATGCACTAAAAAACATGTATCTAGGAATTTAAAACTAAGATATGTCTAACATCAAATTTGTTGGTTTTCAAGTATTTAACCTATGATACATTTATTACACTAAAAAGTGTAATTGTACAATACCAGTCTTTTTTTATTCAGTATGTTGAAGCAGGTTTTGACACTATAAAAAGCTATGTCTGAATTAGATAATACAAATCCTACTTTTTCAGTATCAGATAATGTTACAAAATGTGCGTCTAATTCATCTGCCTTCTGTAACAAATCAAATCTAATAGTTTCATATAGAGAACAATGTAATAACACAGGCGTCTCATTTTCAATAGTATCTGGACAATGAAAACAAACTCTTTGCTCAACTGGCAATCCATTGTATCTTCCTAACTCAATACCAATGGCGCAGTTCCACTGCGGAATTTTGCAATAGCTCCCCTGTATGACCTATTATTAAAGATAGTGCTACAAAAGCCTTCAGTTTCATAAGTTTGTTTGTACGTTCTATATATTCTCACTTTATAACGACCATTTCCATTTCTAGCAGATTCAAGATTAACATCATTTAACCAATCTTGCTTAAAAACTGTCTAATATTTAAGGTAGTACAGAAGCATAAAAATCATATTTTTGTATAGGTATATCAATATTACAAAACATTTCCAAGTTATAATCTTTTAGCATTTTACACACTTTAAAATTCCAATTGTTACATGTACTTCTTGCAACACTATTGGCCCATACAAATATCTTCCTATTCAATCTACTATGACTCATACAGCTAAATCAATACCAACTGGCTAGTACAATTTTCCAACAATGGTAAGTAATAGGCTACCAGCCAACATCTCCTACAACCGCGGCATTTGGGGTATATTTCCCAACATTCAAGAAGTAGCAACCAGCTCTATTTTGCACTGCACTTATACAGGAGAAATTTTCACAACCCCATATGGAAGAAGCATATGTAATTACTGGAAGAACTGTTCATTCGTACAATTTTGAAAACGCTGCCTATGGAATACCCCCAAATGTCTTTGTTTTAGCGATCAACATTCCTAAAGCTCTATTAGCAGATTCGGCAACAGTTCTTGCAGAAATAGAATAATCTAATTGCTCATCTAACACAAGACCAATATTTTTATATTGTGTTACATACTTAAGTTGAGTGTCACCAATTTTGAACACAAAGCTTGAACGTTCTACATATGGATTACGAAAGTGTACCATATTTGATTTTGCAGGATTTACATTCATGCTGTTTGAAGAGCACCATGTATTAAGAATATTTTACATATTTTGTAAGTCATTCTCAGCAATAAGTACTATATTATCCGCATAAAGGAGAATTGGTACATTTTCGCCATCAATATCCTCTCCTTTGTTAGCAGCCTTCAATGTCAAAGCAAAATCATTTATGTATAGATTGAATAGTAATGGCGACAACGAACAACCCTGCTTGAAGCCAGTTTTAACAGTAAACCAATCAGTGTTAAAATAATTCAATTTAACAGAATACATAACATTTTGATAAAAAGATTTTACAACATTTATTAACTTATTATGGAAACCAAGTTTTGACAATTTTACAAATATTAAGTCTCTATTAATTGAATCACACGACTTTCTCATATCTATAAAGGCAAAGTATGCTGATAAACGGCGTTTTTTTCGACTATCAATTATACTTGTAAGCGACTGAATGTGGTCAACTGTACAACGACCACTTCGAAAACAATTTTGCCCTTCGTATAAAATGCCTCTATTTGAACAATAAATCTTACACACAGCTGGTGTTATAGCTATACCACGATTTGACATTGGGTCAATAGGGTAACTTATTGAAGATTTAGGTATTGGCTTGATACAAGTTTTAATCCATATGTTTGTCAAAGTACCAATTTGAAATCATTTATTATACAGTTTATGTAAAAAGGAAATAAAATAATTATTTTTCAAAATTTCACCAGGTAGTATATGTGCATCGTGCCAAATATGACACCTATGAGTTTCGTTTTCAGAGGATACCATAGGCAATTATTTCAGGAAGCTTTACACTCAAGTGACGTTATTGATAATTTAAATACATGGACAAACTCTGTAAGCAACAGCGCGTCATCACATGACTGTTGCATTGAAAAACTAAATGAAATATTAGATGGAGTTGCCTCCCCTTTTTTCAAACATAAAATAAGAAATAACCTAAGTTATGTTAGCTCGCCGCAAAATAAACATGAAAAACCTTGGTTTTCTTCCGAATGTGCTGAAAAAGGGATCTTTTCTACAGACAACTAAATAAATTTAGAAATAATACAACAGATGAAAACAGAATGGTACTTAATAAAACTAGGTCAGATTATAAGCTATGTATATGAAAACAAAAATTACATTACGATAGGGCACAAACCCGAAAACTCGAAAAATGCAGATTTAAAAATTCTAAGATGTACTGGACTATGCTCAAACAATCGGCAGGAATTCAACAGTCCAATATTCCCCTGAGTACATTTGAACAATATTTCAAAAGCGTTAATAATCCAAACAGTTTGCTTTTTACGCCTCATGAGGATGTTATTTACTTCTTAGAACGGTATGAGAGAAACGAATTTAGTGTAATGTTTGATGAATTAAATAAGCCCATTTCAATTGAACTAGTTAATAAAGCTATTAAGGAATTGAAATCTAATAAAAGTGGAGGACCTGATATGCATATAAATGAGTTTTTTGTCCATGGTAGAGATACTCATTTGCCATATCTACATACACTGTTTAACAAAATATTTGATAGTGGTTATTTTCCAACTACCTGGTCTGAGGGTTTTGTTGTTCCTCTGCACAAGAAGGGTAGCATAAATGACAAAAATAACTATAGAGGTATAACATTATTATTGAGTACGTTAGGAAAACTTTTTTCTCGCATTTTAAACATTTGACTATCACAATGGGCGGAACATTATTATGTATACGTTGAAGCTCAGGCGGGTTTTAGAAAAAATATGAGCACTCTTGATAATATTTTTGTATTGCATGGTCTTCTGACACACTTATTTAATCAAGGAAAACATTTTTTTTTTGTATTTTTGTAGATTTTAGTAAAGCTTATGATTATGGAGTCCGAGAAAACCTTTGGAGCAAACTTATTAAACTAGGGTTACGAGGCAAAATTTTTAATATCGTAAAATCGATATACTCTTCTGTTAAATCTAGAGTAAAATATTGTAATCAAATAGATGAAGATTTCGAATGTATGCTAGGAGTCTGGCAAGGAGAATGTTTATCGCCGTTTCTGTTTTCTATGTATTTAAATGATTTAGAATCAGTGCTCGCTGAAAGTGGCTTAACTGGTATAGATGTAGATAACTTCAAATTATTTCTTGTGTTGTATGCAGATGATATCATTATTTTTGCAAATAACGCAGAGGAATTGCAACAGAATCTAAATGTATTTTATGAATATTGTAAACGCTGGAAGTTAGTAGTGAACAGCGATAAAACTAAAGTTATGATATTCAGAAAAGGGGGACGGTTGCCAAACAATATTTCTTTTCACTACAATGATATTGCAATTGAGATTGTTACACAGTTTAATTACCTTGGTGTCGTATTCACGACTGGTGGTTCTTTCTCTGATGCACAAAGCACATTAGCAGGCCAAGCCTTAAAGGCTATTTTCAAGATGAACAAATACCTTTATAAATTTACCGACATTGAAGTAAAACACCGATTAGACTTGTTTGATAAACTTGTATCACCTATTCTTAATTACGGAAGTGAAGTTTGGGGTTTTGTTAAGGGCGATGCCATAGAACGTATTCATATGCAATTTTGTAAAAGTCTTCTTGGTGCTAATAGAAGTACTCAAAACGATTTTATATACGGCGAACTTGGGCGTCTCAACTGTCAAACAAGTAGATATTATAACGTTATAAAATATTGGGTAAAATATTACATTCTTATAGTAATAGATTCAATAAAACAGTTTACCTTGCATTGCTGAGTGACTGCGAAAGATACCCTAATAAAACAAGTTGGTGCTCCCTACTACGTGATTTGCTTAGCACACTTGGCTTTTACGATGCCTGGTATTTCCAGGATGTCGGACACGATACTGTGTTTCTTGACGCTATTAAACAATTACTTACAGATAATTTTATCCAAAATTGGAACGGTCGATTGGTTAACTCTAATAGAGCTCTTTTTTATAGGAATATAGCATCCTTTCAACTTCAACCATATTTAGTATTATGTAATATTAAAAAGTATAGATTTAGCCTTACTAGGTTACGAGTATCCTCTCATAGATTAAGAAAAGAAAGTGGCAGATTGTCTAAGCCCAATCCTACACCTTTGGAGAAAAGGACATGTACTATTTGTAATCGTCTAGATGACGAATATCATTTTGTGATTGAATGCAATTTATATACAGATTTAAGATGTAAATATATACCTTCATATTACAGAAACAGACCAAATATGCAAAAATTTATAGAATTAATGTCTTCCGAAAATGAATCTGTATTAAAAAAACTAAGTGCTTTTGTCCATGCCGCTTTTTTAGTTAGATCAACGAACATGTATGTGCCCTTTTGATGTATGTTTACCTCATTAACTAGCTGAAAAAATGTGATTTGCTGCTGTTTTCTGTTTTTGGATGTGATTAATATCCTGTAATATGAGTATTTTTGTGTGAGTTCTTGTTTACGCCGTCTTAGTTTGTTTTGTTGAGTAAATGTATATTTGAATTAATGCATTGTGTAATAGTAATTATATTTACTACCCGTAAATTAAACGTTTTTCATCTATGTATGCTGCCGACTATTTGCTTAAGCTATATAATCGGTATTTTGTGTGAGTTTCTTGTTTTTTACTATCTTTAGGTTTTGTTTGTACAGTAAATGTACGTTAAAATGAATACAATATGTATTGATAAGTATGAGTACGCCTCTTGAATTTAATAATTACGGTAAATATATATTGACTGCTGAAATGTATTTATTAACACTACTTATGTAATTATTTTTTCAAGCATTGTGTAACATCGCTTACTCATAATTTCATGTGTTTTTTCTATAATCATTTTATATGTCTATTACTGTTGTTATTATACATGTACTAAAATGAGTCCACATGGGCCATTGGCCTTCTTGAAATGCTGTAAATAAAATCTTGAAAATCTACGATTTTAAAAGCTCAATTTCCATATGTCTACTGAAGCCATTTGAACCTCGAGGAGTGGCGACTTCTTAGCGATGGGGCAATTTTAATATCTGTGTAGAAGGAACCGGCCGAATACGAAACATATGGGCTGTTCGATTTCAGACGAGGATATTTTAAAACCCCACTTGTTATATATTCAATCGAAAAGATATGACTCTCCGGTGTGGCCTCCTGTGTCAGAATTTGAAAAATCTTTGTAGATGACCTCTCTATATATATATTGAATGCCAATTATAGACTTTTTGGGCTTTGCAGAATTTGTTTTACAGCAGTTGTGCTAATTTAGTCTGCAGAAACCATATGAACCCCGGGGAAAAAGTCATTTTGCAATCGAAGTCTACATAAACCATATTAACTCCGGGCGTGCCAGTTTGAAACCCAGGTGAACAAAAAAAAAACGCAAATAAATAGTACAAAACCACTTGCATGTGTTACAAATAAGACGAGAAAGCTTTGAGTATCGCGGTTTCAAAAGTATTCTTTTTAAGTTTTCAATTTTTAATATCTTTTTAAGCTGTTACTTGATAAAGAAAACAATTAAATATTTCTGAACTGAAGATTTAAACTGAAATAGAAATTTTGGACACAATGTACAGAAAAAGTTTGAGAACAAAATCAGTCTTCACAAAAACAAATTCAATAACATCGTGTTTTATTATTATGTCGCAGCATAACATTACACATAAGACAGATAGTTCATAAATCCAGCATATTACGCGATGGTTAGTGCTTTCAGTTATTTTTTTTATAAAATGTGTGATCGTTTTTGGTCTAACAACAATTTTATATAGGGAATCAAATACGTGCAGTCAACATTTTATAAATATTACCAAGCAAAAGGTTGGGCCTTTTGACTTTAAGCAATGTCTCCGTTCAGCTCTGTATACCAATAATTGTCAGACCAATGTCAGTAGATAAGTGTTAGTTTAATCATAGTATGTGATTTTTGTTCATTCACAGCATAATAGATTATTTTCATAAACCGAATAAAAATGCGCAGTTACAGTTTTAAACAGAATGCTTAAATGATCGTGCATACTCTTTACATCGCCTTTCTTTTGTGAACATTTGTTCAGAGGGCAAAGGGGTTGTTTAAGTTCATGTGACACACACATAACAGATTAGATGTAGTTTTTCTGCTGAATTCTGGTGCAACAATATCCAATATCTTATGCCTCTTCAGTCGATTTTGTGTGTATGGCCGTAATGCGGCTGTAATTTGACCCAGACACTCACGAAAAATCCAAATATTTGTTATTGAAATGTATCCCAGTTGTAGTACCCTTACCGGAATTCATAGGAATATATAAATGGTGGACATCATTCCGTCCAATCGTGCGTGCGTGCTTCCGGCCTTTGCAAACGTGTGCGCGTAATTACTACATTTTGCATCTGACAATCCTCAACACACAACGAAATCATTATCCCAAGTACTGCGACGCATATTGTCAAGGTTTTCCAGGGTATTTATTTTTCTAATAGTTACTTTCTTAATTGGAAAATAACATATACAATAATCTGTGCAAAACTTTAATATTTTGTGTGCGATTTTCGTAAAAGGTTTAGGTAAGGGTGTGCAGATCGCGTTATTTGCAAAGAATAAAGGCGTAAGGATATAGAAATGGAAGGGGTCATCTTCTGTTATATTCCTCTATGCGCAAATCCACCTACATTTTGCATGCGATTTTCTTTAAACTTTCACCCTTTTCATCCAAAAATACTGCAAGTTGGTCCGGAGATGGGTTCAGACATGCCTGGCTTATCTCACAACAAGCCCCTATATATCATGATACCGTCCCCCTATACGCCACCTGGTGACCCACTTGGTCCACTCTAGGGCCACATAATTCAAATCATTATAAAACTTGGTATGAATGTGGATCTTGACAATATTTATGCCAAGTTCGAATCTGGGTCAAGTGCGTCCAACACTACGTCAACAGGTCGACAAAGAACAAACTCCTTATCACTATAGGTGCAATATTTATGACTTAATCTTGATGAAAGTTGGTAAGAATGTTTACTTCGACAATATCCTAGCCGAGTGGGTATCTATGCCACGGGCGAACACAACTCACTCACTCAATCGTCTCTGCGCCGTCGGGTGCTTGAGGCGACGGCAAGGGAGTGACATTTTGGTCTGTCAACTGCTGTTGCGGGTGCTGTCTGCAGAATGAGGCCTCTCGCTCCACGGTTCGGCGCCACGTCTCTTTCGGTTGTCCACGGTTTCTTTTCACCTGTGGAGTCCATCTCAGTGCCACCCTAGGTAGCGAGTCGGGTGGCATTCTGCAGACGTGGCCTAGCCATCTCCAACTCCTCAAAGCGATGGTCTCTGCTATGCACTTTGCACCAGCTCTTCCATGCAGTTCCATGGGCGAACACAAACTAGCTCAATATTGGTAAAACTTTGTTGGAATATTTGCCGTGACGATATCTAGATCTAGTTCGAACGTTGGTCGTGTGCGTCTAAAAACAACATCACCGGTTCAAATCTAAAAACAACTTGCTCATCACGCCTTAAGCATTTATGGTTCGATATTGATGTACCTTGGCCAGAATCTTTATATCGATAATATATATACCCATTCTAGGTAACATTTAACCATCTGGTCCATCTGGTCCAATCGCCGTGTTACCACTCAAGAAGCAACAAGTATGACTAAATACACTTAAGTCACCAAGTGTATCTTGACTATATATATGCCGAGTTGGAATCTAAATTTAAGTAAATTTTAAGCTTTACCTTATGTTAGAAATAGAACAATAACAAGAAATTAACGAAGTGCTTTAGCCAAGTTCAGGTGAGGTGTAGCACCATTAAAAATTGAAACTGGCCGTAACAAAGAAAAATGTTTTAGAACAACGAACTTGTTTTTACTGTAAAACTATGGTGATAGAAGAAACTTATGTTTAACTCAAATGCCCATTGTACAAAACCTTGAGAAATAAAAGTGTATTAAAAGCGACATCCATCAATAATGATTTCAATTCATTTGCAGTGCCTGATAAGATTCAATTCCTACTCTCCGATGAAAATATGGTAAACTATAGTGCAAAAACCTGTCATGAAATATTAAGATTATTATTTTACCTATCCTTTTATTGTTTAGTTATATCGTTTTATATGACGTAGGTTCATACATTTTAAAGTCTCTCATAACTCTATTAGAGTGGTTTTATACATGAACTTGTTTAATTTGCTACATGTTTTATATATCATGAATGTATAAAAGTGAGACTAAAATAAACTTTCTGTCTGTCTGTCTGTCTAAATCAAGTGTGGTCATATATTTGATAGTGAATTTGTTTTTCAGAGAAGTTGATTTTTCGTTATAGTTTGATTATTTTTCATTCAAAATGATGTTTTTACTAATTATTATCAAAGCAACACGCTTACCACCTGTGATCCAGCTATGCTGGTTTCAGTCAATTCTCTGCGCGAAGGTTGGTGTAAAGAATGCGCTGGTATGCAGTCGGGGATCTTGCCCGATTGGGAAAGTTGGGGAATCCCCTTTTTACTTGCCTGATCGGGAAATTGATTGAAAAATTGCCCCATCAGGCAAGAAAACAACCATTTTTCATATACCTCGGCAAAACGCATCCGGGCATCACACAGTTCATCCAAGGAAAAACTTAAATATCTGAATCCAATCTTAAAACAATTATCTTAAATTTGACCGTAGCGATTTTTAAAAAATGCTGTTATTCGTCAGATATTCAAGCCCAAAGTTGAGCAACATTTAGCATCTATCAACATTTTCCGCACTTGCCTGTTTTGAACACAAACTTGCCAGAAGGAGCAACTCGTCTAGGTTACATTATTTAATCACTTGCCCATTTTAAATTTGAATTTTCTGAACGAGCAATAAAATGCGCTCTGTTTTCAAAGTGGATTGGTGTATAGTGTTCAGGCATGACAGGAAACATCAAAGAATCACATTGAACAAATTAATTCAATCTTAAAATAATTATCTTACATTTCACAGTCGCAATTTTCTTAAAGCGCCGTTGTTTCTCTGATTTTCAATCTCACAGTTGAACAATTTAAATATTTATCATTCCTTTTTGTGCACTTGCTCGTTTTGTAATCACATTATTATTAAGATAATTACAATATACAGTACAATATACAGTATTTATTACCATTCTTTTCAGAAGCTTGGATTTTATGATCAGTGATCCGAGTTTTATGAAATATGTCTAACTAAGCGACGACTAAAATAGAACATATGTTATCAAGTTAAGTGTAGACTGGACATCAACCCTCCTAACCACATAGCAGACTTTCAGTTTTGTGTGTGGGGCGTTGATAATATAGGGTGATTGTTTATGATATCAGTTTATTTATTTTAAAAATGTTATTTCATATTTGTCCCCTTTATAGCCGTTTAAAAAAAAATATATTCTGTTACATTACAGTTAACTGTTATTTAAATAATTTGATTGCCTATTTGGTTTCCTTCAGAATAACGTCGAAACCAAAGTGTGTTCTAGACATAATATTTGGTAAGTTCAAAGACAACACCACTTTTCGTTGTGCTAGCCATGAAGACAATTTGAATATCCTCAGTCATAAAATCAATATGTAGACAAAAGCTGCTCTCAAGGTACGTGCATGGTGTTTTATATGATTTATCATGTTTGAGAATGAACATAATGTTTACATTGACATTGTGTTCTTAAAAACAAACACATTGTTGTAAAACATATGAGCATATCCGAAACATATAAAATGTTGTCATTATGAGTATTTTAACTTTATCGGAAACAGTGATAACGAGAAATCACGTCCATCATAATTGTTGTCGAGTGATAATTGAACATATTATACAATGTCCTTTGCCACAACATGAGCAAATGCGCATACACTGTCTTCATATCGTTATCACTGTAGCAGTTCTAATCTGGGTAATTTCAATTTTTCAAAATAATAAATATTGAACCAAATAATTCGAGCAATACAGTGCCAAGATGCTCCGTGTTTAAACAATGGAACTTGCGTTCCCTTGAATGGATCATTCATTTGCACATGTTACAGAGGTAAAAATTATTTCAAACTTATGTGCAAAAACAAAGTAAGAATGCTTTGCCACTTGTATCTTTCCAACATACATATAAGTATATGTCTCTTCTGTTGGTGTGATATGGTGTTTTGTAATCGATGTGAAACTGTTGGCCATTAACAGTAAAACCGGAAATTTCATAAATAAGTTTTATCAATATTGCGAGATTGAATGCCAGTAATGAAAAATACGTATTGGATTTATACATTTATAATTTATGTATACACGTTGATTGTAATATAATTATTTAATTTTCACAATCACGAAATGTATGCTTTAATTTTGAAACACTGACACGATTTTTATACTCTTTAACGAGGTATAAAATCATCAAATATAAAATATCCAATAAAAACTAAGTCGTTATCTTACTCTCGTCTCGTTCATGTAAGAAATCAAAAAGTATGTACTATTCAAGATATCGCCTTAAAAACAATAAATAACACTTTACGGAGTTAAGTAATTTAAGTTTTCAATGAAGGTTCATAGATGGAATCATTCTTAGCGAAACGCGTTTTTGTTATTTCAAACAGTTTGTGTTGTGAATTATTGTCTTAAACTGACTTTTCGATTTAATTATTAAAATTCATGTTGGTATAACATATAAAGAAGTGAAACTCCAGCTGCTGGGGCAGTATTGAATTCTCATTATAAACAATTAGTTGGTCCTTTATTTAAAGGGGCCTTTTCAAAGATTTTGGCATTTTTTTAAACTTATTCATTAAATGCTTTATATTGATAAATGTAAACATTGGATCATAAAAGCTCCAGTAAAAAATCAAGAAAAAAAAAATAAAAAAGGAAAAGAATATTGCCCGGAGCAGGTTTCGAACCAGTGACCCCTGGAGTCCTGCCAGAGTCCTGAAGTAAAAACGCTTTAGCCTACTGAGCTATTCCGCCGAGTACACATTCTTGACGTATTTTATACATTATATAAGCAATCTTCGTAGTTTCACAAAATTTAACGACAAAAACAGAACTCTCCAAATTATTCAATCGTTTCGCGTTGCAACGCTTTATAAATTTTAGGTTTTAAAATCGTCAAAAGATGCATATAATGGCTATATTAGAGCATGGTTAATGTTCAGTATTACTGTTTCCTCACAAATATCATAACTAAAACGAAAACTTACGAATCTGAAACAACTTTTTTCAATTTTGTCAATTTACCAAAGCGTGAAAAGATCGCTTTAAGACAAGTGACCGATTGCCATAACAGAACAAAACAGCACAATACAGCACAATACAAACCAACATAAACACAAAATATGAATAAAGCTGGGGTCACCGCCTTGGAACGGTCAATGCAAAGCATTTGGGGTTTAAACCGGTTATAGCTCAACCTCACACTTGGCCAAGCAATATTCATAATACATGTAAGTGTAAATAAAATTTAACGTCATAGCATTGTAACTCAAATTAAACAATAATAAAAGGGAATTAAAACGCATTCAATTTAATTACAATTTAATTACTCAATGGTATTGAAGATACCAGAGCATTCCTTCTTTATAGAAAAAGATTTAAGAATATAGCGTCATTAAGTTAATATTTCTGATAATCATCGCGCAAATACAGGAAGAAGCAGCAATAATGGGTGTAAAAATTCCATATTACATTGCTTGGTAGTTTATGTGACTGCTAAAAAAATAATAAAATAATGATAATTAAATCAAACAAGAAACGCCTATCAGAGAGAAAATATAAATAAAATTGAACGTTATAAAGCCAATGACCTATGCATGTAGATTTCAACTGGAAAGTTGATCGTATGACGTCAAAAAAATCCATGTACCCAGGAACAGAGAAAGAGTTATGACGTAATTGACAAGCGAAGACACAATGACGTGAACAAAATCCAGGGGCAGTACCGTTAAGTAATAATAAAACTATTTATGGGGGGCTACTGCAAAATTGAACTACTAATAAAACAAGTTTAGTTGATTAAATATTAAGAATCACATGTATAAAAATGGTAATTCCATTAAAGCGACATTATTTGAATCAAACAGTATATAGGTGTTTTGACAACTGACGACATTTGATTTGATGTACGATGTGAGCCCAAATGTAGTTTTCATGCATATTTGTGCATACGACACAAAGGCACAACTTTGTTCAATAGTGAAAAATGCCTATAATATCACTAATGATTCCAAATTTTAAGAGAAGAAAGATATAGTGAATCGAAAACCATCAAGCACGTGTTTTTAAGTACATAAGCATCGTATCCTTTTGATAAAAACAAGTTAATTAAATTGAAAAGTTTAATAAGAACATTTGGTTTAACATATTTTAATTTGCGGACACGCTTCAAAACATCTCCATAAAATGATGGATGGGAAATTCCATTATTTAAATGCCATTTTAAAGAAACATTATATTTTGAAATTAAATCACCATACTTAGAGTAAAATTTAGCGAATTTACTTCTTAGGTTATGATACAAAAAGCCTTGTTTTAGCAATTTTTTTGTTAATATTAGATTAAGATCATTAAAATCTTTAATACATGAACATGCTCTGGCATAACGTACCAACTGCGTAATGTAAATACCATAGGAAGGTCCTTAAGGGATGTTGCCATCTAGGAACGGAAAATTCACAATTTCAAAGTTTAAGTCGTCCCGTTTGTCGTATAAACTAGTTTTGATCAAATTATTATTAATAGTTAAATGTAAGTCTAAATACGAAGCGTCTGTATTGGATAGACACGATCTATTTAAGACTTGTTCTTTTGGGTAGATTTTGTGAATATATTGTTTAAATAATGGATTATCTGAATTAAGTATGTCATCAATGTACCTACAAGTAAGGTTAAAACAATTAATCAAATCTACTTGCTTAGTTTTAGATATTTCTAACATAAAATCGCTTTCATAACAATATAAAAAAAGGTCAGTTGTAAGTGGCGCACAATTAGTACCCATAGGAACGCCAATAATTTGTTTAAATATTTTACCATTAAATTCAACAAACAAGTTATTCAGAAGAAAAGTAAGTGCTGCACAAAAGTCAAGACCAGTCCAAATGATGTAATTATCTAATATCTGATTAGTAAAAAAAGCTGTTTTAGTGTTTACAGCTAGATACAAACACTTCTCTCTAGCAAAAGTTTGTTTAATCAAAGAAACAAGTTTGGATTTTATTAGAGCGTGAGGAAGCGTTGTATATAGTGTAGAAAAATCATAAGTACTTACCTGTGACACCTTTGATTTTTTCTTTTCAATTTTATCAATAACTTCTAAGGAGTTTTTTATTGACCAAAATAGGTTAATATTACTATTTTCATAAACTTTATTACAAAATTTAGCTATATGATATATGATAGCACTCAATGCAGATATAAGATACACTGATAATTATTTGGTGGTACAAGACACTGAATTAGCGATAAAACGACTTTTATATGGCGTCTTATGTAATTTAGGTATCCAGTAAAGTGATGGCAATGCCTTGGAGATCAAATGTCTGTATCAATTTCGATTCATGACTGATTTTCTTCCGAGATCGAACAATAAGAAAACCATACTCACTTTGACATAATACATATTCACGTAATTATATTTGGCAACCAAAGATGCATGCGTGTTATTTTTGCAATTGGGTAAATAAAGTGTTAAACTACTTTGTTATTTAACCTTCTATATTTGACCATGTTGTTCATATAAACATTGTAATAGTATTTCGAGAATAACTTTCCCAATCGTTCATTGTCATGAACATTGTCATGCAGATTCTCTGGTTAATATAATATATATATAAATAAATAAATAAATAAATAAATATATATATATATATATATATATATATATATATATATATATATATATATATATATATATATATATATATATATATATATATATATATATATATATATAATATATATATATATATTATATAGATATAAGCGAATCGTATCAACTAACAAGACCGTGCTTACCTGAGTCCATAGACACGAATTGTATAAGGCTTGACCAGTTGATCTAGTTTTATAAACCTCTTGACCCTGATTCTTAAAAGTATATTTGAACTTTTTAAATACTGGATTTGAGCTAAATTTGATTCAACAAGAGATGTGTTCGTCAGAAACACAATGCTTCCTACTGCGCCGCTTTGGAATATTTATTTTTTTACCTTTGACCTTGAAGGATGACCTTGACCTTAAACTTCCACACTCAAAATCTGCAGCTTCATGAGATACACATGCATGCCAAATATCAAGTTGCTATCTTCAATATTGCAAAAGTTATGGCCAACGTTAATTTTTTGTTCGGACGGACGGACAGGCTGACATACTGACTGACGGACAGTTCAACTGCTATATGCCACCCTACCGGGGGCATAAAAACACACACATAACTGAATATATTACCTGTAGAATATTGATTTGATTAAACTAGAGTGTTCACAAGCTTTTTTACTATACAAATATAAGGAAAATTGCGTCCTCCGTTGGCAGCCATGTTTTTCAACATGTTTTTCATGAAAATTGGGCCAAAAATGTGACTTCTAGAGTGTTCACATGTTTTCACTTTCATACATATAGTGAAAACCGCCCCGCACCCTGGTGGCCAGGTTTTTTTTCACCGATCTGGACCATTTTCGAACTCGTCCAAGATATCAATAAAACCAATGTTTTGACCACGTTTCATGATGATTGGGCAAAAATTGTGGCTTCTAGAGTGTTAACAAGGTTTCTCTATAGCCAAATAAGGAAAAGTACCCAGCGCACTGGTGTTTACAATGTTTTTCTTTTTTTTTACCTAGTGACCTAGTTTTTGATCCAGCATTACCCAGTTTCAAACTCGATCGAGGTATCATTGGGTCAAATCTTCTGACTAAGTTTCATGAAGATCAGACAAGAAATGCGGTCTCTAGAGTGTGAACAAACCAAATGTGGACGGGCGGACGGACGAACGACGGACAAAGACCGATCCCAAAAGCTCGCCTGAGCAATCAGATGAGCTAATAATCGAGAACTAAAGCATTTACTTCTGAAACCGTAAAGTAAAATAAAAGACATTCCAGTGATTTTAACTAGAATTATAATTCGAACCTTTGAGTTGCAACGATTTTAACCATATCTCCATTTCTTTCGATTTTTACGTTTCATACAATTTCAATTAATGTTTTTGTATACTGTGGCTGTGCGTATAAAAAGGTTAATATATGCAAAAAATCTGTTTCAGATGTATCATTTTTTCATTGCTCTTGTGAAATGTAGTTAACAAAATGTTTATTCCAGACAATCAATTCAAATATTCGAAATGATTGCAGAACCATTTACAATTTATACACATTTTATTCCTTATATTATTTAATATCAATACCTGTTCTTTTTATTTTTAGAGTGGTTTTGAAATATATCGAAGTGACATGGTGAGCTTATGTGACCGTGTGATGTCCGGCGTCCGTATGTGCGTGCGTGTGTGTGTGCGTGCGTGTGTCCGTCAACAATTTAGATGTGTAGACAGTAGAGGTAACAGTTTTCATCCAATCTTTATGAAATTTGGTCAGAATGTTTATCTTGATAAAATCTGGGTTGGGATTGTATTTGGGTCATCTGGGGTCAAAAACTAGGTCACTAGGTCAAAAACTAGGTCACATAATAGGTCAAATAATAGAAAACCTTGAGTAGACATTGAGGTCGCAGTTTTCATCAAATCTTATGAAATTTGGTCAGAATTATCATCTTGATGAAATCTGGGTTGGGATTGTATTTTGGTCATCTGGGGTCAAAAACTAGATCACTAGGTCAAAAACTAGGCCAAATAATAGAAAAACCTTGTGTAGACAGTAGAGGTCACAGTTTTCATCCAATCTTTATAAAATTTGGTCAGAATGTTTATCTTGATTAAATCAGGGTTTGGATTGTATTTCGGTCATCTGGGGTCAAAAACTAGGTCACTAGGTCAAAAATTAGGTCAAATAATAGAAAAACTTGTGTAGACAGTAGAAGTCACAGTTTTCATCCAATCTTTATGAAATTTGGTCAGAATGTTTATCTTGATGAAATCTGGGTTGGGATAGTATTTCGGTCATCTGGGGTCAAAAACTAGGTCACTAGGTCAAAAACTAGGTCAAATAATAGAAAAACCTTGTGCCCAGCACATGTCAACATCAGTGGGAATGAGCAGGCCGTCAGGGGGGCTAAGGAGGGCCTCTTGATGAGGGCCGTAGATGCTGGGAAACCCCTGGCACCTACTGAGATCTACTCCCTGACAAAGAAATTTGTCGTGGGTCAGTGGAATCTCCGGACCGACAATTTGGCTTCCCGTCGACATACTTTTACCAGACTCGCGAAAACCCTCAGGCCGCCTGACAGATACTCAGCAAGCATTGTGCTTGACAGAGCCATCACACGCCTTAGGATGGGAACCACCCTATTACCCGTTGGCGCGGGAAAGTATGTCCTCGGTTTAGACCCTGCATGTCCTAGGTGCCAGGAACCCCTCACTGCGCCCCACATGCTGCTGCACTGCCAAAACCATAAGGTGCAGAGGGACCGCCTCGAAGCTGCATTGCACTCCCATGGACTAGTTTTAAACCTTTCCAACGTGCTAGACCCCAAGGGAGCAGCTAGGGGCCCAGTCTTCTCTGCCCTCGCCAAATACCTTCTTTACTGTCAGATAATTGACAAGATCTAGGTCATTGGGGGATGGAGAGCAGCCAAACCCACCCAATTACTCAGTCATGTGACTGACTTGTTTTAAACTGTGTAATCTTTACACAAATCTGACATAGTCATTGCAATTGTGTTGGATTTTTGTCACTTTGACACAACTTTGCTTTAGTTTTTAATGGGATTATTGTTCCACCCTGTCCTTTCTAAATCAGGCCAATGGTATTGACCTGGTATTCCTTATTTTAAAACATTTTTTATAAGTTTATAAGAGTATGACGTTTGTCCACCATTTACATTCTTCAGTTTCTTAATATATTCATATTTTATAGCAGCTTTTATTTAAAAAGAAAGGATGAGGCTGTCCAGTAACCCGGATATGTTGGCTGCATTGCCCCCCCCCCCCTCCATTCCCCTCTGACAACCCCCCTTCTCCTTCAAACTCGAAGAACCATGTCAGACAGGAGTGCAGGGTCATACATCTTGCAAAACAAATTTTAGTCCTTTCAATGGTATTACCAACTCTTTGGTACTATAATTATTTTTAAAAATTGCGATATAAAGTGTTATAGTATACAATATACACATGTACATTTATTTGTTTATTTGTTTTCCTTAACTTCCATTAAAATTGTAACTTTGCTAATATAGCAAATGAGGTACTTTTGTACAATTTTCACCCTGTTTCATCCCCTATATATTTAGTATTATAGGTTAGATTAAGGCATCTTGTGGGTGTTTTCCTGCATCTTAGTATGATTTGGTATCTCTTTAACAAATTCCTTTTTACTGGATTATTTCAGTATAACAACATCATATTGTCTTAAATTTTTTATCCATCATTCTCCATTTGTATTTTCCATTTACCGTGCACTCCCTCTAGTCTAGGGGGCACAACTATCATAAAACTTCACCTCCACAATTACCTCCCTTGTACCCATCCCAATAGCACTACCCCTGATGGCTCCCCCCACCCACACCAGCCTATACTTCCAAAACTCTCCTTCCTTTAAACCCCCCAGGGTGGCAATTTTTTTTCTTATTAATGAATGCTTGCAGCTTTGTACATAATGTACATACATGTAATCTACTTTTATATAGAAACTTCTTTATTTTGTTTAAGTTTAAACTGTAAAATACATTGTTTTACCTAATAATTGTTACGTGGCTCTATAGAGGTAACCGTTTTGGGGCGACAAGTAAGTAATTAACTGCAATATATAAATATTACTATTGACTTTCTTTTAAATATTGTCTTAACGCCACTCTGGGGGGACGTTTCTTCTTCATAGCCCAATACTCCTTAAGTTCCATACAGACAGGGTCTTATGTTGGAGCATTACGGCTATATTTCCTGTCTGGAAGTGTTCAACATTGTGCCACATATACGAATACATACCAATTACAATACAAAATATAATTATAAACTAAAATACAATTACCAAATAATATTGTGTTATATTTCTATATAACTGAATGTTTACATGCAAATCCCCCTTTCTTATTAGAGCTATGAAATCAGGCTCTTCCTTCCCTATTAATCAATGTTTATAAATCTTTATATCATCCCATCGCTAAGAGTTCTTTGTATCACATATAAACTAACAACAAATTCCCATCTATCAATAGATTTAATACATAGTGACAATGTTAAACCACTTTGTGATCTGTAAAAACCTAAAATATTAATAATTTTTGCCTATTTCAAACATATTACACTTCCGTGTATTTCTTTTCTTTCATAGAAACATAAAATTAAAGTAATTCTATATTGTTTTAACATTTAAAACACAAATCACAAAGTCTAAAGACTCCAACAAACTCATTGCAGTATATACTGAACAGTGGGTGTAGTAATGATGATACCACATACAACAGTATGTGTTTTCACCATCTTTACTTATAAAAAATGGGCTATTTTCTCTCTTTCCATTTAAAACATCAAATAACAATATCTTAATAATAATAATAATAAGAAGAATAATAACAATATAACATCAACATAGAAATTTATTACTATAAAACAATTCATGTATTTTATTAAAATTCAAGTTCTTTTGGATGTTATTATCCTTTTTCTTTCATTTCATATATTTTCTGCATAGAAATTCTTATTGTTTACATTCCGTAAAGTGCAATGTCAAGGTCGTCCGCTGTGTAATTGTTCTATTTTAAAACGGATTGACCTACTTGTGACTTTTAATTAGAATTTTCGGCCAATCAGAGCCATCGTTATATAAGCCTATTAACCAATACAAACGCCGCTTTTTAACAGCGTTAGGCTCAGCCAATATGCAGTTTATAATGAGTATTGCATTTAAATCCCATCTAATTTAATTATAAGTAAAGCTATTTTTTAAATTACTTGATTTTTATAAAAGCACCGCAACAACACTGCAAAGTTTTCTTTTTATTATAAATGGTACAGCCCAGTAAAATCGGGCTGTCCATTTTATGGACGTTTTAGACCTTTTAATGCAGAGTTTTATGTTAAGAAGTGTGCTCGGGCAATGGTTTATTAACCGAAGTCCCGAGGGTAAACAACCCCATTAGTCAGTCAGACCTTGTGTAGACAATAGAGGTCGCAGTTTTCATCCAATCTTTATGAAATTTGGTCAGAATGTTTATCTTGATGAAATCTGGGTTGGGATTGTATTTGGGTCATCTGGGGTCAAAAACTAGGTCACTAGGTCAAAAACTAGGTCACTAGGTCAAAAACAAGGTCACTAGGTCAAATAATAGAAAAACCTTGTATAGACAATAGAGGTCACCGTTTTCATCCAATCTTTATGAAATTTGGTCAGAATGTTTATCTTGATGAAATCTGGGTTGGGATTGTATTTGGGTCACATGGGGTCAAAAGCTAGGTCACTAGGTCAAATAATAGAAAAACCTAATGTAGACAATAGAGGTCACAGTTTTCATCTAATCTTAATGAAATTTGGTCAGAATGTTTATCTTGATGAAATCTGGGTTGGGATTGTATTTGGTTAGTCAGGTGAGCGATTGAGGGCCGTTATGTTTATATTACCAGTGTATTATCGTGAGAGAAAAAGCTGTGTAACGGAATATCTTTAGATTTTTAATTTTATCGCTATGTCAATATTTTGTCAATTTCACCACAATATACGGACGCGGAATTGTTAAATACAGCAAAGCTATTATGCTTATAAATGAGAAATACACTACACATTTAACCTATTTTAACAATATGCATTTTAACGAACGTTTTCTTTGAATTTCTGGAACTTAGTTCAGAACATCACCTCATGGTTTGTTGCAAAGTAAACCACACTTATTTTCCTTTTTTATATAAAGGAAACAAGTCGTGGGCAAGTGATTAAATAATGTAACCTCGACTACTTGGTCCTTCTGGCAAGTTAGTGTTAAAAACAGGCAAGTGCGGAAAATGTTGATAGATGCTAAAGGTTGCTCAACTTTGGGCTTGAATATCTGACGAACAACAACATTTAAACAAAATCGCTACGGTAAAATTTAAGATAATTGTTTTAAAATTGGATTCAGATATTTAAGTTGTTCCTTGGATGAGTTGTGTGATGCCCGGACACGTTTTACCAAGGAATATGAAAAATTGTTGTTTTCTTGCCTGATTGGGCAACTTTTCAATCAATATTTCCCGATCGGGCAAGTGAAAAGGGGATTTCCCAACTTTCCAAATCGGGCAAGATCCCCGACTGGTAAAGTAGAAAACGACGTAATTAATATTCATAATTCGACACGTTAATTCAAACCTTAACAAACAAAATTGCGAATACTGGCGAATTTAGTGGAGAGAAGGTAAGAACCAAAACAAATACATCGGTTACAGACGGTAACTGAGTTGCAACGCTACGTTCTTGCTAAATCTATGTATTTATCTTCCATATGCTAATAATGTTTAGCAAAAGCTAAATATAGATATAATTTGCATAACTCGCGACGCTGCAATGATTTTCGCCTAGTGCATGTATTTATGATCATTGATATATTATTTTATCGAATCAAAACCGATTTTGACCATGTTTTCGATGTCAACATCGATAAAAAATATATTTTAATGAATTAATGTAAAGTTTATTTCTCGCTTTATGATTTATATGCAAAACAACGATCTATTCCGCGAACTGGGACTTTAAGAGTGGACAAGTCTTAGTTTTGGCATATTGTTGTCATGTACAATATTCTGACATGCACCAAATATACAGATTTTTCGCTGATTATAATGGACCAAAGTGCTTGACATTTTAATACAGTAACGACAAAATGCCACCATTAAATATACATACTGAAATTGAAAGGTCACCTTGAATTCTTTTTTGTTACAGCCAATTAAAGAAAGAGCTTACTGTAATTATTCTTGAGTTTCTGGAAACTGTAATTTTTAGGACACCCCCATTTTTAGCCCAAATAATGTTTTTTCTTGACTCAAAACATTCGAACATACAGGTTTTCGGCCATAATTAATTACTCTAACATTTCTGACTGTTTTTTTTAACAATGCTATTTTACCAGAATTCTGCCCTGTTGCGCTTATTTGATGACCCTTTGATCATGTGTTTTTACAACCTTATAAGGTCATACAACCTGGCAGATAAATGCCTGAGGGCAATTGACCATTACATTTGCGTTATTTGATGAATAATCATGTTTACAGATAATAAAAAATCGTTTCACCAAACAGTTTTAAGAAAAACCTTTATAAAAATAATTTATGCTATATGGCGTTTTTTTTAAAGAATGTGCTATTATTTGTTGGAGAAATCGCCGCTGTACATATTGCAAACCAGTAGCAGATCGTCAATGAAATATTTTTACGGTGTCTCTACATTTTATAATCCTGTATTTTTAAAATAATTTTCGTATCTGAATTTTGTGACAGGAATTTTTGTTAATTATTTTTAAGTGTCCGAAAACTTGAGTAATTACGGTAATAATAAGAAAATACAAAAAATACATGCATCATTTAACAGGATATTGAAACAAATATTGAAGAAAATATTAAATATACAATGTAATACATTATCTTAATGTAAGAGATAATAAATGGCATGTTTATATCAAGAATGTTATTATTAAAAAATTTAAAATGAAAATGTTTTTGTTTTTTTATCACTTTAAAATTCACTGCCCCACCAACCAGTTTAACATTGTATATTTTTCTCATGTGTACTTGTAAGTTATTTCTCACTTTCCAATAATATTTTTGTCAATATTTGGTGCAATTTAATAGTTTTATCAGTAATCAACCAAATAGTGTGTTACTTTAACACCACATGTGATAGTTTGTTTAAGCTTTGACGGCCAAGTAATTTAAGTGCTGTAAAATGAAAACACTCGTACATCCATTAAACTCTACTCTTCATGTCAAAAATAATACACATATTAAATGGGAATTAAAAAAAGAACAATTAAATTAGAAAAAGACATATGACAAATGTTTATAAATTGTTTGGTTTGATCATACCTTTACAGTTAAAAGGACTATGGCAAGGCCAGACTGGGTTCCTTCTTCATTGTAATTATTTTTCTTTTAATAAAAGATTTATATTAATTTTATCATATATAATACAAAATGAGAAATTTTATCATTAGCAAAAAGTAAGAAAAAATAAACTTTTAAGTAAGTTTTGAAATACTTCTGAAGAAATTATGATGTCAAAATCTAAATAAAAAGGGCCAAACAAGCCAGTCACATATTATTAAATAAGTTTTGTCCCACAAGGGAAGCGAACAACGACAACGAGCGAGGCATGGTATTGTAATGCGCATGCGGGGGGGGGGGGGGGGTAGAGGGTTAGGGTAAGGGTTATGGTTAGGGTAAGGGGTCGGGAATTGGTTAGGGTGAGCCTTAACCCATCCCTTAACCCTAACCCGACCCCTAACCCTAACCTAACCATAACCCAGGGTTATCCCCCTATACCATGCCTTGCTCCTTGTAATTGTCCTCTTCCCGTCTCACAATACATAAACTATGTTTTTTTGTTCATAAATATCAAGTTGTATTCATTATAATATAATGACTTTTCTACTTTTGGGACCTTATACTTGACATTGTGCCTTAACACCATCCGTTTATTTGTAAAAATGCATGTATATGAATGAAAATGTGGATCAAAATAGAAACACAAAACAATAAAATAAAGGATTAAATACATATTGATCAATGGGACATGGTTATAAAATAGTTTTGTTTAATGTTTTCAGAGTGATGGTGAGGACTTATTTCAGGAAGGGAGGGAACTCTGTTGCAGCAACCTGTTGCTTAGGCCTGGTAACCAGGCATCTCAGGTAGCCATGGCAACTGTGTCCTCGGAGCTGTCACACATTACAAACAGGCCACATAATGCAGATCAGAGACGAGCCTTGCTCAAACTGCAGACTGCGGCTAAGGTGTGGTCTATATTTGTTTCTCCTATTGTTGTTTCGTGTAGATTAATATTTCAGCCCACATATAATAAGAAGGTGCCGCCTTTAAATATGTCATATGGTAGCCATGGCATAGTGGATATGGTGTCTGCCTAGCGACTGGGAGTTCATTGGTTCAATCGCCATTATGGGAGCTTTCTTTTGATCTCTACCAAAAATGCCAAGTACTGGTGGTTCTACCCAGGACAGACTCGACAGCGTTTCCATGAAGTTAGGCTTTGGATGCAAGCGATCTAGACTTATAGGTTAGATATATAGGTTTAAACTAAATATGTAATAACCGTGTAGATGTGTGGAACACTTTTTGTCTCTAGTAATTTACACATTCCTGTTGTGTTTGCCCTTGAAGATAGCTGCCAATGCTGTGTTGGGATATTGATCATGTTCGTGACAAATCTTTATGTATAGTTTTTGCTTGTTTGTGAATGATACATTAATCTTAATAAAATAGCTTTGATATAAGGTATATAACATTACTGTCCTGCATCAAAAAATATCACTTTCCATAGAAGTTTTCAAATTGAATTGTTTACTTTTTTGATATGGTATTGTTTTGTTTGTATTTTAAGACAAAAACTAATTTACGTGCGCTTGCTGGTGTTAGAACCTGTGACATACAAATTTCCAGTTTAAAGCATTGCTAAAGGTCAAAATTAATGTTCCCAGGTTACTGAGAATATTTTGTGACATACAAAAAGACATTGAAAATACCCTTCTCGAAAAAGTGCACTAGATGCGCATTAAATGCGCTTTTAATGCGCATTAAAGCGCATGTAATTGGCACCGTATTTTTTGCTTAAAAAATACGATGCCAATAACATGCGCTTTAAAGCGCATTTAAATAAACAAGCGCATTTTTCTGTTATAATAATACACTTTTTGAGTGTATAAATGCACTTTTGTGTGTATTTTAAAGTGTATTTAAGTGTATTTTTCCAGTGGAACTAATACGCTCAAGTACATTTTTTTGGTTAAGTGTACTAATACGCTTACCGTTTTTTTTTGTACCCAAAATTGTACACTTCAAGCGTTTTTAAGCGTTTTAATTTACTTAGGAAAACATGAAAAATACACTTAAGTACGCTCTAGTGTTTTTAAAAAAAAAGCTCTAGTGTATCTTTAAAAAAATACGCTCTAGTGTATTTTTTTTAAATACCCTCTAGTGTATTTGTTTAATACGCTCAAGTGTATTATTTTTAAAAGATGCGCTCTAGTGTAATTTTTTTTCAATACGCTCAAGTGTATTTTTAAAAAATACGCTCTAGTTTTTTTTTAGTGCATAAGTGCACCTAAGTATATCTTTGAAAAATGTCTATTTAAAAAAAACATTCGTTTGGATATGAAAAGTGGCCAGTTTAAATATGATCCGAATTTGAATGAACGACAGCAAATAAACTTTGTGAATAAACACATTTATTAACATTAATTATTAAAAAAAAGAAGAAGTTAAGACCATTCTAGCTATGGGTGCTTAAAAGCTTTTCTGCTTTCCTCTGCAACTGCTGCCCCCTGTCCCATTGCTTTTGTGAGTGTCTTGGGCATTCTCTCAAATTCGATCACACTTTTAATGATCTCCTGAAAAAAACAATTTAAAACAATAATGCGAATGTGTTACAACACAAATGTCATATTTAAAAATGATTTAATTCCGATTGATTTAAATTTCACCTTGGGGTTTAACCTTCAAATTTAAAATATAAAAGTTCTTATTAAATATGGGGGAAACAAATCTGTTCATTAATGACAAGAAATAGGCATGAATAAAATTTACGAAGACAATAACCATAAAATACAGCCATAATAATTCAAAATTGCATTACATTTACTTATCCATTTACATTTCGCTGTGACAAAACATAAATATGATAATGATCATAATTAATTCAATTAAAAAGAGATGCAGAAATGAAAATACAAACCTGTTACAGCTGTTCTTCAGTATTCCAAAAAAAAAACATATCACTTTAACCACCCTTTTTTAATCGTCTTTGCAACAAACTTATTGTTTATTTACACATTGTAGTAAATACACATTGTTTTCATCACACAATACTTCATGCTGAAAGTATTTCAAGACATTTGACACTAGAATTATAAGTCTTAATGTTGCTCATTTATACCTACAATTTAGCTCAATTTAAGTTGCTGAAACCCAATTGTTTTAAAAAAAACTTCTTGTGCTCCAAATAACTTCCTGTGCGAGCCAACCAATCAAAAGTGGCTTGTTTTCGAATAGATGGTGCCTGAGCCAATCAAAAGTCTATAAACACCCCTTTGTCTAACCTAGATGGTGCACTGATAGGGATAAATGTTTATGATGCTAATTCATCTCTTATCTGATGATCCTATACTGTGTATTTTTATGCAAATCAGAAGATACACGTATATGCACAAAAATGCACTTCATTAAAAAAAAATGCACTTATTGCATAAAAAGATGCATTTTGTCTACAGAAGATACACTAAAAGTACAGTAAAATACACTTAAAGATATTGAAAATACAGAAAAAATGCACTTTTCGGTAAAAATGCAGAAAAAATACACTTTTTAAAGCGTATTTTGTTAAAAAGTGCATTTTATTTTGAGAAGGGTAATCTTCAAATATAAATATCAAATTAATAATATTTAACATATCTTGCATTGTTTGTTTCCTGAATCCATCTTATTTTCAATTTGTCCTTTGTGCTAAACATGTGTTGGTTTCTTTTTAGAATAAAAAGGAATTTATTGAAATGGCTGAAAGCAGAATACAAGACTATCAAACACATAACACAAGGACTGTGGCTAATTTTATGGTAAGTGGATTTTGGAGTTTGTATGTCTATTAAGAATACCTTTCGTTCAGTTGTGAACATGTGTATAATTAAGCTTTTTCAATGTCCCACAAATTGATCATGACATATTTTTAGCTCGACTATTATATATGAAATATATATAGTGGCGCTATCCTACTCACCCCGGCGTCGGCGTTAGCGTGAAAATGTTAAAGTTTGCGTACTACCCCTAATATTTCCTATGTTCTTTGACATATTGCTTTAATGTTTTGCGTACTTTACCAACATGATCCCAATCTATAAACAAGAGCAGACAACTGTATCAAGTATTTTGACAGAATTATGGCCCCTTTTATACTTAGAATTTGCATTTTATTGATAAATCTATGTTAAAGTTTGCGTACTACCCCAAATATTTCCTATGTCCTTTAGACATATTGCTTTCATATTTTGCATACTTCTTTACCAACATGATCCCAATCTATAAACAAGAGCAGACAACTGTAACAAGCATTTTGACAGAATTATGGCCCCTTTTATACTTAGATAATTGAACATTTGGTTAAGTTTTGTGTTTTGGTACATTTTACTCCTAAAGTATCATAGCTATTGCTTTCAGACGACTTGGAAAACTCGCTAACTATCGTACGGGGACTGTACATGGCAAGTTGCATAACTTTGGTTGGCTTTTTAACGGAATTATGGCCCTTTTTTGTCTAAGTTACTTTGAATATTTTGTTTAATTTTGTGTTTACATCCACTTTACTTCTAAAGTATCAAGGCTATTGCTCTCACACTTCAAATACTTTCTTACTATCATGATGGTACTGTACCTGGCAAGTTGAATTTGTCCTTGACCTTTGAATGACTTTGACTCTCAAGGTCAAATTAATAAATTACATTGCCATAACTCCTTTATTTATGATCACATTTGATTCAGACAAAACAACACTTACCTGACATACCACAATGCACTCAACCCAAACCATCCCAACGCCCCACCCCAACCCCCCCCCCACCCCAGAACCCCCCCCCCCCCCCTAAAAAAAAATATTTTTTTTTCTTATTTTTGAAAGATCATCTATTAAATGATCACACACCCACATTATACCCCCTCTCCATGATGGCTTACATTAT